>NW_004524675.1:2698686-2736418 GCF_000260255.1 Octodon degus | reverse complement strand
ATAAATTTTAAAATACAAAGAATTACCATGCATATGGTCAAGTAGTTCTTAGAAGACTATCTTGGTCAGAAGTAATCTATAAGAAGACAGAGCAGGAGTTTGAAAAATAATGGTTAGCCTAGAGGAAAAGAGAACGTGATAACTGCCTTCACATACAATACGGAGCTTTCACTGCAGTCAGAGCTGTCCTCATCTCCTGCATACCTACATTCCTGGTAGAGGTCAGGAATTCTCCTTCATCCCTTGGATTGCTCAACCAGCTTCCTCACAGAAGGAAGGATTTCAGGAACAAAGCCACTGGGGTCCCTAAGCATCTGATCTGTGTGCTTACCTTATCATTTCATTCCAACACTAATTACCAATCTGCTACTCTGCATATGAATGAGATTAGAATCAGCAAAGGTTTAACATGAGAGATGGGAGATAAAGTATGAAAGACAGCTTATCTTGTTTACCTTTGGAGCATTAGAAGGGAAAGACACAGTATTTTATAAATTAAACAATGTTTTATTTGTTTGTTGACCTTTTCCAGATAGTTCACGTTAAGGAAGCATGAAAGAGTATCAGACATATGAGGTATAACATAATTTATAAAACCACTGGAAACACACAATCAGCACCAATTCTAGTGATACGCAATAAAATAGTTTTGAATACTGAGACTATTTTGCAAAATCCAGGATAAAAACTCTGTTGCTACAGTAGAGTTAAAAATAGACAACCACAAGCTCATGATGAGAGAATAATGATAATGGGGACATTTTATTGGGCCTAGAGGGAAGAGTCTTTCAAGGAACACACTGGAAGGAACTCACCAGCCTCCTGGGCAGAGGAATGACTGGATAGGGAGTTCTGCAACTCACTGTGGCAATGAGGCAGCCAGATGTAGTCAGAGAAGTAGATGAGTGTGGTAGAGCCAAGGAAAGAGCTAATTCTGTACAGAGCTGTACCAACTGACAGGCACCTCTCACCCTTAACACACACACACACACACACACACACACACACACACACACACAGGAAAACAAGGACTATCAGCACTAAGCCAACAGGAAAGGGAAACACAATCTGCACCACAATGGAGCTGTCCATCAGGAGTGAGAGAGTGAGGTTTGTTGCTTTGTTGGTTTATGTAAAGGACTGTGTAAAATGCCCACATCCAATGTCTCCCCTCTGACCAAGTTTAGAGATTTGACTTAATGCAAACATCGCAATATAAATTTAGTACCCTATAGTCCTTTGTCTCTTGATTCTCTACAGAATACAGAGGCAGCAAACCCAGAGCAGGCTTTTATCTCTCCTCCAACACTTACCCAATGCACAAATACTATTGCCACCAAAGAGAAAAGAAGGGATCATGACATACCAAATTTAACAAGGAAATTTTAACAAGTGGAAAGAAAGTGGCGTCACTTGTACATTTACTTTGTTGCACAGGTCAGCACTCCACCTCACCCTTTTATTCCTTCATCAGCTTCTTCAGAGGAGGAACCTCAGGGACATTACCCCTGGGCAGGAACTCGGGCCTTCTCATTTAACAATTCCAGTGTGAGTGAGTGGGACCACCCCGAGCCCACTGGATCCTCACTCCAGCCAGTGCACAGGCCAGGTATCTCACTGGAACTTCCTCCATCAGACAGGCCCAGTGTGGAATCCTGTGGCAGAACTCCCTGCAGAGAGGCTAGAGGCAAGACCCACCCAGCTGACCCAGGAGCAGATCATCTTGCCAGAGTGTCACAACAAGTTCACCTCCAAGGCTTTGACAGGAAGAAGTGGAGCACAGAAGCCAGATCCAAGCCAAACCCACCTGCATGAGTTTGAACTTGGTAGATCCAGACCAGGTGCTAACGTAATAACTACCAAAGCTCTACATCAAACAACAGAAGACAGTGCTATCAAAATGACAAAGAGAATGCAAAACGCAGTCTCAGGGCAAGCCCATCGAGAACGAATGCAGGAGACAATACCATAGAAGATATGGGAAATCACACACTTGAAATCTCTGAAATAATAGCATCTGAAGTAAAGAACTGCAGAAAGGTATAGAGGAAATCAGATCAGAAATAATTTCTGAGGTAAGAAAAGACATGATAACTATAATTAAAGAAGTACTAAATGCTTCTAAAGAAGACACTGATTTAAAAAAAAACCAGTAGAAAAATGATGGAATCTTTGAATGAGCAATATAGGAAAGAAACAGAATGCATGAAGCAGATTCAAAGTGATATACAGGAAATTAAAACCTCAATCACAAATGGGCAAAATCATTTGAATGCAAGTGAAATTGAATTTCACCTTGAAGACATCATTGCAGCTAGTGAAAAGGTAAGAAAAGATCTCTTAAAACAACTAGGAGGGGCTGGGGAGATGGCTCAGTACAATAAGCGCTTGCCTGGCAAGCACTAAGGGCCTGAGTTCAATCCCTGGTTCTACAAAAAAAAAACCCAAACAATTAGGATGCAGGGGGAAAAAAACCAACATCTGCAAGATGATGCAAAGATGAACAATGTAAGAATAATAGGCATCAATGAGAAAGAAGGCGTCAATACAAATGATATAAAAAGAACATGGATGGAAGTAATAAAAGAAAACTTCCCAAATATGGAGAAATAATCTCACATTCAGGTAACTCTCTTTCAAGTTTAATGGAGAAGTGAAATACTTCCATGACAAAGAACAACTAAAGAATTTCATGACGACAAAGCCAAACCTACACAGACTACTGAAAGATATTCTAAATAGGGATCAAAATGACCACAACTCCATGAATGAAAACAGAAAGAACTCACCAAGTAGGGCAAACAATTAAACACAGGAGAAAAAGAGGAATACAACAGCAGTCTTTCAATTATTATTTTGTTTACAGCAGCAAAATATTGCCATCAAATTTCTCTACAAATGGACTTCTCCTGCACCCTGTGGGGCATGATTCTGTCCGGGTCTACAGGGTGGATATCAAGGAAACAGCAGTAGCCCAGTACCACAAGTGATACCTGGACATCAGTAAGTGCTATGGAAATTATCCATGTCCACGCCACACTAGAACTTTGTGCGATGTCCTATCCCCAAACTGTTAGAAGTGCTGGTTGTATATTTACCATCCCAATATTTTTGTTATGTTTTATTCATAGTAATTGTTTATAATCATGAAAACTTTTTCTTAGTTGATATTTTTGTACATAATAACCTAATAAAATACTATGTGAGTACTCTGAATTGGTCACAGATTCATACACATGATATACTACATTCTGGCTCTTAGTTGGATTCACAATTTAATTTTAATATTTGAATGTTATTTTGAAATATTTAGTTTTTTTGTGGTACTGGGGATTGAACTCAGGACCTTGTGCTTGCCAGGCAAGCGCCTATTTTACTGAGCTATTTCCCCAGCCCTTTGTTTTTAAATTTCTTATTAATTAATATGTAATTAATTTTCTGAATGTTGTTTAATTTTAATTTTTAATTTTATTTATGATTTATACTTTATCTTTGACTTACAATCTACTTATAAGACATGGTGTGATATTTTCTCCTAGTATTAGAAAATTTAAAAAGTGTATTTCCATTTCCATTGACTGTATATTAGTTCTTTACCTTTTACACACATATGCACACATATACATATGGAAAAATATGGGCTGGCCAAATAGCTCAGGGGATTAAAATGCCTGCAAGCAGGTGCATGGGCCAGGAGTTCGATCCCCGGACCTGCCATGCCAGCCTGCCACTGGGGTGCGCTGAGATGGCAATTGAGACTGGGCGTGGTGTCACATGCCTGTAATCCCAGGGATTAAATGGGTTTGTCTAATATAATTATATTTTACGTAGTCCTGCATAACTACCATTTTTACAGCTCTTTATTCTTTGTGCAGGACCATACAGAAACTTCTTTTGCTTTCTGGGTTATGGTCTCTGATATTTTCTATATGTTACATCTGGAGGTATTAGAGTATTTTGAGTTTGTGGAACTGGAAAATACTTTCAGTTTTCAAAGGTATGTTTGCTAAGTATAAAATTCAAAGAGGACAGATCTTTTTTTTCTTTGTTAGTCATTTTAATTAATAAGTCTAGTTTCTTACCCACTTACTCCTTTTTTTTTTTCTAATGTAGAATAAGATAGCATTTAATTTTGTTTTTCTACAGCTAATATTGTTTTCTATATATATGGTTTAATAATTTTTTCTTAAAATTAGTTTTAGTTTCATTTTTGTGTATCTTGGTATGATTTTATTTATATTTCTTGTGCAAAAGGTTCATTTTTCTTGGAAATTTGGTGCTATAATTCAGAAATTTTAAATCTTTAAGTATTTATTGCCTACCTCCTTCTACTTCAAGAATTCTTATTATATGAATATATGTTTCTTGATTTTGATACAGAGTGAACTATTATATGACTGATCTGTAAATTCTTTCTTCTTCATTTTCATTTTAGACAATTTTTATTGTTATATTCATTTACTTCTGTAAATAATTTTTTTAATATGTGCAATCTATTATGAATCTCATGTTATACATTCATTTCAGAAATATTTCTCTAAAATTTACTGTCTACATTTTACATCTTTCACATTTCAATATTTGTCCACAATTTTTAATTTGCTATATAACTATTAATTGCAATGAAATAATGAGAAAAATATATATATGTGTATATATTTAGGACATTTGGGAATATTCCACTGTGTTTAGGTATATGAGATTTTTTAAAAATGTATCAATTGTAGACCAAGACAGTAATCTTAAAAGGTATACTATAAAACAGTGTATACAATATGATCTTGTAATGTTAAAAATATAATATTATTCACTCATATTCATAAGAAAACTGTGGATGGATATGTCCTAGAATATTTCAGTAATAATCTCTGTGCCATGAGAATGTCATGTTTTTATTTTATATTTTGGCTTCAAGTATTTTCTAATCTTATACAATGCCCAGCACTGCTTTTATAATAATAAAAGTTTATATGAGTAACTTCAATTTTCCTTATGAAAATGTAATAAAATCATTTCTAAAACTAAAAATAGTAACAATTAATTACAAAACTAGCTTCAGAGTTGCACACAGGCAACATGGTGCTAAACACACTTACAGTCAGACATGAACCATCAAATGTACCCAAGAACCTTGTGTTATTCTCATTCTTTTTATTTTAGAGCACATTTTTTATTCTTTTAGAACAGTAGCGGGAGTTTAAAGAGAGTATACAATAGTCCTTGTTAAGAAGAAGGAGAGATCCAATTTAAAACATGCCAATCTGAAGGTTCATTGGAAATCTCAAAGGAACCTGTGAAGGAAGTAAAAAAAAGGTGTAAAGATGGTGGCAGATGATCAGGACAAGAATGGTAAGAAAACAGCACAATGATTACAGCAGCAGTAGGTCGCATGGCCAGATAACTGGACAAGAGTGCATGGGTGGCTCAACAAAAGGAAAGAATGAAAGGAGAGAGCTATATTATCAGTAAAATGGAAGTGGAGTCATAATTATCTTTTCTTTGGAGGTGATTCATTAAAGAGCCTACACGTTTATAGCAACGTTTCCGTTTCTTTCTGTATCACTAAATGGGGAGAGTAACGGAAGCCTTAATGTAAACTTTATTTTACATTTATTGTTTCCTTCTCTCATCTATATAGGTGGTAGAGAATGCGGAAACAAATTTGGGAGAATGAGATGTAAAACTCAGATATAATGATGAAGAGATGTCTGTTATGAAATTTTCTTCCCAACTTGGTTTACTCTGTGTAAATGCATTTTATTTTTTCTGGAGTTTAATTTTAGAATTCCTTGATTTGCTCATGTTAAGTGAAAACCTTTTAGTTAATTTAAATTTGATTTTTAGAAAATTACATTCAACTTAGTGGTAAATTAATACCAATAAAGAAAAACAGTTGGAGTTGTCACAGTATTAAAGGCAACCCATACTTATTAGCATTTCTTTTCATATTTACCTGGCATAATGAACACAAATGCATTCATTTCCAAACAATACTACTTTGCTGATGACATTTTTCTTTACTTGTACATGTTTTTAGGACTTGCTACAAATATACTACTTAGAATTCTTCAAATGTAAGTAAAAAAGAAATGTATGGAAGTTAGCCCAATAATCCAACTCAATTCAGTAACTCTTCAGTTAGTAGAAGGAGCAGGGTAATATATGAAGCAGATGTTTTATGTAGTCTGCTCTATAGAACCCAGACGTTCTCAGATCTGACCTACTAGCATGCCTTGAGGTAACATGAACATGATTATTGTTTATAATCATGAAAACTTTTTCTTAGTTGATATTTTTGTACATATTAACCTAATAAAATACTATGTGAGTACTCTGAATTGGTCACAGATTCATACACATGATATCAGGAATTTTCCAGAAAATATACCACCAACTTATATTATTCAATAAAACAATAATTTTATCCATATTCCATGTGACAATTAAAAAAGACAAAATCATAACAGTCCAAACAATGTCCATTTAGTATCCTTCCATATGGTGCTACCATTCCTTATGCAGAGATTTGTAAATAGTCAAGGGACTTCCTGAGTCAAACTTCTGTTGTACTTTAGTCACCGAATTACTCTTTTGCTAAGTTCTTGATTCTTACTTGTATTAGAATACCTATTACATTTTATTTATTTTATTTTATTTTGTTTTATTGAGAAACTAGTATCAATGAGACAGTTTCAAAGCCGATTAATAGGACATTTTCAATAATCAATACATTGTACACTGTTATCTTAGTGGTTATCCATAGTACAAGAAGCAGACAGAATACCCTGTCCAAATACTACTACTACAAATCTTTCTTCTCACTGAATTAAGCAAAAGTAGCTATATGTCTATCCCAACTATTCTGTATATATAAATACAAAATGGTCCTTCCTTTGTATCCCCTTTTTTGTTTAGTCCTGTCAGAGATGGGTATTCTATTGGCATCCAACTACTACAGGTGCTTGAATTCAGAAAAACAATCCAACACAGTCCAGAAGTCCACAATACTAGTGGGTTATCCTCAGAAGTTGTTGACTAGAGCCTTATACAGCTCAGCATATTAATATGGCTTTACTTTATATACCTCATTTTTATACTTTTCTGCTGGATATCTAAGACCAAGATAAAGCCAAACCTATATAACAAGAAATGTAACTTTTGTACCTGATAAGGTCAGTCAAGTACAGGATTTGACTGTAACCTCAGGATTATCCTGTAACCCTGTACTGCACTTTGTAGATCTTTTGTCAGTGTTAGCCATGTGGATGGGTCACGGCCATTGCTTGACCAATTTGCTGTCTGTGAAAGCCTAAGAGAAGGTTTTTCTCTCCATGTGACTCTCCTTAGGCACACACTACATCATTGATCACATTCCTCTGTGGCTCCATAATCTCTTTGATCAGAAAATTTGGGGCACAACTGAGTTACATGATGTTATGGTACAGGTTCTCCTATGTCCTGAGTCTTTACTGACCTTGAAAGGCTAGGGCCAAAGTGTTGGCTGACCTTTCATCTCTAACTTTTGATCTACAAACTAAGGTTGCTAACCCTCCAGAAGAGAAGCTTATTATTATCCTGTAACATATGCAGTTTGGTTTACCATAACTATCTGTCTAAATATCAAACATCTTAGGCATAACATGGAAGAGGTATTTTCCATCAAGTACATTTTATTCTTATTATAAATTTATATGACAACTGTATTCATCTTTTACAACACTGACTCACTGAAGTAGCTCATATTTTTTTTTGTTTGTTTTATTTTGTTTTGGTGGAACTGGGGATTGAACTCAGGCCCTTGTACTTGCCAGGGAAGTACTTATTCTATTGAGCCATCTCACCATATTTGGAAGTCAAAGACAATGAGTCAGCTGTGGCTGGGGTGGCCTTTAGAAGATTTTCACATCCAGAAGCAAACACTGCTTTTTATTTTTATGTTCATAACTAATGCTGCAGATAAAGCAGGCTTTTTTCTAAACTAGAGATGCAATACTATAATCTGACCATTACAGGGATCTCCAACTTTCCCTCCAAGCCCCTTCATGAAGCACTCCTGCGAGAAGCACTTCTATGATATACTAAGTACCAGTAATTCCAGATCACTCTTCACAATCTCCAGAGAATACTTTACAATGACCATGGGCTATTTTCCTTTGCTGTGCCCTTAAGGTGAGAAGATTCTAGGCCCAGGGAGATAGCTCAGTAAAATAAGCGCTTCCCTGGCAAGCACAAGGCCCTGAGTTCAGTCCCCAGTACTGAAAAAAAAAAAAAAAAAAAAAAGGTGAAGACTTCTAACAATGTCAATCATCTGTTGTAAAGAATCAAATAGATGCAAATAAACCTAACTCTAGATAAGATAATAAAGATAAGCAACAGATATTAAGCTCATGTTTCAAGCACAATACTGTTGACATGTTCAAATAAAAAGCTTCAATGATATAAGTTCAAGTTAAGTGTGAAAATATCTAAAATATTTGAAATCCTGAGCACTTCACACTGAATTAGTTTTCCAGACTTTCCAGGAGATTATTAAACATCAGGAAATTAACAGATAAAATTAAGATTCACTAACAGTGGGCCAGCTAAATAGCTCAGCAGATTAAAGCACCTGCAAGCAGGCACAGGAGCCAGGAGTTTGTTTCCCGCCCCCGGGGTGGGCTGAAACAATAATTGAGAGTGGGCGTGGCAGCACACCTGTAATCCCAGCTCTTGGGAGGCTGTAAACATGCAGATCACTAGGAGTCCGATCTAGTAGTGAGACGCTGAACAACCTGTGACCCTTCCCTAAAATACAAAAAAAGAATAAAAAAGACTAGCAACATAAGAGTAGGCAGAAAAATCCAGGTAAGAAGGATTCTGCCAATGTACAGCACTTCAGCGTCCTGAAGCATTTCTCTGTCCACCCTGTCCCAGTAGTCGGGCCTGTGTCACCCAACTGCCATTGAACCCTTCTTCCCACTACCCCCATAACATGTATGTTATTTCATATTAGTTAGGCCTCTGCAACTTTCGTTGATATAGAACCTTTGTCTTTTCTTATTTGTTCTGTATTCTTTGATGTTCCTACACCAGTGGAACGTATAAAGTAGATTACTAAACAAATTATTGCTTTGGTAGATTAAAAGAAATATTTCAAGATTAAAAGACTGACTTCTTGTGAGACATACATTTAAACTCAAAAGGAAATTTTCAGAATTCTTGGAACTGAAGCTGGACCATACAACTATTTTTAATAAATGATTGCAGGCACTTATATCAAACAAGAGGTACTGAGCCAAGAAAGAAAAATCCTTTAAAAAGTCCTCATACTGTATTCATAATTCTCAAGACATTTAACTACATACATTTTGTTCAAGTTTAGAGTCTGTTACTATGGTAATTCTTAATATAAATTTCCATGGAAAAATGCTAGACAGGCTTAAATGTTGCTATGTATCTATTTTGTAACATCAGACTAAATGTCATATCAATATTCTATTGTATTTTCAGGAATGATACTGTTAAACTGACTTGATGTTTGTAAATTGTACCATAATAAAAATTAGTTAAACTAGTTTAAAATTTGGCTAACCATTATAATAATCAGTACCTGGAAGTGATACAAATTAGCCTAACCAGATCAAGGGATTGCTACAAAGATTCACTTGATGATTCCTAGCATTCTTTTGATCTTCACACTGACTTCCTTTCTCTTTATCCTTCTAATAAATACTTTTGTGAAATTTAATTTTTTTAATGGAGTAATTTCTCCCAACATGCTATTCATCTGGTGTAAATTGCTTGAAGATTGAACTTTACATCTATTTCAGTTTTTGGCAACTTGGAGAATTTTTGCCTAGGATGGGTGACTTCCTTGATTTCAGTCCTGTCATACTGAAACCAACTTGGATGAGAAAGGAATGTATGTATTTTGCTTGTTCAGTATTGTATGCCATATTTGGTATGGTTCTTCATTAATGAATACACATGCATACAACATATATATGAAATTAAAGTTTGAATTATAAATGGATAAAAATGTAAAAACATTAACTGAATTATAATTTAAAAATGCATAGCCAAGCATGGACAGAAGTTGTGCACAGAAAGATTAAGATGGAAAAGCCAGTGTAGAGCTGGGTTTTGACTGCTTCCTGTGAGCAAGGAGGAAGTTACAGTGAGGTAGAAAACAGCAGTGTGCAGATGAGAGTTGTGTCCGGTGGTCTGAGCTCAGGAGGGTGTTAAATATGTATAGGCTAGACAATTATAATTAGGAAACACAAAGCAAGAAGAATTTATAGGAATCACTAAAACTGCTATGTGGGATTTTCTGAAAAGTTTCTCTGAAGAAAGAACTAGGTAGAAGATACCACACGCTAAGCAAAATATTCCTGTTTTAATACCACATGGCTATTGTTTATTTTTACATAATACAGACATATTATTGAGACCTCCATAAACTCACTTAATCCGGCTGCATTTTCCAGAGTCCACAAGTTAGTCAAATGCAGTTTTCTATTAGGAAGGACTTTAAAAATGTGCTTACACGACCATAGAGGAATGAATGAACAATTATTTTAAATCCTACCCATTTTGACAAATTCGAAATATTTATTTAACTACTTACAGTCCTAATTTCTATGAAAACAGGCTTGAGAATCAGCTGTGGAGTTATACAAAGCCAATTCTGTCAGCCCAACTTACTAACACTATCTTTGCACTTCAAAATATACTCTTTTCTTCACCTTCCGATTTTCCCTCCCTTCTCTTTTCTCATCTGCTAAAATCCTGCCAATATGTCAAAGCACAAGTTGCATGTTATGTGCTCCACAAGACATCTTCTAGCTTAAAGAATCAGATTTTCTGCTACTCACAGTCTTCATTATCTTCCTAATTATAACTCTATCATGTCACTAATCACAATCTCTGCTTTATTTTCTTACATCTCATTTCTCTGTGAACTCATGACTCTTTTATGTCAGACTCCAACTCCTCAGAACCTGAGCGCTGCAGAAGCATAATAAATACCTGAATTAGGAAATGACTGAGTGAGTGACTAAAGGTATCCTGGATAAAGACACCTCCTTACAGAAGCCAACCCAGCCTCACCAAACCAGAAAAACAACAATGAAAACATGGAAGTCAATGAAAATTTAATAAGTTGGAAAAAAAAAGTGATCCTGGGAAAGAAGTTCTGGCTTTATGTATGTAATTTAAACTTTCATATTTTAGCTTCATATTTATTAAGAACTCTACAAAGATTTTCTCAATCTTGCTTACCCTAGATCCTTTTAAGGACATATTCCTGTATAATAAAGATAACTTTGATAAAATTTCCACAAAATATGAACACCACATAGCAGTTAAATTTGATATACTGGGAGTCTCAGTTTACTGACTAGTAGCCTATCACTGGGGAAATCTGAGTAACTCTCTAGTCCCAAAAGACGAGGTCTCCATTTCAGGCCAAAATATCCTTCGAGAGAAAAATTTGCTTTCTAAAGTGATGTTTGTGAGTATGTTTTTGAACTATAAGATCAGGCTTCATAAATATATCCCTGTGTTGTTTTCTTGCTGTGTTTATTCTGTTTGTTCAAGCCAAGAGCTAAGACATAAAAAGATTCTTTCTCAAGAGACTGCATACTACAAAGCCACGTGTCTAAGTGCACAGAACATTCAGACTGCCAAGAACAGAATCAAATATCTGAATATACAGTTTGATTTCTTGGTTAATAATAATTTACAGTTCTCTGCCCGCTCTTTCACCATAGGACCTGTTCCCCAAATAGAGCAAAGTAACTATTAGAAATGCTGCTAAAATAATTGAGGATGGAGAAGGGTTCAGTGCCAACGGCTTCCATGCTGAGCACCGCATTTAGAGACAGACAGTGGAAGTAGCCTTCTTGGCTCCTGTCAAACATTTGTATTTAGACAAAATGTCAGAGAAGGATGGGATAAAAAAAATAAAATAAAAATAAAAAAAAGAGCTAAGGTCTAAGAATTTATATACTCCAGGTGAGATAAGGGATGGGAAAGTGGAGCACAGAGATGTCCAGGAAAAAGTACCTGAGTCTAAATCTGAATTGACTACAATTTTCTATAAGGAAAAATTATGTTTGGAAGAACAAAGAAACAAATTTCTATAGAATTATTGATGTTCCTAATAAGGGATGGAAAATTAGGGTAGGGGCAAATATGCTTGAGAATGAGCCATGACTTTAAGTCATGGCATGTATATGCTGTCCAGAGACCCTGCAGCTGCACAGGCCAGTACCACCTCTAATTGTATTGAGACATTAAGACATTTGCCCTTGCACTCTCAATCTACGAAAAGTAAAGAGTAAGAGTTTTACTCACTCAAAAACTATGTGAGGTGTGATAAAAGAGACTGAGTGCAGAAGACATGATGATTTAAACTGTTTTGTATTAGGGCAGACTTTAAGGAGATGGGATATACATGTTCATGAACTTAATTTGTTCTGTGATTTTGGAAAAGACGACCACACTAGGAATTGTTTTAGGAAACACAGCCATGCTCATGGGTGTCAGAATTTGCAAACAAAAACAAAGTTGTGCAAATGCTTTTTTTGTGAACCACACTGAAAAAAGGGTTTGTGAATCGAAGTATTGTTGTATATTCTTTTCCTTATTTCTTGGCTTCACACAATAAATTATTATAATTATATTCATAAAATATGCTATTTAGCATGTGATTATTAGTATCATATATTAATAAGTATATATTTCAAAATTATCTGCTTCAATTTTTTTTGTAGTAAATATTGATATAGACTACTGATGATCAGCCTTTTAGAGATGAGGCCTACACTGCATCCCTAAACCTACTTATTTACTGCTAAATATCTACACTGAAATCAAACCTGAATATAGAGGTTTTAACTTAGAGTAAACAAATCCT
Source organism: Octodon degus (assembly GCF_000260255.1). Lineage (NCBI taxonomy): Eukaryota > Metazoa > Chordata > Mammalia > Rodentia > Octodontidae > Octodon > Octodon degus. Next base: position 2,723,520 of record NW_004524675.1, on the reverse strand, counting down.
ACATTAACAGATTTTGCCATAAAACATAAACAAATTCACATATAATGTAGGTTTACCACCACTGGTATATACCAAACTCATCATCAATAGACTGGGAAATCAACTCCTTTTAGTATACAAAGATGTCCCAGTATAAAAGTTTCAGCGCCACTAAATTCTATAATCTTGTCTCTCTTAGTAAATATCTTTATTTTTCTCCTGGCTGCTCAGGTTAACAATCTAGAAGTCATGGTCCTCTGTTCTTTCTACTTTTTCCTCTGTTTGCTACTTCTAAAGTCTGTAAGTCCTAGAAAAAATATATATATACATACATAATATTACATATATAATATATTCATATGTAATATATTATATATTATATGTATATATGTATATATATATGAAATATCTACTAATCTCTAATCAACTACAATAAATTTTAAAATATTACTCTCTGAAATGACAAATGCCCCACAGTGACCTCCTGAACTACCTCTACTGTTCCCCATCTCCAAGTCTTTTTTCTGTTCAGCTAAGGAAACTGTGCAATAGATGCTACTGCCCTCCTTTCCACATCTAAGGAACATGTCATGGTGTTTAAAACTTGAAAATTAATCAATGTTAAAAGGGAAAATAATCCTCAGAGTAGAAAATTAATGTTCATTTGAAAATCTACAAGCTGTCAGATCAACTAATTCCATACTCTTAGCTGTAGAAAATCTATATAGTTTTTTTTTTTTATCTTCAATATTTGAGATTTTATTGGTTGTGTTGAGGATCAGTACACATGATTCACTTTGTACACAATTCTTAACACACATACCAAAAAAAAAGCCATATATTGTTTTTCAGTTGTTCCAGTGACTTTCCAGCTTCAAATTTAGAGGCAAATTTTCTGTAAGAGGATTAAGTACCAGTATCTTCAAATGCTGACAATGTGTTACTTAAGTCCCACCAATTCACAATTTTGTATCACATACACTACATAATCAAATTTTTGATCTTTCACAGCACATTAACAAAATGAGGCAAACCGGACTACCACTACCAAAGATGTTACAGAGTGCACACGACTCTGACAGGGCAACAATTAGGATGTAGTTTTCTTTAGGAAACAACTCTACCAAAAATGAGAATAGAAGTCATTTAAAGTATCCAAGACATTATTAAATGCAGGACTGTAATTCCAAATTGCCATTTAGTATGCTTTGTATTGCAGGATATAAAACTAACCCCCACCTATGGAATATTAAGCTGACACCCAAGACAGTCAAAGCCTGCCATAATTCAATATCCCACTATTTCTGGTTGTACCAAAAAATAAACAACCAGAGAATGATTTTACCCTAAAAAAAATCATTTACACTTAAAAAATGCGATGAGGTGGGATTCCCTCCTTTTTAAAAATGTTTCTAGAGCTACTAAAAAACTTGCATTTACAAAATAGTTGATAAAAATATTCCTCTAGATTGTACAAGAAGGGAGACAGGGAGCACTGATAAGACATGGTGTGTGATTAATCAGACTGGGCTTCTTTTTCTTCTGCTTCATCAGAAGCTGCACTCTCCTCATTTTTAGTTTCTCCATTTTCCGCAGGTAAATCTTCCTTGGTTTCTTGATTAGCCACTTCAGCCTGTTTTCCCTTGGCTCCCTTTTTCCCTTTTGCTTGCACTTTTTTGTCCGAAGATTTATCCTTTCCGGCTGCCTTTTTTGGCTTCGTTTCCACTTTAGCTGGAACAGGTTTAGCCGACAATCTCGCCCATCTCCTCTTGGGCTCCTCCTTCGCCGCCCCTTCGGCCGAGCTGACCTTCCTCTTGGGCATCTTGGCGGCGCGCGGGGCGCGTGCGGAGGCTGCGGGTCGAGGCGCACGGGAGCCTCGCGGACATACGCAGCTCAACCACTGCCGTTCCTCCCGCCGCCAGAGCTGCTGGAACCCACGGCGGGGGTGGTGGGAGAACCGGATGCTCTATATAGTTTTTAACTAGGGGTCTGGATGCAATTTACTATTCATGAAAAAAAAATGCAGTATGAAATCTTCCAGAAAGTTTATTTCATGCTTATGTTCCAAATTTCACCTTTTGCATTTCCCACTCATATGTCATTAGTGGTAATTAATTAAGTGTAGCTGAAGGCAATTGCTCTTAGAAAAACGAGAGGTTGCTTCCCATCTCTGAGTTCATTGTGAATCTGAAAGGGCCTCAACTCTTCCCAAGGTAAATTCTCTGCAAATTTTTGGTGTCAATAAGTTATTACTTTTACTTCTCCTTCCTTTCTCTTCTCTCTTCACTTACCTCCCCTCCTACTCCTTTCCTATTTGCTTTTTCCATTGAAATCTCTTGATTATTCTACAAAGAATTTCTTCCTTAAGTCATCCATTCCCTTAAAAGACTTACTCATTCATAATACTATTTATCAGTCTTGTAATTACTACTTAATTGCCACTTTTTATAACTGTATATAACCTTCAATAAAGTGTAAGCATCTAGAGTAGAAACAGGGATGGCTTACACAGTGTACATGTGCATGTGGAAATAAGTGGTAGAGACACCCCGTATGCGCTCCTGGTTGGCCACAGAAGACTGGCTCCCCAAGGAATTGTTGTCTTTCCTTAGCAAACAGTAATTCTGGGCCTCAACATCTTTCACCTTTTATCTGCATAAATATATTAGTTTCCTTATACCCAGACAATGGAATTTAGTGGACAAAAAAGACAAAAGTATAGGTTCTTAGGAAGCTTACATTTCGTTACAAAAGTAAACACTAAATAAGGAAAAAATATATGAGAACCTGGTGATAAAAACAAGACATCTAAGATATCCTAAATTTAATTATGAAGGCTAGCGTCTGGAGAGGGTAGAGATAAGGGAAATTAATTTTAACAGCTGCCAATGAAACCAAGAGGAAGAGATTTTCTTGAAAACTTGACTCAAATTCCATCACAGTCATCACCAGGCCAATTGAGTCGTTTACATAGAAACCTTCTGAACAATTAACTTCAGTCAACCAATGAACAATAATTGCCCTTTATGTACTTACTGCCTTGTAGATAAAGCTGTTTTTGATTTGCTTAATTGGATCCTTTCTATTCTGCAACTTTTACATATTATAGTTTTCATTTTGCAAATATTTAAAAAATGTTCATAGTTGTGGCCTGGTACACATTTTGTTACTGCTCTCTAGCCTTGCTGCTGGTGTGTTGGAAATTTTCCCAGGAATGGTCCTTTATTTTTCTGGCTACCATCAGCAATGGCTCAATAAACATTTATGTCAAAGAGCCCTTAGTCTGGAGAGTTTTGGTTAACAGTGGCATTTGCAGGCTGGGGTGATAGCTTGGTGGACTAAGTGCCTGCTTCACAAGCACAAGAACCCAGGCTTTAGTCCTGGTACAACATGCCTTGCAGGTCTCAGGATCCTAGGATTGCAGTGCCAGCCACCAAAACTTGACCTCATGGTACATGCTGTAATCCTCTGTAGTCTGAGCTGTGTAGCAAGACCTTGTACCAAATAAATAAAAAAAAATGTTTTTAAATGATTTAAAAAAGAGAACAGTGGCATTTGCAATATGACAGATAAAACATAAATAAGGATAAGGGGCTGGAGAGATAGCTCAGTAGAATAAATGCCTGCCTGACAAGAGCAAGGTCCTGAGTTCAATCACTGGTACTGCAAAAAATAAGAAAATAAAAAAGTAAAAAATAAAGATAAGATCCTTTGTCAGTGTCAACCATGTGAATGAGTCACAGCTATTTCTTGACCAATTTGCTCTCTATGAAAGCCTGAGTGAAGGTTTTCTCTCCATGTGACTCTCCTTAGGCACACTCTACATCATCGATCACTTTGTTACAGGATGTTACAGTACAGGTTCACTTATGTTCTGAGTTCTCACTGACCTTGAATGGCTAGGGCCAAAATGTTGGACTATTCAAATGGCAATGGAATACTCCACTCTGACAAAACTAAACAAAAAAAGGGGATATGAATGAAGGACCATTTTGTATCTGTATATACAAAATAGTTAGGATAGATATACAGTTACTTTCTTTTAATTCAATGAGAAGAAAGATTTGTACTAATAGTGTTTGGACAAGATATCATGTCTGTATCTTATACTATGAATAACTACTGTGAAGACAACAATATGTAATGTATTAATTATTGCAACTGCCTTACTAACTTATTTTGAAACTATCTCATTGCCATTTATTTCTCAATAAAAATGAAAAAAAATAAGGATAAGAAAAGTTGGGGTGGGGAGACTGGAAAATGTAATTTTAAATAGTGTAGTCAGAGAAGGCAAAAGATAAATTAAATAGTTAGATTTATTGAGTATTTAGAGTATCGGGGATCAAATAAGAGTGAATAAGAAATTAGGGCAAATAGGATTAGATATGAATAGATATAAAGTACAGCAAGGACTAGCCATCAATAAACAGTAGTTATTATTTTTGATCAGTTGATTAACTGAAAAAGAATAAATGACACAAGCATGTTGCTTCAGAGCTGAGGAGAACCTCTTCCTTATTTATTTAGACAATCTTTTACAATGGTTTTGGGGTAGTAGGACTTTTTACTCAGGCTGTTCTAGAGCTTCATTAATGTAAGTGTGCTTAGATAACATAGCCTGAAAACAAGTTCGTTAATGTCATGGAATTCTCTAGTTTCCTAGGAAGAAAATGGTATGATTCTGACTTTCTGTCTACTAATGCAAATTTGAAAAAAAACAAAACAAAACATAAAACACAAGCCTCTGAGTTGGTCAGAGAAGGACTGAAGGGCTTTTGTCTCCTGAGTTGGAACAAATTAATAACAATACCTATAACAATGGCTGTATATTTTTAAAAGTGTATCATGTATTCCTTGCAATAACTTGGCAACAAATACTATTATAAACTCTTTCACAGAAGGAAGCAGGGCTCAAAAATTGAAGTGTATTAGCTGGGGTGATAGCTCAGTGTTCTAAGCTCCTGCCTGGCAAGCACAAAGACTCGGGTTCGATCCCTGGTACCACATGTCATGCCAACACCAAAATCAGGCATGGTAGCGCACACCTGAGTCTGAGACAGGAGGATCATTATGACTCCAAGCTGTGTAGAGAATCCCTATACCAAATCATTCAAAGATTTTGTTTTTAAATTGAAGTGTGCAATATTATGTAGTTTGTAAGGTCTCTATTATGAACATTGTACCACAAAGCTGCTCCATTATTTCAGGTCCCTGAAAACATGGTAAGGATAAGAAAGACATGCATTACGGACACAACTGCCGCAGACGAAAGGAAATGAATGGTCTTGCCTTCTCCACAACCAGTCCCTACTCTCCACTGTTTTTTTTTTTTTTTTTTTTTCAAGTGAAAAGCACAGAATGTGCCAACTTAATAAAAGTGGGTACTCTAAAGTGCCCACAATGTTCCAGGGCCATTCTAAGCAATTTCCACAGCACATAAATGATGCTAACTGACAGAAAGTTCAACAGTGATTTCCTTTGGAAAAATCAACAGCCCTTAGATCCTCTGATTGTCCATTCTCCTTCCACATTGCTCCAGTGTTCCTCTGTTTATGGGTCCCTCCACTAGGAATTGTCATTGCTGTGGAACAGCGAGCAGGTGTACGCAACCCTCTGTCACCTTCATAATGCCAAGACCATATCTCTGAAGATATTTAGGTCTACAATGCTACTCTGACATATGGAGTAACTATGAAGAGTTTTTTCCTGACTCTTGTCTGAGTCTGGATTTATTTTTCTAGAAATATGAGAAGATATCAATGAATACTTCCTATGTTCTTTGTGAGGTATAATGGCTGCTTTAAAATATGAAATATGATAGTTCCTGGCAATGAAACTGCACTACTGTGTCTAATGATAACAGAAAATCTGAGGAAGGCTACTGTGCTGGATCCTCTCTAACTCCTGTGAGTATCTATAGAAATTAAGTAAGTACAGCACCACAAATGAGAAAAATAAGTTCTTCACAAGAATTCAAAGCTTAGGAAATAATATTAGGATGGGCTGCTGGAAACAGTCAGTGTTGATCTTTCTAACCTATAACAAATGGCAATCATACAGTTCAACTTAAGAAATAACAGATGCAGGTTTAAAGTTTTTTTCCTAATATTCTGACCTCATATATATTGGTTTCTATATGCTTTTCAGAATCATTCAATTTCTGTTCTTTACTTTTCCTGGGCAGAAAATTTAATGACATGACCCCCTACTTCTGCAACATAGGTAAAAACAGTAGGCTTAAAATAACAGAAAAGAGGTAAGTAAAACAAAGAACTGATGGGGCAAAGGACTTACGGGAGGCTGAGATATAAGTTTAGATATAATGTAAAGTCCCACGGTGCCAAAGAGAAGTATGAAATTAAAAGAAAAGATTCCAGGAGTAAAGAGGAGGGGGCAAGGACATCAGCCTTTGCTCAGGAACACTGCTCCTGTTTTACGCTGAATAAAAGTTGTCAAGAAAGGGTGTTTTCAACATTCTTTAGACTCCTCTTGTTGTCTTTGTATCTGACCTACTAAAAGAAGGTGTATTTTTTTTTGCTTATGTTCTTCTTCCTTTTGCTTTTCTGAGTTTAATATGTAAAGGGAGAAGGACAAATTACTTCTCCCTATGGAAAAAGAAGAAAATAATGTAATGTGAGAGAATACTTGAACATCAGTATATTGATTTAGGAATATTTTTAAAGTTCACTGTAAAAACCCATATTGCAAGAATGATGGAAATACATTTATGAAATGGGCTAAATTTAAATATTGAAATTCAATATTCATTACTGCATATATTTGAAAGCCAAGGGTCATTAAACATTTCTGTTTTTATATTTCATCCTGGACTAGTTCATGTTGAAATCACTATCCATCTCTAATGGCTTCTGGATATTTATTACGTCACAAAAGAGTAAAGTCCTGACAGATACAACCTCACACCAGAGCTGCTACACGGACAGTGAATGCCATTGAGTTTTGCGCACTCTTAGAACGAAGTGAAGCACACTTGACACTAGACTGCACGCTTATAGCCTGCATGCTAGCTGTGACCGTAAGGCTCAAGGCATGCACAGTAGACAGTTCATACTTTTACTTAAAAAAGGATTATTTTTAAAACCATTTCAAGGTTGGAGTGAAAAGTGAATCACTGAATTTCTATAAGAGATTATCAGCAGACGGACTAGAAGACATACCTCGGAACAGTTTTCCTCTTCTCTCTCTTTATTACCACATACTCATTTTGGAAAGGAAGTCATATGCTAGATAGATGTTCATGAATCTGAGCATTGACAAGTTCCATGGAAGAATCATTAGCAAATGCTGAAGTCTGACTAGACCTTTAAGAGCTATGAATATTTCAAATTTCTTGCCTTGGAAAAGTCAGACAAACACGTCAAACTTCTTCAATCTTCTTTAAAATCACAAAACCTAATCATTCATGCAGGGGATACTGTTGTTGCAAGCAAGAAAAATAAATGTGCTTCACAGTGTGCTGTGTCTGAATACTCCTGAAAAGAGGGTTAAAAAACAGCAACTCTCATACTGTGTTGGACATTTTTTTTGGCATAAAAAGTTTCATTTTGCCCTGATAAAATCTCTGAATGTTCTGTGAAAGCAAGGAACAATATATTCTTATCATGCAGATTTCCTCTGGGATTAAAACAGGAATAAAATGAGAACTGCCTTTTATTAAAATTTCCTCTTATGTCTTATGAAAATTAATTACCCCTTAAGCAGACTCATTGCAAAACACATATTATATGTTTCCTAGTTCCCACATAGCATCTTTCCAAAAATTAATTATAGCCAGTAGTTTCAATTTAAAAAAGAATAATTAAAAGTAGTGTGGGGAATGAAGAGATAATGATGTCATTTTAAAATTAATTGAAGCATTTAAAATTAAGAGGTATTTCTCAGAGTTTAGTTTCTGTTAAAATTAAATAGCTTATATGCATTTAAATATTGAATATTTATACTAAATATGATTTTGAATGCTATAGTCTGAGAAATAAGTTTAATTGGTAACTTACTTTATTTCTTTAGAATAATCTTTCAATTGTATAATATGTAATAATAAATGAAATGTTTTTGGTAAGGATTTCTTTAGATCAATGCAATAAGCAAAAGTACAGCACATGCTAAGTTTTGTCTATGTGAGGATCTTACTAAGGACATAAACAACATATTCTCTAATTATTAAGGTCATTTGGCATTCTGTAAATTAACCTACTGGAGATATAGAATCCTGCTAATGGCTTTTAGTGTTCTAATGGCAAAGCTGTGGAAGGTAACACAATGTCAAGTGCATATGCACTCACACAGGTGAAGTGTATGAACACACACACGATGACATCAGAAACAGTGACCCAGTGGTGGGTCATGAACCAAGCCCCTGCCCAGGCACAGTCAGAGTCTCATTCTAGTGAGCAGCCTGAAATGATGAACACGTACAGAAAAGCAGCATTTCCATATTTAAGTAAATTTAGGGATCAAGTGAAAGTATAAGTCAGTTTTTTATTGGTATCAGTATGCCGATTATTTTGTACTTGAAGCCCTCTTCAAACTGCATGTATGTGATTCTGGGCTACTGGATCCCACAACTCCCAACAGGGGAGGGACAGAACTAGTGGAGACCAAGAATAGAATCATTTACTTAAAATGATTTTTTTCCAATACCCTATCTCTGTTTTACAGCAATCACTTTTAAAAGCTCTAATTTGTTGCATTTTCTAGGAGTTTTTCTTTCCAGGATGACAGAAATACACTAGGTAGAAGTAGAGCATCATTGAAAACTGCTAAACTCACTTACCAGGTAACACTGCAGGTAAAGAAATAGACAACAACATGGGATAGCTAGCTAGCTAGCTCAGTGGATGAAAGTGCCTGCGTAGGCAGACACAGTGACCAGGGTTCGACCCCCCGCATGCCATGCTGGCCTTGCCCCCTGGGCATGCTGAGAGAGAGAATAAGACTGGGCATGGTGGTGTGCACCTGTAATCCCAGCGTGTGCTAGGCTGAAAACAGGGGAATCACTATGAGTTCAATCTGTGTAGTGAGACCTTGTATACCCTGTACTAAATACACAAAAAAGAAATAAACAACAACAAAAAGGTAGATCTTGATAAATCCAACTTTAATTATAGGCAAGATTAATATCCCACTCAAAATGTACATTAAAACAACACTATTAAAAAAAAAAAACTAGGGGCCGGGGAGATGGCTCAGTAGAATAAGCGCTTCCCTGGCAAGCGCAAGGGCCTGAGTTCAATCCCAGGTTCCACAAGAAAACACTGTTATTCCATCTGACTGCAGAAGAGATGCCTCTCAGCAAGAAATGAAATAATAACACATGCTGGCAAGGCGACAGAAACAAAGGAACACTTCTACATTGTAGGTGGGAATGTAAGTTTCTACATCTACTTTGGAAATCAGTAAGGAGATGCCACAAAAACTAAGATGATAAATTATATGAGTCCCTGCTCTTTCCCTTCTAAATATCTTCCCAAGAGACTTAAAAGACATCATACTGCAGTGATGCTCACTCAGGTTACAGAACCATACTTTATAACAGGTAGTCTTAACAACAGTATCCATCATGAAGGAATAAAGTGTAGTATTTATACATAGCAGAGTGTTACTCTGCCATTAAAGATAAATGTGTTACATTTGTAGGAAAATAAAAGCAGATTGAGGCCATAGTATTAAATGAAATAAATCAGACATACAAGCTTAAATGTTGCACACTTTCTCTTATGTGAGAAATGCAAAATATAAAGAACAAAATGAATGGTAGATAATAGAAAATAGGGCCACAGATCTTTGCAAAAGACAAAGGGAGCAAGAAATAGAAGAAATTCTTTGCTATGGGGCAGGAAATGGGATGAAGACATTAGATGTATTACGTACATATACCACCTCCTGCACGAAGACCCATCACTACGTACAATAAACATATGTCAGTGAAATAGGAAAGATTAACATCCCATTCAAGAATATACAAAAGAGGGGCTGGCCTGATAGCTCAGTGGACTAAAGCGCCTGCTTAGGCAGAGCACAACAGCCGGACTTTGATCCTCCCTGAGCCGTGGCGACCCCATCCGCAGGATGAGCTGAGATTGAGACTGGGTATGGTGGTGCACACCTGTAATCCCAGCACTTGGGAGGCTGAAAACAGGAGAATCACTCTGAGTCAGATCTAAGTAGTAAGACCCTGTAGACCCTGTCCTAAATACAAAAAAGGTGGGGGCAGGAAGATAGCTCAGTTGAATAAGCGCTTGCTTGGCAAGTGCAAGGACCTGAGTTCAAACCCCGGTTCCACAAAAAATAAATAAATAAATAAGAAAAGCAAAAGAAAACATTAAAAGCTTATAATTTATATGCTGTTATTTCCACAGCTGAGAGAAAGAACAACACTATACACATGTGATGGGTCATAAAGGTTTTTCAAAGAAGGAACATTATCTGGCTACACATATTTCAGTAGCCACAGCAACTACATGGCTAAAATGAACAAATGAAGAAGTATAAGTCTCTCCTTGGGAGGGGGAAAGAGGTGATAAATCATGATGCAAATTGCTAGAGACCTGGCTTTACACATCCTGGTCACACACACTGCTGAACACAAGGAATCCGGTCTTGGGCTTATAGGTCTTGATGAGCTGATAAAGAAATGCACTGCTACTGTTAAGAGAAGCCTGCCCAGTTTAAGAGTAAAATCCTGAAGTTGATGCAGACCTGTCTTTCAAACACTATGTGTTGACTGGACTCATTTTTCCCCCTTAGTCAAACTTATAGATCACATTCTTCATAGGAATCATGGGGTTTAATTCATGGAACATCATCTGATCTAAGCTGCATGTGTGCCTTGTGGGCAGCCATGTCAGACCTCATCTGTCAGTGGTGATTGCATCTTTTCTGTCTTCCCATTCCTCTCATCCCTACGGAACACATCTGTGCCAATAGCACTGATAGACATGATTTTCTGCTTTGGAAGTAACTCCTAAGAGCCGCATGTCAAGACCAGAAAATTAAATTAAATTAACATAGGCCCGCTGTGCATTATAGTTCATCCTTCCCATATCAAAATTTAATAAAAGAATATTTACAAATCCAGATACAGTTATTTGCCTAAAATTGTATATATTTATTTTATATCATGTGGAGTTTAAGTGTAAAGTTTCAGATCCTATCACTGTGAAACTGAAGTGAAGTGGAAAATGTCACAGCTCTCACAGCCATTTCTACTTTTCTGCCCCATCATCTCCTAAACAAAATGGCTCTCCTAAAGAAGACCCTCTGATGTGCTGTTTTTTTTTTTAATTCTAGTTTGTATCAAATCAATGTGCGGAGGAAGATTACAACTTTCCTTCAGGTCTTATATGCTGACATGACACTAAGAGCATGAAAGGCTGTGGAAGGAGAGCTTATCCGAGCAGGACAAAAGATTGAGAGGCTGACATATGGAAAATATTTGTCTTGTTATTATATAAAACTCATAGTACTGATGGTGGCATAATTCAATGTGCAAATAAGCTCTGGATTGTACAGTTTCAATGAATGAAATGCCTGGTCCACATCTATCTCAATAATGTTAAAATACACAGCCTATGTACAGAGACGCAATACTGTTGCCTCCTATCAGCATTATTCGAATTTACAATAGATAGATTTCATATTATAAACATCTCTAGAATATAAGTTATCACTCTTCCCTGGCTTTTATTTTAGAAATGACTTTTTTCTCATGGAACTGGGGCTTGAACTCAGACCCTTGCACTTGCCAGGGAAGCGCTTATGCATCTCCCTGGCCACTTAGAGGCGACTCTCGAAGTTCACCTTTCCTCCTCTCGATTCCTGTGGTCGGAATGTTTCTTTCCTGCTCCATCCCAAGTTCATATTCTGAAATTCTAATCCTCAGAGTAATCTCAGTAGGAAAATCTTTAGGAACCAATCAGATCACCTAATATGAAATCTGAACTGTGATATAGAGAGACCAGATAAAATTTTCTGTCCATCAAATTAATTTGTTTAACTCTTTCTCTTGTTCTGAGCACAAAACAGAGAAAAACAAGGGCTGGAAAGGGAGAGGAACCAATATTCACACTATAGTTTTGTGCTTGGTTTGTTTCTATTTCTGCCAGGACATAATGTTGGTCCAAAGTATCTTGCAGTCATTGTAGCTCAAAAAGTCAACACAGTGAAATGCCTTTACTTGATGTCTGAATAGATTTCATTTAAAAGTGCCACAATTTGGGTCCGATCAGGAATATGGGTACCTGGCAAAATGTGCATACCTCAGAACCCTTTGTGTCCCAGCTGTGCGTGCCCAGGACAACATAGAGTGGGAACAGAGCGAGCCAGACTGCAGCTGTTGGAGTGTCCCGCCCACATCCACAACAGCACCACCCATTTTATCTGGAGTGTTGCCTATTCCACATTCCCACTGCATTTCCAAATAAGACCTACATTACACGAAGAAGCTTTTCTGATCTTTAGAACTTACCAGACTTTTAAAGCTTTGCCATCCCCTCTTCACCCATGTATGACACGCTGCACAATTAAATGAGGAAGCTCAATTTTTATTTACAGTGCTAAAAGTTGACTATGCTTTTGAGAAGCCAGAATGTGATAACTTGCTAAGTCCAAATTCTCTAAAATCATTTATACAAATCTATATAATTCTTTGCACTGTTACTTTCTAGGCTTTTATTCCGAACTCCTGTTCCTCAGCTTTGCAACTCTCTCTCTCTCCTGTTAGCCTCACCTCTCACCTCGCGGTCTTTACTCCAGCCCATCCTTCATCACATTTCTTCCAAAAGCTACCTGACATACACCTTCACAGCTAGCTTAGGCCAGCATCCTCTGTGCTCCCGGAGTATCTTCTACTCTCTTTTGTGATGACTGTGAAGAGAAAATGTTCAGAAAAATTAAAATCAGCAGTTTCTTTACGCAAAAAAAGAGTCATGAACTGAACAGCACCCAGAATTGTGTGAGTTGTGCAGCACTCTGTCCCACAACACAAAAATGTTGTATTTAGAGAGGAAAAAGAAAACGAGTGATTTAAAGGAACAGGCTGTTTAATCATGGTTGAGCACTTGCCTTCCACACACATGGTCTGATCTTTTGCAGTATCGGATTGGCTGAGGCCTGACCTCTGTGAATGCTTTTGGTATAAGAATACGTTCCTAGTGCGATTGCATTTTGTTAACGTGCACAGTTAGGTTGCAGTTCATTTTATAAGGATTCAACCTATAGATGACTTTCTTCCTCTTCCCTTTTTTCATTAGTGTACATTTGTGATACACAACAACTACACTCATTTTGGGGAATTGCTACATATCTGCAGCACATTTTGGTCCTTTTCCTTCCTTTTCCCTTCAGTACTTTCCCATTTACTCCCAGACTCAGATCAAAGAACAGAAGGAGCTTTCAGCCAATTTAATGGTAGTCATCAAGAGTCTGGAAATTTACAATTCTTATTACACACCCTGTCTACACTAATGCTCAGAACATACCACGTTGCCGGGCACATGGACCAAGTTTGGCCAATGCCTACTTGAGTGAGTAAAGGGGTGCTTACAAGAGTTGCACTTCCCTTTTTCCAGCTCTTTCAATAAAATATTAAGCAGGGGTTTAAATATTTTACATTTACCTTCTTTCGATGATCATGAGGCACAATACACAAGATATCCTTTGAGAAATTTCACATAGTGACAAACCATGAAAAAGCACGTAACATCAGCAATTTTTTGAGGGGGGTCCTAAGGATGGACCTACGGACCTTGTATTTATGAGGTAGGCACTTACGCTACTGAGCTATCTCCCTGGTCCAACCTTAGTAATTTTTAAAAGTAGGGTTTAACCTGAGAATGACAAAATGTAGAACTTTTATTGTGTCAGTAACGAATATCCTATGACCAATAATATTTAGGTGACAAGACAGGGCTCAGTGGACACTGAAAAATGTGAATTTCTAATTAACTTAGGGGCTCAGTATCTGTGGTAGTTTCTCTGGGTAAATATGCTGATTATTCAGCAGTCTCCTCTTGAATCCTCTCTACTAGCCATTTACCCTCTGAGTGGGACACGCCTGTGCAACTACTTATATCCAGTCAACTGTAGAAAAAACTGATGCCACTGGTCACTGGAGAACTTAATTGCTGGTCTGGAAACCTCTAGTTCTACCTTTCAGCAGCAGTCCCTGACCTCTTGGCACCAGGAACTGGTTACAGGGATGAGTTTTCAGTGGTACAAGGAAGGGATGTTGTTTTAGGATGGTTCCAGTTCCTGACATTTATGGTGCATCTTATTTCTATTGTGACCTCATAACATAAGGAGTAATTATGAAGCTCACTGTTGTGTAGAGCCAGTGCAAACACTGAGCTTGCTTTCCTGCCCCTAGGTGGCCACGTCTGACAGCGATGGAGACAAAGTGTGTTACCTATGTAGAATCTACTCTGTGATCTCACAAGGTTGCTGTCACTGATCTCATATGGTTTTCGGTCGCTGCAAAAACCATTCTTCATAAAGAGAGAATGGTGGAAATGGAAGCAGGCATCTTGGTGCTTTCGCAGCAATCTCAGCATATTCCTGCTGGACTTGAATCCAGAACCTATGAAGGTCTGAGCTGTCTCAAGCTTACTTTTGAGGGCACTGTCATGTGCAGCTGCAAGAAGCCGATCCTCTTCTATCCAAGACAAAATGCACTCGCACGCTTGTTCACAAATGAGTTGTGGAGCATCTCCTCCTAGCTGGGTACTCTTTTCTAATTGGAAATTAATATGCACAGTCTTTGAAAGCTGACATAGGCGAACACTGAACATCTGGCCCTGGATCAGTCTCTTTCAAAATTTCTGCAAAACTTTCCAACTTGTCAAAAATGTCATTGCTCCCTTAACACCCCCATAATCCCACTTTGGCTTTGAATTCAACCCCATTATCTGAAGACTTGAACACAGTTGTTCTCCCATAATGATAGGCTCAGTTCATTGGACAGACTGGGTAAGTCACACAGGGAAGATAATTTTGAAACTCATTCGGTGTCACTGAAAATTGTTGATGTGTTTTTTATAAAATTTTGGTAGCGGTTCTCATAAGTTAAAAACTGGCCAGTGATCTACCTTTGAAAGCCATCTTGCTACATTAAAAGAGAAGATGTATATGCTCAGGGTCCAGCTCCTTGCAGAGCTGCACCAAGAGGTGTGGATTAAAGGCACACACTTCAAACTGATCATTATACTCACATGTTCCAAAATGTTGGGAAGATATTTCTCAGATAGCCCGCATTTTTCTCGGGATGACAAAATGCGTAGACTCACTTTGGGAAGGAACTTCTTTGACTCACATAGTGAAAGCAGAAAGCTGCCTCACTGGTGGGGCAGCTGCTCCATCCATGCATAATACACCAACCCAAACTGATCAGCTCCACTTTCTTGATACATAATCACTTAAAGACATGAGCATTTCTGCAGCTGCGATGCAGGCTGGTGGTGAGTGTACGACAACCTTCTATGTCCTCCCAAAGGAGTGCTGCACAGAGACATGCAGTGTGCCCTAGAATAGATGTCTGTGGCCTTATCAACCTGGATTCCATACCACAGGACTCATTAAACCTCTTTCACAACTGTGCCTTACTATTTCATTTTAGTATTTTATCAGTTCATCTAGTTTTGGTGCAAGCCAGAAGGCAACGTGGGCCATCTTTTGAATTTCAGCCTCTCCTAAAAGCCCATTTTAAACATCCTTAGAAGCAGACAGGATCAACTTTTAAACCAATAGTAAAGGGCTTCTTAACTTTAGGAATACAGTTACCCACTAACAAAGATGCTCTCAGTGCAGGCACATTTGTTGAAGTGGTAGCTTTTGATACTCCTTTTTGTTCATTATATTCTTTTTTTTTTTCTTTTGGAAAAACTCCAAAGCCTTGTCTTTCAATGGAGGATACATGTTCTCCATGGGACAAGGCAGTTTTGGAGGTTTCATGATGTCCTCAAACAGCTGGTTACCATTTATGATGCAGAATGTTCTTGGACAATGTTAATCACCTGTTGAGATGGACCTTTAATTAAATAGCACCCTTGGTATTTTATTGTAAATGGAGTTTTCTTGTTGGCTGGTTTACAATCCTCTGCTGTCTCATCACGGGTCTTTGGATTGCAAAGAAGCTCTCCAGCGATGCTTCCTCTTGTTTCGTTTCCTTTTGTTTTCACTCATGTCAGCTAGCACTAGCTTATGAGCATATCAAAACTGATAGAGGCAGGAAAGAGTGGGAACAGGACACAGCCACAGAAGTGGTAAAGAAAATAATGGATGGAATGTGTGTGAAATAAAATGAGGGTCAGAGGCTGACATAAAACTGTCACCAAATGCAGCTGCATAATCTAAGTTTATCAACTTACTTTCCACTATAAAAGTTGCCACCCAAGGCAGTTTGTCACTTACTGAGAGGATTTTGATATGAGTCTTCAAGCAATTGATTCTTCTGGTCCCTTGCAGTTATATCTGCAGTCCCCCGACACTGATATCATTACTTCGTATCTACCTCGGGTCGTGGCATGTTGGATGCGCACAAGGAGTACGTGCTCAGATCCCTCATGTGCAGACCACAGTAGGGTTTATGTCGCAAGGAGAATCCTGTGCTGCTGGTGATTTGGCAAGAAGCAGAAGTGAAGAAGTGCCTGCTTATTTTCCACCTACCTCCTGCTGTGCAGCCTGGTCCCTAAGAGGTCTGGGGTCACCTGTGTCACTTAGTCTCTACTTTAACCAGTAATGTTCCAGAAAATGGAGTGCCTACCAGCCCTTCTTAAAGTCTCAGAGCAGGATTAATTAGGAACAAGCACCCTACTAGTGTCCACAAAATTGAGACATACAGTTTGAGTGTAAAGTACACTGATGCAGGGTTGCTTATACCTTTGTCATAATCTAGCATAGTATGACTAATAAAATTCTTTTTTGTGAATTGTTTGAATAAGGACACATGTATCTTTCATTCTAAGAAGAGGAAAATATCTATCACCGAAGAAATTACCAGTATGTCAATTTGCTGCATGTACGAGACAGTGTAAGTCCTTGCTGTTAGTCAATTCTTGCAAATGCTGACTGTAATAAAGGAAAATTTGTGTGTGCACTTATTTCCCTCTGTCTCTATGAGGTAAAATCAAATATTTGGTGAATGCTGCTAATAAGTGCCATACAAGGAAAGATAGGAAAGGAAGAGATGGGGAATGGAAGGGAGTTGGGGGGAGGACAGAGGACTGAAGGGGAGAGAAGAGAAGGGAAGGGAAGAGAGGGAAAGGGAGGGAAAAGTTCCTCATCCCTTACTCACCAGGTTTGCACTGCACGATTTCTGGAGCTTCCCCTAAGTAAAAATGACTATTACATGATTTTCATCCATTTGGAACAGTGAAGCAGCCAGGACATTGCATCTAAACAAAGTTATGAAAAAGGACTTGCAGCAGTGCTTCAGAAAGTGGCAACAACATTGGGATGTGCTTAAGTAGGGAGAAGGCAACTAGGGGCAATGTATCTTTTGCTGTAACACTTAAAAAATAATCATTAATCATATTTGTCATCACATCTCATATAACTGTTTTCCCACCTAAGCCATTAGTTTACTGACACAAATCTGAATAGGATTCACTAAGGGGATCAATCCCATACCTCTGCTCTCTTCCACCACCTCATTACCACCGCTGCTGCCGCCGCCACCACCACCACCACCACCACCACCACCACCACCACCACCATCAAAATAACCAGAAAAAAAAAGAAAACAAAAAACATATATATATATAAAAAGCACTGAGAAGTTCAAAACTAAAGATGTTGCCTAAAGCGGTTGTACTGAAAGAGATCTAAGATAACAAACGTTGACCTAAAGCTCACCTGGTGCATTTGCTTCTGTTGCTTTGGTAATACCTCATTGCATCCACTGGCTTAAGCAGCAGTAACTTTTTATGTCTAGAAGTAAAAACTGAGCTGGATTTCACTGGGCTAAAAGCAAGGTGCTGACAAGGCTTGCTGGGTTGCTACAGGCCCTGGAAGCCAATTCATTTATTCCCGATTAAACTTCTAATGATTTCTCATATTCCTTAAGTAATGGTCTCTTCTTTTAACTTCAAAACCAATCTTAGATCATTTTTTCACACTTTTCTCTGTTTTGGTGTCTTCTGGGCCCTTTTACTTTGAGAAGCCCTGTGACTTTTCAGAGCAGGGAATCCAGGTCAGTCTTCCTAGCGAAGGGGAGGTGATGAGCAGCCTCAAACTCATCTGCAACTTTAATTATTCTTTGCCATGCTAGGTAGTAACATATTCACAGAATACAGAGATGAAGGCACAGCCATCTTTGGGGGTGAGGGGCTGTGAACTTGCCTACAACTGGACTGTAACATGTGAACCCACTGGAGGGTATGGACTTGATATGGGACATGATGCAGTTGTTATTTTTAATACAACCTTCCTTAATATAGTCAATAAGCACTCTCCTTAAAAAGGGTAATTTGACTCTCATTTATAGAATAACACGTTACGAACTGCTCACACCATTTTTACTTTAGAACATTAAGTTTCAAGAAATTGTGCTACTTTTAAATATTTTAAGTGAATTAACATTTTAATCAAAACTGTATGAATAGACTTATAATAAAAAGGAGGGGGAGATAGTTAGATAGATACTCCCTTCACATTGAACTTCTATCCTTGGGAAGGCTAAATAAAATAAAACTCACTGATATTGCCAAGATATTAATTTAAAAATAATTTATGATAACAACTTAAATGCATAGACCCAAGAAAACATCTGTTCTGGAGTTGCTAATTTTATAATTCTTTAGCACAACATGACTTCTGCCACTTCAAGTTGAAGGGAGAGGGACTGTCCCCTTTATGCCCCTATATGTTTATTTTCTTTTTCATGTATTTAGTACAGGGTCTAGAGGGTCTCACTACACAGACTGGACTTATAGCAATCCTCCTGTTTTCAGCCTTGGAAGTGCTGAGACTACAGGCCTGCGCTACCACACCCAGTCTCAGTTGCTCTCTGAGAGTGCCCTGGGAAAGGGCCAGAATGGCATGCTGGGGATAGAACCCTGGCCACTGTGCTCTGCCTAAGCAGGCACTTTAGTCCGCTGAGTTATCTGGCCAGCCCTTAAATCACTATTCTACTAGTCAGGGGGCCCAACTTTTCCTTAAGAATAAGCTAAAAAGCACAAACCAAAATCACAGTGGTCCACCCCATCCCTGGTATAATGGCTCTCATGAAAGAGGTAAGAAATAAATGCTAAAGAGGCTTTGGAAACAAATAAACTCATAGACTGCAGCTAAGAATGTAAATTGTCATCTACTACGGAAAAGAATATGCGGATTTCTCAAAACACTGAGAATACAGCCTCTGTATGACCTCGTAATTTCTCTACTGGATATATAAGAAAAGGAAATATTTATTTATAGCAAAAAATTCTTACACCCTGACCTTTATTTCAGCACTACTATCATTAGCCAAATTATGGGATACTGTTCACCAAACCACAAGATCAGTCACGGTGAATCTTTTTGGAGACCAAGTACCCAAAATGCAACTCCAAACCCAGTTAATTATCATAAAGTGCCAGCACTGCAATTAAACCTGAATACCAGAGTTTTAGCTTAGATAAAACTACTCATACAATATTACCTTTTGTCTTAAAAGAAAAACACAATAACATGTGTGACACAAGTTTGTCACCATTACACTAATTAAAGAAAATGTAGTATGTTTGCTTTATCACAATAAGATAGTACTCTGCCAGAAAAATAATGAAATCCTGCTATTTGTTGCAAAATGGATTGAAATGGAGAACATTATTATGGTAAGTGAAGCAAGTCAGACACAGAAAGACAAACACCACATGTTTTTCCTGATTTATGGAAACTAGTAGGTCAGGCTTGCAGAGGAACAGAAGGAAATAGAAGTCACAGAGTTGGGGAACGGAAGAGGAGCAGACCAAAATGAAGAAGCATTTCTAAGCATTGGCAAGGTGTTAGGAAGAGGTAGAAGAGTAGGGACCAGGGTAGAAGAGTGGATGGACATGACTGATACTGCACTGCAGCTATGTAGATGTTGCTAGGCAACCAGAAAGGGACCGAGCCCCAGACAGAGTCAGAACAGACATGAGTCAAACTACGCCTACGACTGAGGAGTAAGTCTACAGAAAGTAGGCCCCAGGTGAGAGACACAGTGCTGTGGTCTGTAGGCTTCCTCAGGGAAAAATTCAAAACTATGCTCTAACTAGCACCATCTGGCCCATTAACCCTGAGCAATATAACAAGCACAAAGAGGAGCTGAACTCTCTGATCCTCACTTTTCACCCTTCCAGGAATGGCTTTGATCTTCTCCTGCAATCTACCATTGCTATGTACCATGTTTTTTAGGTGTTTTTGTTTTTGTTTTTTTCTTTTTTAGTTGGATCGATATAGCTAAGATACTGCACCTACAATCCTACATGTTGAGTAAAGTTTGACCCAGGTAACCTGTGATGTGATCTTGTGGTATAAAAACACACTAGACAAGAGGCTCAGTGGCACCCTAGAACTTCAGGGCTGGCCCACTTTGGGTACCCCTCCTGCCTCTTAGGAGCTTTCTTGTAACAAACTTTTCCGATCCTTAGCCTCCTTTGGTCTTCAGTCCATTCTCCAGTGCGAGGAGGCATCAACTCAGCATGTCTAAAAGGTTGGGAATTGCTTCCCTGGAACATCATGGTGAACACAAGTATGAAGAGATCAAAATTAATCAAAAATGTCCATGTATTAATAATAACAATGACCTAAAAATGAAGGGCCTCAGTTTATTTTTTTTTAATTCTAATTTTTATTTATTAGAGAGAGAGAGAGAGAGAGAGAGAGAGAGAGAGAGAGAGAGAGAGAGAGAGAGAGTGGTGTGTGTGTGTGGCCAGCTCAGCCCACCAGGGGGCGGGGCTGGCTGGCATGTGGTGCTGGGGGATTGAACCGCGGTCCCTGATGCCTTGCCAAGCTTGTTCTAAGTAGGTGCTTTAGACCACTGAGCCATCTCTCCAGCCCCGGGCCTCAGTTTATAAGAGAAATTTTATTAGTCTACAAAACATAGAAATGTTTATTTCTAAAACATTCTCTGCTTCACTAAGCCTGTGCCTATTATATGAGTGCTTGTTCTACTTGTGTATATGATGACCAAGGATGAAGCTCAATGTCCCTTCCTTTGATGAGGAAGCTGGGATTAACAGACACCAAGGGCTGGTGGCAGATCTAGAACTGGCCTAACAGCCCCTACTCTGGTGCACGTTTCATTAATACACTGTGTTTCTAACATAGCAATTTGCATACAAATAGTGATCAAGTTAAACTCTTATGATGCGTTGACCAGTCTTTATGTACTGAGTGCTGCAGGGAGATTCTGTATGACAATTAGAGGCTGCGATGGCGATGTACAAAGATCCTTTGAAACTTCACTGAGTATTAGTCATGCACACGTGCACACGTGCATCTTATCACATTCAGTTTTACAAGTTTGAACACATTTCATAGAAGAATTACTCACCCAACATTAGAGCGAATTAAAACATTTCATAGTAAATTATTAACAAAGAAAATAGTTGTCAAATGTGAGAGGCAGCAATTCAGTAGTCAAGGATTAGGATGCGGCCCATTTCAGAGATCAGGAACACACGCTCCAGCGATGCCAATGGTTTATGTCACTATCTTCCACCTGTACAAACCAAGCCACAGCTTTCTCTTTCAAAAATATTGTAAGATAAACAAATACTTATGGTGGCATCATATGGAAGTCTGGAATTTTCACAATGAGATAAGTTATAGAAGGTAGCTGACCTCAAATAGAGTAATCCCTCCCACAGCCATCAGATACGTGGCACTGAGGAGACACTTTTCAGCATCAAATTTGAGTCAAACTGCTACTGCCCCTAGTTAGTAAGTACAGAGTGGGAATGCTGATGAACATCTTCCACTATCCTAGGGGACAGCCCACCCAAATAAAGAATTAGCAAGTCCAAAATAGCAATAGTGTCACTGTTGAGAAACTGATTTAAGATTGTTATTCAAATAGTGCTTAGTGTTGTATTCTACTATTAAGATTAGGTACCACACTGATTATTAGGAACTCAAAAATGGCCTAGGTGTGTCTCTGACATTAAGGAGTCCCATAGCTACAACTTTTAAGTGTAAATACTAAGTTATAGCACATATTCACAATGTCATCATACACAAAGCACTATGGAAGCATCGTGAATTAGTTCTACTTGTGAGAATTAAGAAAGGCTCTACAGAATAAAAATTCCCCTTGAACCATAAAATATGATAAGAATTAGAAAGTTAGAAATGCAAAGGAGTGCTGTTGGAGTAAAGGTATATGGAAAAGACACTGAATTTTTTTTTCAAAATTTTATTGAGAAACGAATAGCAATGAGACAGTTTCAAATCAAATTGGTAGGACAGTCTCAATAATTAACGCAATGCATACATTCTTCCTAGTGGTTAATTGCTGTACAAGATGCGGACATGATATCCTATTTACAAACCCTATTAGAACAAATCCCTCTATTCATTAAGAGAATGTAACTATATATCTATCCTAACCACTGACATTGAAATATTTTTAAAAATTCTAAAAATAAAAGATATAACATTTACAAAGATGAAAAAAGTCTTCGCATTTTGTCCTACTTAAGACACTAAGTTCATCAGTATGAATAAAAACACATGCTTGGTATGGGTGTGATTCTGGTGCTGCAGTAGATTACGTGAGCTCAAAAGAAGCTGGATGTTGTATGAATATTAATGAAAGTATGGTGAGAATCGAATTGTAAGCCTGAGCCATTGAAGAGAGGAAAGGCGGTCAGTGAATAAAGGGAATAGAAACCCTGAGAGGAAGCTCAAGGGCAGAAATCTTAGGCTTGGGTATCATTTAAATGCTGAGGAAGATTGTAACTACAACAACCACTAAATTATGATACCTTGCTCTGGACATCCAGGACACACCCATTCTTGGCAAATATGAAATAGTGTGAAAGAATATGCAGTGGAAAAACTAGCCTTTAGGAGAAGTGTGCTTGCGTTGCGACGTCATTGTCTGGAGGGACCTTATAAATAAGCTTACAGGTTGAAAACAGCCACTGATTGCAGTTTCAATAGAGTTGCAACATGATTTCCTGATGAAAATAGGTAGGTAGGATTCACTAGACACAGTACTTACACACAGAAACATACATAAAGTTATGGTTCTAGCTAAAAGTCCTTAATTTATAATCTAGATTTTTAAAAATAAAATTTTGCATATCAAAGACTACCACAGAATTTCACCAGTCAGAATCCAAGTAACTGGCAACTTTTTAGCTAGGAACAGGAGTAAACATCAGCATGTTTAATCTTAGAACTTCCATACCTTTGAATGCCAAATAGAACAGTCGACTGCTAACACTTGCAAATTCAACTTTATGTTCTCTGGCACAAATAACTGAAGTCACAGAGTTGACTGAATAATAGAAAACTGCTTCATAAATATTAAAAAAAAAGTTAAATTGCAACTAGAACTAATTTTCCAAATGCATGCAGAGCCCAAATGAGTGTATATTAAGGAGTTTTCTGTTTCAAGCTGTCATTATCAATGGAGTCACGAATGACATTAAAATACAAACTGACCCCTGCACATTGAGTCTTGCATTTGCTTTGGATGGATAAACGCCGGCCCTTTCAGGGATGCTCTTCCTTATCATCACATGTTTTCTAAGGTGGTTTTAAAAATTATTGCCTGATGCAACTCGTTTGAGATGATAAGTCACAGAACAGGATGCAGGAAGTTGCAAACCACACCATACATATCGGAGAATGGAGACAGCATGCTGTAGGATTTAGAATACAGGCAAATGGAGCTTTGAAAAATGGCAGCCCTTAATACAGTGTAAGGATGTACTGTAATCAAATGATGTGGCAGTAGAGTAAAGCTTTCTAAAACAAAACCCATCCATATGTATATTTTACCTTTATCATTGGTATGTAAGTCCAATTTTGAGAGATGCAGGTATCTGCATTTCTGTACCCTTAAGCTGCATGAATATTTAATGAACAGATAGGTTACACAATATACATAAATTAATTGCTTAAACATTGCTCATTGCTGTGCATTCTTGTTATTCAAATCTTTCCTCTCACTGTTGCAAGTTAATGATGTATACATATGCCACAGTGAACATAACAAGGTGCAACAGACACATGCAAGCAATCCCTTTAACTTTTACCCTTTCATGAGAATAAAATGTTCAGTCAGTCTGTAGCTGAGCCAGGCACTATCTGTTCCAGATGCAATTTACTGGGTCTCCGCAGCCCAGACGGTTTAGGGCAACTCTCTTTTGCTCAGAGACTTCAGGCATCAACCTCTTGGGCACCTCCTCTCATCTCTGACTATTCTTGCCTGCAGCAATACCTTAGCTTTCTCGTTGGACTGGACCAAGGCCCTAGGCAGAAGCAGAGTTAAAACATGTTCTTTTGGACTTTGATCAGCATGCAAACAAGCTAACTAAGAAACAGAAATTCCTAAGATGGTTATTTGGAGACACAACAAAAGTTGTGCAACAGATCCTGCTACACTTTGGGAGTGAAGAAGCCCAAAGTACAGCAATGTCTATGAAGAGGAGTGTCACAGCCACAGCCCTACGCCAGCATCGTCTCAGGGGCAGAGACCTGAGCAGATAATGCTTCATTTGCTTTGTCTCCCTTTATTCAACTGTTTGGAATCTATCTATCTATCTATCTATCTATCTATCTTTCTTTCTTTCTTTCTTTCTTTCTTTCTTTCTTTCTTTCTTTTTCCTTCCTTCCTTCCTTCCTTCCTTCCTTCCTTCCTTC
>NW_004524675.1:2697998-2698586 GCF_000260255.1 Octodon degus | reverse complement strand
TCTTTCTTTCTTTCTTTCTTTCTTTCTTTCTTTCTTTCTTTCTTTTTCCTTCCTTCCTTCCTTCCTTCCTTCCTTCCTTCCTTCCTTCCTTCCTTCTTTTTTGTTGTTGTACTTTAGGGAAGGGTGTTCATGGTCTCATTACTAGATGGGACTTGTAGTGTTCCTCCTGCTTACAGCCTCTCAAGAGCTGGGGTTACAGGCACATGTCACCATGAGCAGTCTCAGTTGCCATCTCAGCATGCCCCGGTGGTGGGGCCTGTGGCAGGTCCTGGGTCCCTGTGCCTGCTTGTAGGTGCTTTATTCCACTGAGCTTTTTGGCTAGCCCTTCTCTTCTTAATTTCTTATAAATTTCTTTCTTCTTCTGATTTTACATGCATATACCTGGTAATATGAGTTACTGGTTGGAAGACAACAGTATGCATTACGACACATACTGTGAAATTCTTATTACTTTGTTAAGTGTAATTCTGTGCCACTTGGAATTTTTTGCTTTAATTCTAATTTGTACTTTCTTAAAAAAAAAGACAGTAAGAAATTTGTTACAATAAGAACACCGTTTCATTCCTAGGAAGATTTTGCGTTTTGCCT
>NW_004524675.1:2686840-2697468 GCF_000260255.1 Octodon degus | reverse complement strand
CCCCCCACTACATGCCAGCCAGCCAGGCCCCAGGTTGGGCTGAGCTGGCCACAAAAACAAAACAAAACAAAACAAAAGACCACAAAGGAAACATAAAGAAGTAGAAGTAAATCACTGTTAGTATAGTGTACAGAAGAACTGAAGGTGGGAGAGCCTAAATTTTGGGTCACAGAAAGTAATTCAGTCACTAACTTTTGAGCATAAGAGAAACTACCGAAGCTTTTTTAAAAGCAGGAGTAAAATAGCAACACTTGATTTTTTTTTAAAGGGAAATAAAACACTTGGGACGGTGCAATAACATCTTAAGAAGTGATGATGCTGGCATGGACAAGCTCTAGTGGTGGACATGCAGAAATGACAGATTTGAGAATTTTACAGGAAATTATTTGATGAGTACCTGATGGGAGGTGGAAGGCGGTGAATCAAGGGTGTCCTCCAAATTTTAGATTTGTCTTTATGTACAGATTTTGATATCTGCTACAAAAAAGATAACCTCTCCTTTTGTTCATTTGCTTTAAAGTGTAAGAGCTCATGGGAAGTGAGAGTTGTGTTTAAATATATGGACAGAGATGCTTCTGAGGGATTTCAGTCAATCTCTTAGGACTTTGTGCTATTTTTTCTTGGAAATAAGAAGTTCAGAGATCCACCTAAAAATCAAGGGATTTTCACAGAGTTGGACACTAACTTCCTGGAATGAACTAAATTTCCTAGAAAAAGCAAAGAGTCCAGAAGTGAATCTTGAAAGATTCCAGCAAAGCCAGGTTATGATGATAAACTCCATCACAAGCTGTGTATTTTGAACATTCAAGAGCCCCTTATAATTAAACCTTTCTTTTATAATACTCTAGTTAATATTCATAAGAAACAAATGAACAAATATCATTTGCTGTTTTACAGATGAGCAAGCTGTGGCACAGAGGTCCTGGGGGCCAGCTCAGCCGGTGACGCTGCAGGCTCTGTCTTCTCCCAGGCCCTTTCAGAAGACTGTTAAAGTTGCCTCAGTTTCAATACATAAAGGCTTAAACTCACATTTAAGTGTCTTCTGTAGATCCACACTGTACAAAGCCACAGCTACCAGCCTAATGAAAAAGACTACCAGCCTTTTAAGCAAGTGACTCATGACTAGTCCAAATAGATGTTCTGGAAGTATACTATATACACATATCAAATTCTAAAGACTTTGACCAAAACATGAAAAACATATGAACTACCCCATTATTTTTTACATTTACTGCTTTTAAGATAATAATAATGTGGGTATGATTACTTAAAGTCTATTATAAAATATGTTTTAGCCTTTTCTTTCCCCGCTATTTAATATTTTAATTTAATTTCAAAATAGAAACTAGATACTATGTGGTTCACATTATATTGGTATCAGAGAACACTGCTCTAGATATTTTTCTTTTTCCATTTGATCTCTGGATTTGTAGCTCTGAATAACCAAACAGGTATATTCTCTGTAAACCTGAGCTCCAAGCTGGTACCCTGGGCACTCAGGCCCCGCCCTCTACTATGTTTCCATGGCAACTGTTCCTTTAAAAAGAGAAAGATGCTTTTTTTTTTTTTTTTCACCTGACAACCAACCATTTAAAGGCCATTTATATTTGCTTTCTTTGGCCTGATTGAGGACAACCAAGTGAAATGACCGAGAAAGATGCTTTGTAATCTCAGTCCGTAAGGTTTTCCTCCTCAGGTTTTATGTAATTTCATACTGCTTTTATGGCTCTGATCTTCCTTAAAAGTTTCAAGATTTTTCTCCTCACACAATTCTAGCTCAGTGATTCTCAGGCAGATAAACAGTTGAGAACAGGAAGGCTTTTCTAATTATACAATCATGGAGATTTGTATTTGTTCACTACTCACAATGATTTAATTTCTCTAATGTCTGATAAATAAACTCGCTACACTTCTAACTGGTATATTCTTATTTGTTAACATACCCATTTTGTTTACTAGCTGGCCATCAAAGGGCTCTATTTCTCCCTTGAGTTCCACATTCTGAAATGCTAATATCATCTGATTTTGGAAGCCAATACTTATTTAAACTTAACTAGCACAGTGCTTATCTGAGGTTAACACTTATACCTCACATGAAAATACCCACCTGCCTAATAATCAGACTACCTGTAGACAACTGAACACACTAGCTGGAACTTGGAAAAAAAATCATTACATAAATACTTCAGAATATCTCACTTCACATAAAATCAAGAAGTTAGTTTCCTCCCAGGGAATTATACATTTAAAAAGGAATCTGAGAGGATCAGAGACAAAACTGGAAATATTCTCTCAGTGTATCTTTTGTGTTTTCTAGTCTATAATTTTCTTTTTTTATGTTATAAGTCCTTCTTCCTGCAACTACTAAATATCAGCAGACAGAAAGTATCATAACATAAAGCAGAGATTTATTACTTAGGGTATTTTTAGTCTTTTTTCTGTAAAATGGAGCAATATCACTCAATTTAAAGATTAAATGAGATGGATGCTAAAAACAAACAACTTGGAAAAACAATCTCCAGAACAGTAGTGCCTTTACTAAAGGACACTTGGTTTAATTTTCCCATTCTTCTTTTTGCTTATGGTTCATCACATTGTTTTCTAAAGCAGAATTGCAGAGTTTTAATTTACTTCTCTAATTATTATTTGGGGAACAGGCTGTAAAAGTACAGTCTCTCAAGGAGAAAAAATTAGGACACTGATTACAGTGCTGCTCAGTTACGCCACTTAAGTATACCCACGTGAAAATAAAGGGCTGATGTTCTACTAGCTCTAATTAGTACACAGCTAATATCTTCCAAATTTGAGTAATTCAGCTGAAGTACTTTCAAAAGTAAGCATTCAAATGAACTGGAACTTTTTTGAACTCATAGACTGACAGTAAGTCTCTTTATCTACGTGCTTCACTTACATTTGCTACTACATAGACTCACTTATGTAAGATTACCCACTTTTTCTCCTTTCATTAATTTTTAGATAAGGTGTTTGCCTTATCCATGTTGGAATTTTTCCAGGGTAATATGTGCATCTAACTTAAATAAAAACTAGGATGACAAAGAAATCAAGGAACAAAAAATGTTTTTAATCTGTACTTTACCATTGAGAAAATTCTTTATGCTGTTAGTACAGGGTGCACAGGGTCTCACTACACAGCTGGGACTCATAGTGATCCTCCTGTTTTCAGCCTCCCAAGCACTGGGATTACAGGCCTGCACCACCATGCTCAGTCTCAATCTCCCTCTCAGCACACAGAGGGGTGGAGCTGGCACAGCACACCAGGGATCGAACCTGGGTCCCTGCGTCTGCCTAAGTGGGCACTTTAATCCACTGAGCTATCTGGCCAGCCCGAGAAAATTCATTTTTCACAATAGTAATATTGGAATTCCACTGATGTATTCTCTCAATTAGTAAATATTTATTTGATGCCTATAGAATATCAGGTACTATGAGTTCACAATGTAACATAAAAAATAATGTATTAATATGAAAAAATATATAACAGTAAAGTTTTTAAAAATCATGCATTTACTAAAATATTAAAATTGTACAAAAATAAGATTAGTGCATTTAATAAATCACATCTACATTTCAATTATTTGTATAATTCTTTGTGATCAAGAACATTTTAATTGTAAATATTTTCCAAAGAAATATTCATAAATTATCTCTCAACTGTCAAGGCATTAAGAGAAATACAAATACGTTAACTTTTTACATGTCAGAGACCTGTTGACAAAACTAATTGGGACAACCTTAGGGCACTATGCTGCAATCCCAGCACTTGGGAAACAGAGGTCCACTATGAACTTCGAGGCCAGCAGTCTACCTGTGAGCACAAGGCCAGCCTAGTCTATCTACATCACGAGAGCCTGCCTCAACAACAAGCAAATAAACATGCAAAAGCAAGAAAAAAAAGCTACAAAAAAGGCAAGCTTAGGAGAAATATTTTCTATTTTAAAGTTAAAATTTTAATTTTTTGGAAAAAAAAACTTGTCAACTATGATAGTTAAATTCATCAAAGTGTCTGAAGGCCATGGTGATCAAATAGCTGATCAAACATTACTCTGCTGTTTCTCTAGAAGAGTATAACATTTAAATCAGGAGACTTTAGCACCTTACCGCCCATCATGTGTACAGGCTCCACCTATTGCTTGAAGACCTTATTATAAAAAGTCTGACCCTCCTGGAGCGGGTAAGAATTCTGGCAGCAGACTGCACTTGGATATGAGCTCCAAGTTTTCCAGCGTCGCCCACCTATTGGCCTGCGTCATCAGATACTGGGCATGCACTGCCTCCATAACTTTATGAGCCCACACCTTAAAACAGACACCTACATATATAAAATCCCATCCATTTTATTTTCCTGGAAAACCCTGGCTAATACACACCCTTAAACCATATTTAGAGGCCAACCCAATAACTCAGCAGACTAAAGAACCTGCTTAGGCAAAACTCAGCAGCTAGGGTTAAATCCCTGGCCTGCCATGCTGGCCCCACCCCCAGGGCATGCTGAGAAGGGGATTGAGACTAGGTGTGGTAGCACATGCCTGTAATCCCAATGCTTGGAAGGTGGAAACAGGAGAATCACTATGAGTCCAATCTATGTAGTGAGACTATTAGACGCTGTAGACTCTGTCCTAAATACATTTAAAAAAAGAGTACTCGGATTATTTTCACAAAAGTAAGAGGAGTCTGGGCTTAACTCTGTCTCAAGCGGGAGTGATCAATTCTATTCTGAGCACATGCTCTGTTCAAAACTTCATTCAAAATGCTTGTAAGCCTAAAGGTATTTAAGAATAAGAAAACACTGTTATGCTAACGTAAATATAAACAATTTAAGACTTGAATTATGATACAGGGTACAGGTGCATGTTTATTAGGTAATGTTAAAAAACTCAATTATACTTTCAGAAAATCAAAGCTTCTATAAAAGAGAAAAACACTATGACTTTCTTCTATATTTATATATCAGCATTTCACATACTGTCATTAAAATATAAGCTCTAGCTCAAAGATAATATTACAGTCATCTCCAATATAAAGCAGAATTATCAGAGTGGTCTAGGACAAATGCATCACAGAAATCTGTCTCCTCAGAATCTTCTCCCACTTGTCTCCTCTAGCAGTAAAGGATTCCCACAAAAGCCGTGAAAACCCTGTAGCTACGCAGAGCTGATTTATGAATGCAGAAGCCTAAGGAGGACAATAACCCTAACTTTATATGTTTTAGGAGAAGCAATGGTAATCATAAATGTCACTGAATTAAAGAGGATGAAATTTGAATAACATAACTGAATCATATTTTAAACTTAGAACAGTTATGTAATTCTGTAAAGTATTTCTAACAATATTTGGGTAAGTGTATTTTAATGCTAAACTCATATATATTGAGTTATCATTTTGGAAAAAAATATGTGATTAAAATAGTTTACTGTTTTATTTAACAGAAAGTTTTACTAATTTATTTACTTATTATTTTTATTTTTTGGTTGTACCAGGGATCGAACTCAGGACCTTGCACTTGCCAGGCAAGCACTTATTACACTGAACTATCTCCCTGCTCCCCCACCAAGGCTTAACAATTTAATGTGACACTTCATGTAAAGTCATCCAACCTCACAAAAAATGTGCATAACTTCAACATAACAAGACAAAAATAAAGTCTTGAGGTATATAATAAGCTTATTTACAGATCATCCAGAAAAATTTGAGAAAACTCTACCATTATCACTTTAGGATATAAATATGTTTCTTAAGAAATAAAAGATTAAAATTTTTCAAAATAAAAGCTATTTTTTAGCACTTCAAGTAAAAAGAATATGTTAAAATAAAAATGACTATTTGGAGCTTGAATCGTTTGTTAAAAGAATTAATGACCATTTAATTGATATTTACAATTGTGATTTAATTGAGGGCTCAGAAATCAATCAGACAAAGCAATGATACTGATGGAAATCTCACAAAGTTCAAGTTAATGTACAATAGAAATTTAGTAATTAATATTCCAGCAGATAATTATACTTTGTGACCCTGTAAAAGGTTATGTTTCTATAATAAAATTAGACCATAAAAACTGGTTCCACAGAGAAAAACTAGGAATAAACGTTCCAAAAATGCCTATCTTAATATACTGTATGATTTTACACATTAAGGGTATTGCGTTGCCCGAAACAACATTTTTCTAGTTTGAATATAATTACATGTTGATTATTTACAAAACCATTACATAGTAATAAACTCTTAATCATTCAGCAGTCAAACAATTGAATTAATACATTCATTAGGTATAAGCTTTATGTGTTATAATTATAGAGGAATATATAAATAATAATCCAAACACAAAATAAATATCAATTCGATGGATGTTTCTGATGTGTTACGTTTTCTAAACAAATATTATTACAAATTCCTTATAAGAAAAAGACTTTTTGGCAAAAAGAACAAGAGAGACAGAATAACTATTTGAAACACGTAAATGTAGGTACAGTAACCATCATTTCTGGGTGTTTGACATCGTTTTGACTATTGTTAAACTTTAAGCATCCAATGGAGGAATTCAATAGCATATGCCCTGGGGATCTCTCGACCTTTTATAAAACAAAATGATCGTTCTCAATGGCTCAATAAAGTGACCCCAGGCTTCGAGGTGCAGATCAATTGCAGAAGCACCTGTGAAACACTATGAATTACTTTGTAAACCACCACCACATTAGCTTAGATATGGTGATTCACAAAGAAATCCACAGCACTTCACAGTTTGTACAAAGCTTGGTACCTACGAACCAACAAAAACAATATTGTATACCAGCAAAAGTTGAAGGATTATTTGGAGATATTTTTTGCCTTCCACACTTTTAGACATTAAAATAGAATTAGATAAGAAGAGAGAAGTAGAACAATATTCACAACTGAAGAAGTTACCCAATTTTGTTCCATCCTTCTGATTGAAAAAAATACAAGAAACATTTCTAATTTATATTAAATGAAAAGACATATAAACAATGTATGCTTCTAGCATTATGTGTACTATATACCAATACATTTTATTTAGAAGAATTGCTTGCATGACATTCTTTTTGATGATAAAACCTAACGGTGCTTATAGAATTTAAAAAAAAACACTGCTATTAATATACTTGTCAATAGTGGGGAATAAAACAAATAATAAAACTGCATGCAAATATTACTCATCAATTTCCATGAATAAGTGTTTTGTGATCAATTGTTCTAAAATGTGACTAGTTTTACAAGTTATAATCTCATTGTCCTGTAGTTTAGCTTTACATTTTACAAAAGCATAGTCTCATATTTTACAAATGTATTTAAATAAGGCTAATCTGTTTTTCCTATCATATGTGTTCCAGCAAACAATTTTATGTAATTTACTGAAATTTAAGCCTGGTTAAGCAAACACACTCTGATTTTCATGTTATCTTCAATACTGAAAAAAGTTGGGGGTTGGGGAGATGGCTTAGTGGAGTAAGTGCTTCCCTGGCAAGCACAATGGGCCTGAGTTCAATCTCCAGTTCTGGGAAAAAAAGAAGGGAAAGGAAAAAGAAAAAGAAATCTACAACAACAACAAAAAAAACCTGGAAAAAATACGCAGTAAACTTACTATCTTTAGTAAAATCACAAGAATCAAGCATATTTTGAAAACTTCCTGCAGTGATAACATTTAACTAATGAGCAAGAAAAAAGAAACCTAGAGATTTTACTTATAATTAATAATAGAGAGAAATCCACAAGTCTGCCCAGCCTAGGATTCATAAGGTTACAAATGTCATCAACATTTTTCAAAAAACATCATGAAATATCAATAATAATTAAAAGACTATGTTCAGCAAAAATTCATGAACATATTTTGCTGGGCTATCCACCACCATTACTGAGGGTCTGTGGTTAGTAATCCCCACCCACGTACATCTTCTGCAACCACCAATTCAAACACCAGGCAAACTTGCTGAGTATCTGAAAAACATCTATTAAATTATTTATGTATTCAAACATTTCCCAGTGTAGCTCCAGTTAGATGCTAGGGATACAAAAGCACATTAATGACAGCCCGAGGTTTCAAGGGACAGAGAGAAGAAAAGTGAAGTTGAAACAAGAGGTGTAGTCCATGTAGATCAGCACAGGGAGACAACCCACAGGCCAGGGAGCCAATGATTACAGTCGCCTTCTGTGAAGAGTGGCGAATTGGGATGAGGGGCAGACATTTGCAAGAAGGGTGGGGCAGGAATGTACCAAGGCCTGTCAACAAAAGGAATGACATTTTGAATAAAAAAATATACTATGGCTCCAAAGGAAAACCAACAGCATGCGGAAGCCAGTGTTCATTACCAGATTCTAGGCAGCAGGAAAGGACAGGAAATTGGAAATGAAATAGTCATAATGAGACCATCTATCTGAAACACGCAGGGTAAAGGTACAGTGGTACAAGTGCTTCTAAGCACTCTGCTTATAAGCGCCCTGTAACACTTAGGGAAAAGTGTCAGATTTGGTCCCATCCTATTGAGAAATTAGGCCAGTTTCCCTCTCAGGTTCAGACATATCTGTTGTAGGTGGACCAAACACATTTATTAGCTCACGTGGGTTTGAAAACAGACCACCTTACCTTAAAAGGCGATGTTACAAATCTCTGTAAATAATCATTCTTCTCCAACTGTGAAATTAAGCTGAAGAAATGGTGGTCATGAAAAACTTCATGGCGGACTTCACACCGGATTATCCCCCTGGATACCATTTCTTTATTAAATGAGACATACTCCCTTCTGTATCTAGTGGTGTATTTCAAGGGGGCACTCTGTATTGTTCTTACATTCTGAATACAAGAAAACCGTAACTAGGCTCTCTTTAGAGTGAACTGAGCTACTTAAAAAAATAAACTCCCACATTTTCTGTCAGTTATGATATCAATTTTATATAAGAGGGTGTGCTCAAAAGAATGAACTGTTCTGGTTCAACTAATTTTCTAGTGCACTGATTAATTACAAACTGTTAGGTTTTTTTCACTCTTACACTTCAAAAATAGTTGAAGTTCATTGTTTTCTGATGGATTACCATGCTGCAGAGCTTTACTGTCATGCTCTAAGATTATTCAGAGAATACGTGTTCATAAAAGAATTGGTGTTACATTCTCGATTTGCATTCCAAATTTTTGTAAGAATGCATCAGTTACTTACAGGCCACTTAGGATTTAAATATAGGGTGTGAAGGCTTAAGAACTTCAGTTATCTGCAATTTGGAAATATGGTCATGTGCTACGTAAGGGCATTTCAGGCACCAGAAGACACAGGTATCCGGCACACTAGTCCATGTCACTTTCCGTGGGTACATTCAGTGGATTCATTCACAACCATGAAACTGCTAATAACACATTTCATAGAATGCAACCAAGTCACTAAATATTGAAAAGTTGCATATCATAAAAAAGAAAATGTTATGAAAGAAACATGCTTTATGTTCTCAGGCTTTAATCCAAGTTGTGGAGGGCAGAGATTAGCTCATAGAATATTTGAAATGTGTTACACAACATGGAACTTTGCATGCATTACAGAGAACAAAACAGGAGAATCAAAACTGAGAATCCTAGTGTGAAAAGTCATCAAGTGAGCACAAATTCACCTGACTGATTTTTTTCCTCCTACATTTCTGTAAGAAATCCCTACGAGCTCTACATTCCTTTTAATGACGCTCGCATCAGTCCATATGTTTCCTGGAGGAAACCATCATGGGGCTGAAAGCGAGTAACTCACTCCCAACTGAAACATCTCAATAGCAAGTTAACCTGTATTTTTTGAATTTCTCTTTATTCTTATAATCGTAAATCTTGCATTTCTCAGCTCAATAAAAAGAAGCTGAAAATAAAGGACAAAAAAAGAAAGGAGAGGCTAATATCACTAGGTTCATAATTTCAACTCTATTTAACATTTGCTGCAAGTGACAGGGAGGAAGACAGCTGCAGAACTGATAGAGACATCGCAGCTAAGGACGGCATTAAGCTGATAGACAGCCCCCGCCGGGAGGTGAGCAGGAAGAAAAGCTCCAGAGAAGCCTGCCGCTCGTCCTCTGGATGAAAGCGAAAAAGAATGGAAATAAGGTACAAGTGGCGTAGCACACAATAAAAGTAGTCCAGGAAATGAAAAGTGTGTGCACAACACATATAAGCCACCAAATGGTTGACATTTCCATCTTATTTTGCTAAAATTGTTTTTCTGCCACTAAATTGAAACTAACACCACAAATCAGGGAATGACCATAAGTTACTACTAACTAGAGAATCATAAACTGTTCATAGGAAAATTGGTATGAAATAATATTATACCACCATTTAGGACAAAGGAAAGAAAATACAGTTCAGTGATATTACAAGATATAGTTATAATTTATTAATTCATGTAATCAGTTAATGTAATTGTTAAAAATTGCTGGACTGAATTTGTATCATAATCTTTTAATTTTAAGTGAAGGGGCTAGGGAGATGGCTCAGTGGAATAAGCGCTTCCGTGACAAACGCAAGGACCTCAGTTGGATCCCCAGTTATGCAAAAAAAATAATAATAAATAAATAAATAAAGACAAAACTCATCTTTACTGTATCCATGTAAGAGCTAAATGAATAAAAAAATT
>NW_004524675.1:2659266-2686740 GCF_000260255.1 Octodon degus | reverse complement strand
ATATCTTCTAGAAATTACTTGTATCATTCATTTATTTCTGACAAGAAAAAATACAGAATTTCCAATTTCATGATTTGGATACTGAGGTTCAGAAAGACTTCATTCAAATTCAGAAAAGTTAAACAGCACAGCTATGTCTGTCTAAAATTTTTTGTTTTGCTCTGTACCATATTTTCCCTGTTTGAAAAAGTACATAGAGTATCTGAGAAACTGATTATGGGACGAAAATTAAGCTTAAATTAAAAAATTGAAATTCAAGTTGGAATTTACACACAGTTGAACAAAGGCATAAGCACAAGACCTGCAATGAAGCAATACCTTTGATCAACATTTTACACAAAGTTAACTTACAATATTGAAATGTAACAGTTCTCCAAATGGAATGTGTGTTTGGTTAGGACAAAGTTTTGAGCATTGCATGCAATTTATCGACAGATGGGAACTGCCATATCCCAGCCCTCAAGCACACTTCTAATTCGCATAGACGACCCCCAGCGGCTTCACAGATACTTGCTGACCTAATGTATGCTATTTACCTTGCTTCCACTTAAGAAATCAGACACACAAGCTTAAATGTTGCATAAATGCTTCTGAGAAACGCAAAGCAAAACCTAATTTTAGAAGTCTTTCTTGTATTAAAAGTATAATAAATTAGTTTTATGTTCAAGTTGAATATGACTTTTCCATAGATAAATCTACTGATGCCATTTTATATTTCAGGAAATACTTTCCAGTCATTCATGTGGTTAGCTCATGGTTGAAAACCATCAGTACAGAGAACAGTATTTAGTTAGAGATCCGGTTGATACGATAAACTCTGATAGTTACTCCTTGCATTTCTTTATGCGTGTCTGTGTGTGTGTGTGTGTGTGTGTGTGTGTGTGTGTGTGTGTGTGCCAGCCAGTGCAGTCAGGATTATGTCTCTATCTGCAGCTCCCTTTGTCCCTGCTTCAAGCCACTGTCCTTAGAAATGACAACGGACAATTTCCTGTCATCTTGAGGGCTGCTAGAGCTATTTCAAACTTCCCCCTGTATGCAAGAGTCCAGTTTTGTGAAGATCAATTTAATGGTACAGTTACTTGGAAAAAATAAATAAACGCACCTCTGGAAAGGATTTGAGAAGATAGAAAAGCACTAAGCAAAAGCAAATCTAAATTTTAGTACTTATTATTCCTCTCATTAATGAAAATCTCTTAATTGGAGCAACAGTTCAATGAGTAACTGTAAGCATCACGTTGTTCCTGTAGGTTGACTTTATTCCAGAATCCAAGTTACATTTTACCACTTAAAATTAAATTAGAACTTCAGTTTTTCAGATGAGGAAAAAAAGAAGAGGAATACACAATCCAGGTCCCCAAATCAAAATCTTTGCAATGACATCATGGCTGAACTGCATAATAATCCTTTCAATAACGTATCTGATTTGATGATATAACAGATTTCCTATCTTTTTTAAAGTATGCTCTATTTCTTGAATATGAGATAGATGTAAAGTTTTTAAATACATGTTTATAACTACCAGGGATTAAGCATAATTAGAATTGAATTCAAATTTAGTTTAGATTTGAAAAACATCTAATTATCCATTCATCAAATATATTTTGAGCCTCTACTATGTGGGAAAAACTTTTCTAAATACTGAAGAATCAAAGTGGAAGTCCTTAACGTTTCTGCATTCAGAGCTACTGGGTATCTGCAAATATTTCTATTCTGGGGATAAGTTTAATGATAGTCAAGGGTAGATTCATCGAAGAAGGGCTTGATCACACACAGAATCAAGCTGAGATCTTCCGAAGAGATAAAAGCCTGGTATAGGTTAAAGTATTTTACCAAGTGACAAAGTGAGGTACGGAGGAAGCTAGAGGCATGGAAGTAAAAGTATTTCAGATAAAGGAAACAGCACCTGAAAAACCTGGAGGCAACATTCCTCAAGGACTTAGGAAATCACAAGTTAATTATGTTGGACAGAAAAATGTCAAACGCCATAAGAGAAGTTACAAGTATGATTTCCTGCTTCAGACAACGTGCTCCACAAAGCTTAAGGGGGGTACACAAGACAGAATAGGTAAGAAGTGCCCATTCCTTGCCCTTAAGGAGTGCCCTGCTGGCAACTGTAATTCTGGCCAACATGATCTTCTTCAATACTGAAATGTCTCAGATGGCGTGCCCATTCGTGCTGAACATGGCCCTCTGCCCTGCGCCTTATCAAGTCCCAGCTTGCTTATCAAATCACATGGCCATTTTTTTTTTAATTTCTTTTTTGGATTTATTTATTTAGTACAGGGTCTTGTTATGCAGCTCGGACTCACAGTGATCCTCCTGGCTTAGCCTCCTTAGCACAGGGATTGCAGGCATACGTCACCAAGCCCAGTTTCAGTGCCCGGCTCATCATGGGGCGGGCATGGCATGTGGGACTGAGGATTGAACCCGGGTCCTCGAGCTTTCCAGGACTGCTGAGCTCTTTCCCCCACCCCACACATTGATTCATGTTAAACCCTCTGCCTTACTTTTCAAATGATTTATCATTTTATTTTTCCAAATGTTGACCAATATCCAATTCAACAAAATAGTACACATCTCTTATCCAAGTCTGATAAACGAGAAATCATTTTTTTTCTCCTTTATATAACTACCTTATTTTTCTAGGGATCACATTCATGTGCGCCTTAGACATTTTGGACAGATAAACAACCTAGGAGGAAAAAAAAATGTTTGCAGCTTATGCCACAAACCAGAACTGACAGCCAGTATAAATAAATGCATACAAAAGAACAATTAAAACATACACAATAGAAAAAAATGAACAAACCATCTGAACTTTTACATCATAAAAAAATGATTCAAAATGCTTGAAAACTTTGCTTCCCTTCATTTCTATTAAAAATAAGAAGTGAGGCGTGATGACTCGAGTCACAGCTGGAATGTGAGCTACGCCTGGGGCCCGCGCTGTGGCTCTGCAAGTTACAGGCGAGCTTTGAAAAGCAGTGAGATTTCCATCTCAAAATTTAAAAAAAAAAAGCTTTTATAAAAGACTGGGAGTGTAGAATTTGGTGACCTAGTGCTTTGCAAGAATGTGTGAGTCCCTGGTCTCAGTCTCCAATCTTCAGGAAAACACACACACACACACACACACACACACACACACAGTTGCACATACACATGCACAAGCACATGCAAATCAAAAGAGGAAGAATTCACCTGTCAGCTTCCCAAGAACTGAAACAGATTTTAATAGCAAATGGCAGGAAATGGAAAATTTTCTTTATTGGAAGTAGTTTAAATTTTAATGCTTTTTAGAATGTATAAAGGATATGTAAAAATTTAAGAACTGACATACTATTTTCTCTAAAAAAATTCATTTGAGATATTTTAAATGCTTATATGATAAAATATATTATAACAAAGATATTGACTATCGCATCTATTAATTAAAAACAGAAAGGAATCTAAATATTCACAAATAAAAAAGAGATGATTCAATAAAGTAGCATGCCATACTATCATGTAAATACAAAGGAGAGTTAGGATATAATAATGGTATTTAAATAATATGTGAAGTAGAATAAGCACTTCCCTGGCAAGCACAAGGGCCTGAGTTCAATCCCTGGTCCCATCCAAAAAATAAAAAAATAAAAAATAAAAATAATAACACTATATGAACACTTTTTAAAAAATGTATTTGATATAGGGTCTCACGATGCAGCTCAACTCATAGTGATTCTCCTCACTCAGTCTCCCCAGCGCTGGGGTTACAGGTTTGCCC
Organism: Octodon degus; assembly: GCF_000260255.1. Lineage (NCBI taxonomy): Eukaryota > Metazoa > Chordata > Mammalia > Rodentia > Octodontidae > Octodon > Octodon degus. The sequence continues at coordinate 2,682,977 of NW_004524675.1, read as the reverse complement.
CACAACACCCAGGGTTTAGTTTCTGGCTCAGTGTGCTGGGGCAGTTAGCAAGGCATGCACGTACGGGGAATTGAACCCAGGTCCTTGTGCTTGGCTAAGCAGGCACTTAGACCTCTGAACTATCTCCATGGCCTGTGTATATTTTAAAATGTAGCAAATTATATGAAAATATGCTGACAATGAATACTGATCTAAAATTAAATTGAAGAACAATATGCATGGCATAAGTTCACTGACAATACATATGAAGGTCAAAAACACTCCAGAAGATACACAGCAACATGTTTAAGATGACTTAATGGGAAGCAGGCCTGGGAGGTAGAAATCAGATGTAGCAGTGAAGAGGAGATGTCAACATTTTACTGCACATACTTCTGTGTTATCACTGTAAGCATACAGTAATGTATGCAGCATTAAAATACAGAAAAGAGTAATGCATATTTTTGTATAATACAAAAACAGGGCGCCCAAGAACATTTTGAACTCTATGCTAGATTGTAACCAAATAACACTATTTACATCCACAAACCCCTGAAGATTTTATCTTTCCAGCACATCAGATGGCAAAGTAGGCGAAACAATTTCCTGAAAAATATTGTACAGGGAGTAAAATTAGCATGAGAGACTGAGAGACATAGGTTCTAATCCCAGTTCTGTCAGTTTGACTAGCTAAACTTTATTTCTGAAGCTTAAATTTTTGCATATAAAATGTTTATAGCACTACTTATCTTCTAAATTTTTAAAATGCTTTTGCTATGGTAGGTCCTTAAGAAGTTCTGTTTTATTTTTCTCTTCTACTACCAGAAGAAACTTTGTCTGATCAGATATGAATCATGAGTTGTGCATCAAGGTGCTTCCTAGTAGATGGAAGGGTCATACATCAGTCACTGATGTGGCAATTTCCCCTCAATTTGCAAAGCAGTGTTGCCTTTGCCCTCTCACTTCAAATTATCCTAATTTTATGCTTTTACTCATAAAATCATAGGTCCATCCATACAGGTAGAAAAGAAGTCATTTAGCTCAGGTTAAAAACCCGCAAGTAAAATGATGGGCATAATAGAATGTCTAGCGTGCCTTAATCACTCCTCTGAAAAAGAAATTCTAGCATTTGCCTGAATGACTGACCCATCAAAGGTTTAATAAGTATTTTATGCAAGCTATAACTTACAGAAAATGGGCATTTATCAGTAAAACAATTTTCCTTGCTTTGGACTCGAACTACTTTCTTTGTGCTCATTTATTGTATAAAAACTATAGAAAAGATGACATTTAATAAGAAAGATAAGATTCACAAGCAGGAAACAATGTAACCATAATTGAACAAAATTGAATGATTTTATCTTTTGAGATCCAGGAAATAGGTGACAATTTTGGTGTGATGGCAAATTTGTGACAGTATCTATCCTGATGTAACTCATCTATCAATTGTTCAATCATGCGTTGATGTTGAAAAGATTCCAGCACACTTTGACACACAACTCCAAGGAGCTCTGTACAAAAATTGCTTTACAACAACAAAAGAAACTAACATGAGCGGAGCGTGGTGGCGCATGCCTATAACCCCAGCATGTGAGAGGCTGAGGCAGGAGGACCAAGGTGAGTTCAAGTCCAGCCTGTGCTACAAACTGAGCTCAAGGCCAGCCAGAGCTGCATAGAGACGCTGCCAAAATAAAGTAAAATAAATCAAAATTAAATAAAATTAAAAACAATAATCATTTTCTGGCAGATTATCATAGCCATATTGTTTGAACAAAAGTGATTTTGTTTTTAGTATTTTCAATAATTCTTAGGTAAATTAATATCATTTATTCACACAGGCTTTGCAACTTGAAGACTTGCACCTACGACCTCAACGCTAAAGACGTGAGCACCATTTTCCCCTTAATAGCATCTACGCTGAGCAACAGGGATAACTTCCCAAGAATTAGAATAGGACTATTTGGTTCAATGGGAATAAGTCTGGGCAACAAAAAAACTTTAATTAAAAGACAAGTGATATCCTTCCACCTAAATATTTTGATTCTATTAACAAAGTCATACAAAAATATATTTAAATATAATCAATGGATAACATTTCTGAAGGTTTAATTGCCCAAATTCAACAATGTTTACCTTTGATACTCATACAAAAATAATAAATAAAATTATCTACTAGTAAGAAAATCATTTTCAAAGATGAATTTCAGCTACGAAGCTAATGTCTAAGAGACACGTGTAAGCATCTGCCCTATGTGGGACTAAGATCTAGAGCCCACGACTTGGGGGTAGGAGTTGGAACTGCTCATGCTTGCAGATAGCTCTGCTCAGGGCACATTTCATTGAAACTTACTAGCCTTCATTCACTGGCTTGTGCAGGCTGGAGGTTGCAATAAAAGCTGCAAGCTAAAAGTCCCACTCAAGATGTTAGCTTTAATATGTGAATGTTCTAAACTCAGTTGTTACAAAGATGACTAAGGAAAGCACTGTCTTATCTTTCTTTAGAAGTTCTACAAAGAGTGTGCTTTTATACCATAGCTCTCAACTATGTTTAGGTATTGGAGTATCCACAAGACAGTGGTTCTTTGTAGGATACTATAATATAGATTACTGTTTTAAATTACATATATGAAAGTACTATATATATATATATCAGAAATTAATATTTCTATAGAACAAATCATACCTAATGCTAACTGAAAGTAATAATATTTTAGGGAACTCTAAAAATAATATGAGCCATTCACATCTTTAAAACAATGATTAAGGGTCTGCCAAATAGCTCAGCGGATTAAAGTGCCTGCAAGCAGGCTCAGGGGCCAGGGGTTTGATCCTTGGGCCTGCCATGCAGTCCCCCCATTCCCCGGGTGTGCTAAGATGGCAACTGAGACTGGGTGTGGTGGCATGCGCCTGTAATCCCAGCTCTTGGGAGGCTGTAAAAAGGCAGATCACTACAAAAAAGTGGATCATACAAAAAGTCCGATCTAGTAGTGAGACCATGAACAGCCTGTAGACTCTTCCCGAAAATACAGAAAGAAAATAAAAAAATAATTAAAATTGCACTAAATAGCTGTCAATTATAGGACGCTGATCTTAATTTTGTTTAACATGCATCACGTTAGAAATTCACAAAGTAATGATACAAGATGTTGGCAGGGGACGGGGAGGATCTCTTGCAAAGGGGTCTTTGGGAAGGAGGAGGAGGGGAGCAGAGGTGGGTGAGGGAAAATAGAGAGATGCCACCTACAGAAATCTAATAATGCCAATGAATGTAGATATTATACACCATAACATGAGCTAAAATTAATAATATCAACCACATGAAAATCAGGATAGAAGAATTAGAGGAGGAAGGATAGATGTAGGAAGGAAGGGGAAGGAGAGGAGCAGTTGGGCTGGGAAGCTAGCTCAGTGGTCTAAGTGCCTGCCTGGCAAGCGCAAGAACCCGAGTTCAAGCCCCAGTACCACATGTTATGCTGGCCCAAGAACCTCGGGGCATGCTATGCCAGTCCTAAAACTAGGAATGATGGCACATGCCTGCAATCCTAGCACTGGGAAGGCTGAGACCAGGGGATCAGTATGAGTCTGAACTAGGTAGCAAGATCCTGTATCAAATAAATATATATATTTTTAAAAGAGCAATAACATCTACACATACCCACTTCCCAATGTATCTATAAAGGGCCTGCACTGCATATGCTAATAAAAAAGTTTCTAAATGGTAATTTATCATATGTACATATATTTCAGTTTTATTTTATACACTATAGAACTGAAGCACAGTGTTTCTAAAGGCTATAGCCAAAATACATATACATTTCATTACTAAAACCAAGCGTTTAGTCTAAAACTTTGCTTTGATTGCCCCTACTTCCACATCCATATAGCACGTATCAGGTGGAAGGAGGTCTGAATTTCCGACAGTCTTGTGATTGTCTTCCTGAGATGCTTTAATGGGTACTTTATTACCAAGTCGCTAATCTAAAGTGCACAGTTAAATGAAATTTGGCTCTGTGCCATACTTCTTCATTTACTATTCACTTATTTAGAGGTGTAACAATTACATGAAAAAAAAGTCTGTTGTGCTATTATTGTTCTTCTTGCTGAGAAAAGTTACTCTGTGAACAGGATACTCTGCATGAGCTTTAAGTGAAACCACGTTACAGGTCTAGAGATTATCACCAAAAAGCATCTACCATGTTCTCACTTCTCTGTGAGAATTACGGATCCAACTACAGATGTGGCATAGTTGGAGCTTGAAAACTGTAAGCGGGCAAATTGTTTTGACAGTCATAAACTCAGAAAAAGATTGTGATTGATCTAAAATTGGCTGTGACCTTTTATTTTGAAAACCTTCAAACCTAGGTGAAAGATAACTTGTACGAGAGACGTCCTATGTTTATCTGTAGATATACACAGACACACACGTGTACATGATTTGCTATATTGAATGTCTCCTTTCTTCCTTGTAAACTGCATGCATGTTTTTGATTGTGTGTGTGTACAATAAGTACTGATCTATATTTAACTGCTAACTTTTTGAAAGTAAGTTGTAAACAGATATTTCATTGGCTTTCACATCTATCTCTTTATAAAAGGCCTGACACTGTTTACAAAGATGGTGTTAAGAAATGTACCCCACTCTGAAAAATCTAATGTAACATTATTTAATGTATATTGCACATCTAAATTTACAACAATGTCCTTCAAAGCTATTTTTCTCTTTTTCTGATTCTTCTTCTTGGTTTTTGATGCAGTATCTAAGGTCATACTTTGCATTTGCTTGTCATGACCTTTAGAACTTTCAACCTAGAATAGTTTAATTTTTTTTATCACCAGAGTTTATTTACTATAGCATGCATAATTTTCATAATTTTTTAATATTTTATTTTTTAGGGAAGGGCCTACAGGGTATTCAGGGTCTCACTACTAGATTGGACTCATAGTGATCCACCTGTTTACAGCCACCCAAGTGCTGGGATTACAGTCATGCACCACCACGCCCCGTCTCAATCACCATCTCAGCATGCCCTGGGGGCGAGGCCAGCATGGTAGACTCAGGGATTGAACCCCAGTCCCTGTGCCTGCTTGCAGACATTTTAATCTGCTGAGCTATTTGGCTGGCCCCTGCTTCTTATTTTTAATCAATCTTTCCTTCTATATTTATATTTTCATTTCATTTTGTATATTCTTAGAGAAAGCATCTATATTTTGTCTAATAGAAGAGATACTTATCAATCAACAGGCTTATTTCATATCCTCTAAGAAAATATCACTCAAAATGACACTTCTCAGGAAAATTCAATACATTTTCCCCTACAAATTTTCTACCCTATTATCATAACTCTGATGAGTCTATGAACTTCGTGTTATTTTGTCATTCAATATTCATATCTGAGCAGTGATTTGTAATTTTCAAAGCCTTGCCATTTTGTTATTTTTCTTTGAAAAGATAAGTTTTATTTTCATTAATATTTTAATGTATCAATGAGATTTTTAAAACAATTTAAAAATTAAAGAAAGTTTCTATTTTTAAAGACGTAGTGTGTAAATACAGAATATGACAAATAGAAAATAGGTTTTCCCTGTAATTTTCCAAAGCAAGTACTGCACTTCCACAGGATAGGCTAGAGAAACAAAAACAAAACAAAACAAAACAAAAATGCAGGCCCTGAGCTCTGGACTTCACATTGCACGGTGTGTATCGGCCTAATGCGCAAGTGGGCACCACGTGTGTATACGCTTCTCCTTCCCATCATTCTACATGGCTGTGCCAGACGGAGCTGGGGTTAGAAATGTGAAATGCCCAGAAGAGTAAAAAGGAATGTGAAGGCATCGGTGGTTCTTCAACCAGTACTACGATGATGCTGTCTTGGTTACTCTTCTCTTCTGCTGAGACAAATACCCCACACCCAAAGTGAAGGATGGAAAGGTTTTTCAGCTCACAGTTACTAGGGGTTTCAGTCTATATTCAGCTTGCTCCAAGGCAGAGAAGCATACGGCAGAGGGCAACCTTTCATGGTGGCAGCGAGAAGCAGAAATACAAAAGGGAGGAGTAACAGCAACAATGGCTATCAAGAGCAAGTCTGTCTCTCTGCCTCTCTTATGTTACACTTAGGCTATCTGCCCCAGGGTGGATGTAGCACTCAAACCCATAATCCCAGCAGTACTCACACCCATAATCCCAGCAGTACTCATATCCATACTCCCAGCCTTGGATCATGAATTAATCACAAATTCTACAAATGCATCTCAATGACTGCATGAGGCTTGGGGGGGGGACCAATAAACACAAATCATAACGGATGCTATGCTAGTTAGTGTTTTACCTTTGAGTCAGACTGAAAAGCTGTTTTAAAATAACTGATATCTGTAAGGAATTCTTACTGTGGTAATAACTATTTTTTTCTCCAGGTAGGTAGATCATGCAGTTATAAAGTAGTTAGAAATGTTGGAGAGGGTATTTTTGTTCAAAACAAGTACTCGTTGATGCATAAATAACGTCCAGGACTCCAGTGGGAAGCTACAATTCAAAAGGCCCCAGCCAGGTGATTCCCAGAGCCAAGTACTCCCTTGGGCCACTTCAGCCAGCAGCCATCCAGACGGGCATAAGCCCGAGGCTGGATCTGGAGGGAGGATGGCCAGGCTGCAGCGAGGCCGAGTCGGGCACAGTCAGGGCTCTTCTTATACATTATGTCATCTGTTCTTTAAAGCAGCACTAAGAGGCAGACCTGAGATACAATATTATTTGAATAGGTGAAGCGAACTAAGTCTTTGCACTAAATGAATGGTATAAATATAAGAATAAGAAGTAGTAGCATTGAACTTCACCAAAAAGTATTAGTTCTGAAGTTTCAGGGCTCTGTTTCATTTTTATTATCTCCTTTATTTTATTTTATTTGAAAAAATGTGAAAACTATCTCAGACAACTCTGCTAAATAACTCATTAAAAATTGCCTGTATTCACATGTTATTCTAAGGTGTTTCAAAAGCTTTTGTACAACATTGTCTCTAATTCTGATAACAATCTGTGCCTGTTTGCGCAATCATTTTCACTGCATCTATGGGTTCTGATCAGTAGAAAGCACTTCTTCTTTATTAGTGTTTAATTGGCAAACACTATATTTTCTTTGGTACAGTGGGCATCCTATGCGCAGGCACCATAATCTCATCAGCAGTGTGTCAAGACAGGTATGAGTGACTGATCTGCCCTAAGTAGTTTTGGACTGTATAGTTACAGAGTAAAATAAAATATAGAACTGATGCTCTAGTAGTTGACAAGTGTGGGGGGGACTGGGGGAGAGGGGGAAAGAGGGGGAGAGAGAAAGGGGGAGAGGGGGAGAGAGGGGGAGAGAGAGAGAACGAGAAGGAGAGAACACACACTAGGAAGTTTGGAACCAGAAAGCCTACATACATAACTCACTTAACTTCTTTAAGGTACAGTTTCCTTGACTTGTAATACTTATCTAAGTAAAATAATGTTATTGAACTTAATTATCTCTTAAATTCCTCTCAGCTATAAAATCCAATTACTTTATTGGCTAAGCATCAGGGATAATGTAAATAGCTTCAAATGAAATTGGACTCTGCTTCAGAAGAGCACAATATTTGAAACATCAAACTCTTTCTCTCTCTCTCTCTCTCTCTCTCTCTCTTTCTTTTTAATGTATGTATTCGGTACAGGATCTCACCATGCAGCTCAGACTCAAAGTGATCCTCCTGCTTTCAGCCTCCCTAGCACTGAGATTATAGGCATGTGCCACCACGTCTGGCCTTGGTGGCCGGCTCAGTGCACCAAGGGAGAGATCAGAGCAACATGAAGAACTGGGCATTGAATCTCAGCCCCTGCACTCGCCCTGGGCGGGCACTTAAGTTCACTGAGCTATCTCACCGGCCCTCAAACCAGTACTTTCTTAAGCATGCATTTTAATTTTCAAACCATGCTTATTTGATAGGTAATTTAATATGATTCCATATTTATAAATTGGAAAAGATTGTAAGAATATGTGTTCATTTTACTGAGTTTTCCATGTTACTACTGTCTTCTCATTTTCAGTGGATTTTTGAGGTTTCAATGTTGTCAGTTGCATTTTATTTGTTTGCTTGACACGAGACCTCTCCATGTAGTTCAGCTGATTATGAACTTACTTTGTAGCTCAGGCTAGCCTTGATCTCACAGAGATCATCCTGCCTCAGCTTCCCGTCTGATAGTATTAGAGGTGCATGCCACCACACTTGGCTGTCAATTGTATTTTAGACAATTCTATCTATACCTCATTTAAAACTTACACAGCAATGTACAACTGTATTAATAACTTTAAAGACAGTGATCAAAATAATAATCAAAATCCATAATTTATTTCTCTACACTCAATTTTTAATTACCCAACCTGCTAGTGTTTTCTAATTTTCTCAATCACAAAAGGATTTTAATTTTGAATATTAAAAAAAAAAAACTTCTAAAAGGACAAAAGATAAACCTCACTTAGTCTCTATGGAAGCTTCTGGGAGGAGCTGTAGAGGGGGAACTGCTGGGAGGCGTGCAGAACCCTGGGGCAGCCTGTCCCTCAAGGGGAGAATGAGAACCCAGAACACAGGATGCCTCTGACTCTCGGCAACACACACTTCAACTGGGGTTGGTTGTCCTCATTGGAGGCCGATCTTGGGCTTGAATCTGTGAAGTTATAGGCCAAAAGAAATCCCCTATTATCCTTTAAGTGACCTGTGTCCAAAGTGTTGTGTTAATAATGGAAATCTGACTACTACATTATCTAATAGTAGAGTCCCGAAGATGAAGAAGGAGAGCATCACATAGCGCAAAGCATGCAAATTGAGATGGTCCAAGGAACAAACCCAAGTTCTGCTATTCAGGTTTTGTCAAGTTTAGAGATAATGGATTTACTGTCCAATGCCATTCCCACAGTGCTGTGTATAATGTATGGTAATTATATTTAATTATAACACTTCAGCTTTAATTTTACCTCCTTAAGAATTCATAGATGGTCAGGAGAACCAGTATAGCAAACATTCATTGTGAGTACTAGAAAGATTTTAGAAAATAAATTAGTTTTACTCCTCTAAAGTAACAGTTCTCAAAATAAAGATTCTACCCAAAGCTTTGTGAAGGATGCTTACTGCCCCAGTCCTGGCCTTCTCTCATGTCTACCTCCATGCCCATGCCTCTCTTGGCAGCTCTTTTACAGACTTGTAATTGATCCTCTGAATCCACACACAGCTCCTTCTGGTGTTTTCTACCCTATCATGATTATGCACACACACACACACACACACACACACACACACACACACACACACATACATCCTAATGATCCTCAAATACCTGAACTAAGCCAATGGGATCCTGACCTCTTAGAATACAGAGCAAAATTCTACCTAATTGAGTCCACAAGCTGTGGATAATGTGGACCTATCAGCCGCCTGTTGATACCAACCCAACATACATTCTCATTCACTGTTCATTACAATATCCTTACACTTCTTTAACTGTGACTTCCTTTTTGCTTTAACTTCAGGGTAATGCCCACAATTTTTTTTTTCTGCCTAAAATACTATTCTCAAACTTTGTCACTCTGTATGCTGTTAATCGTTTTTGGCCTGATCTCAAACGGAGCACATGTCTTAAAACAAACAGGACTCCCTTCAGTCTAGAATAAATCAGGTCTTCCTCTTCTTTGCTCTAAAAGCAACGGACTGTTCCCTTTGGACTGTACCACACTGGATAATCAATGCATCCTGAATTGTGTGCTTATTAATATTGTAATTTGTTTATTCAATAGTAAAATACAGTCCTTATAAAATTTCACTCCCATCTTCTCCATTTCTATATTCTCAGGGTGCAGCATAGTGTCCACACACAATGAACACAATACAAATTAAGTGAACAAAATATAAAAACAAACCAAGAGCAATTTGTAATTGTTATTCTTCCCTCACGTTTTTTGTTTTGGGAATACTATTCTTTTTGTCAACTCCCAGTCGGCTCTTTTTTCCACAGAGGGCTGCATGCAGCACCCACAGTTCCCACAGTCACCTGCCTCTAGGAGCCACTGGCAGACGCATCTGCTCACCTGTCCAGGTAGAGCTGCCCCTGCAGCTTGACCTCACACAGTCCTCACGGGCAGGAGCGAATCACTGCCAGTGAGGGAATTTTATTTGCGTTTTTGTTATCATATGAGGTTTTCCTTTAGAAAAACATACAAATTCTGTTGGAAATTTTAAAATATTAAAAATGATTTAAAAGGATCAACTATTTCAGTTATTGCAAAGGATCAGGACCGTTGCTCAATTATGTATCAGGAGCACTCTAGCAGTCAGTAATTTACTAACCATAAGTCAACTGGTTTTAAAAGGTCAGGGAAGTTTTATGTAGTCATTTACAATGCAGGATATATCTTTGATATTTATATATGAAATATATATTGCTCTGAAATAATTGCTTGAAGGGCAGCTTGTTACAAAAACTGGGGCAATGATAGCCATAATTGAAGCACATATTAAAAGGAATCATTTTCGTTGTAGAAGGTTGTGCTGATTCTAAAGAGGACACATGTTCTGAGCTGCTTAGAAGCTCAGCATTGCAACAGGATGCTTGCAATCGGGCACCTGAAGTTACCCCTGCAGACACTGCAATCACAATTCTCCATCAGTAAAAACAACCGACCTCTTCAATCATGTCCACTTCTGTATAAGACAGAACCCAGCCAAGGAAAAGGAGTCCTCAACAAGGAATAGGAAAAAAGAATAGGAAAAAAATCTAGAATTATTTGAAAGACACTATTGCTAATGTTTATGATGAAGATAGAAATGATAGGGAAATGAAAAGCTACAGTTGTGCTAAGAAGAATATGTTTAGATAAGTTTGAATGGCAGGTCTAAAATAGTACAATCCTCTTAGAACAATATGAAAAGTCAATTAATGTCCAGGAAGGAAGGAATGCTTGAGTTAACAGACTTCAATTAGAAAGCGAGTCAGTATTTTGGACTTGGAGACAGTGACAAATGGAACCTCAATTATATTCTTAACATTCTCAGACTCTCTGTGCCTTTGTTTTTTTTTTTTTTTTTTTTTTTTTGTATTTAGGGAAGGGTCTACAGCATGTTGTGGGTCCCACTACTAGATCAGACTCATAGTGATCCACCTGTTTACAGCCTCCCAAGAGCTGGGATTACAGGCACGTGCCACCAAGCCCAGTCTCAATTGCTGTCTCAGTGTGTCCCGGGGGGCGGAGCCAGCACTGCAGGCCAAGGGATGAAAACCTGGGCCCCTGTGCCTGCTTGCAGGCACTTCAATCTCTTGAGCTATTTGATCCTTTGGATTTTTGAACAATATCTGCCATATTTATTCCCAGATTTCCTTTTATTGCTTATTTCATTCCTCTAGTTTTAAGGAAGGTATGTATTTCCAGTGGCTTTGATTTGCTGTTTTTAATTGGCAAAAGTTTTAGTGTATTTTTCTCTCTGCATAGTATCCCAAGATTATTGTAGTGAGTCTAGGACCACCTTTAAAGCTTGGGAGGTCAAATTTAAAGTCTGACTTTTGGGAGTTTTCTTTATGTGTCCCCTTCTGTGGGGGGCCATTGAGCCAGAGATCAATCATACATGCAGGGCTAGAGCAAGGACAGCCCCGAGAAGACAGCTCTCAGAGGCGAGCCATAGGAGAGGGGTTTCTCCTGTTAATACCCTCTTACTGACTGTGCCGCAGTAGCTGGGCAGTTCCTTTCCTCCATCAAGAGAGGAGGCTCCAGCCGACCTCAGCCTTCTGCATTCTGACTGGTCTTCACCTCTTCATCTTTCACTGTCACCCTCATGGCCCCCTCCTGGAATTTTCCTTATTAAAATCTTAGTTTTCTCAGAATCTACTGGCCACAGTAAAATCTTCCAAACTATTTACTGTTTTCAAAGAGCCAACTTTTTTCAACTCTAGTACCTCCATGAGAAGCTGGAATCTTACAGGAAGAACCCCTGGTGTGGCTGCTGCCGCTGCCCTTCTAGGTGTCTGCACACCACATCACTTTGTCACTGCAACAATCGTTTCAATATCATGGGTCTTGGATCTTATTTTTATCATTCAAGCTATATCTGAAGTGATAATATTGGCTGAAAATTATGTTTTTCCATTAAAGTGTGTTTCAATGTGCTGTTGAAGAAGAATGTGACAAATTCGCTGGAAAACTGTGACCTGCTCGCTGAGGCGGTGAGAAAGCCTGCATTTACTGTTTCCAAAGTCTGACTCAAATGAGAAGGAGCACAGAAACAACAACCTGGGTTTATAAGGTGGCTTCCTGAGCATAAGGGATATAGAGGGAGAGGAGGAATGTACTGAAGTAGTTCCAAGAAAACACCAAACAAACTATAACCATTCACAGCTACAGGTTCCCATCTATGTTGTCTTCTACCAATCTTAAATTTCACTTATTTTATTTTGAACTTTTAAGCAGATTGCTACTCCATTTACTAACTTACAACAGCAGCTTATTTACTATTGTCTCCTTTCTAGGTCATGGTAAACACCACCACTGACGTAACAATACCTGAGGCACAGGAACTCTTACAAAATACAACACATCAACACAGGCTCATAGGCAAAGTGGTATCAGTCTAACCCCCATGGATGGTGGCCAAATGTCTAGAAGACACAATTAATAATCTTCAAAAAGTTCATATGAAGGGTGGCTAGATAATTCAGCGGACTACAGCGCCTGCTTAGGCGAGCCGAGGCAAGCACAGAGACCGTGGTGCATCCCACTTTGGGGAGGCTGACAACAGGAGGCTCACTGTGAGTCCAAGCTGTGTAGTGAGACCTTCAAATGACCAAATGCATTAAAAATGTTAGATGGCATAGTAATTAAAGTTGTTATTACTTTAGAAACATAATAGTGTAACCTAGAATTTATTAGAAACTAAAATAAAACTTACTTTTAGGTAATAATATGCCAATGTGAGAAACATTCAGGAGATTTTACTTAGGCAACTTGAAGCAAAACAAACCTAGTACTGTCAAATAGAACATTAAGGGAGAAAGGCGGAGAAGAGAGAAATATCGGAGCAATACAAGTCAGAGCTCAAAGTTAATGTTGGAGATAGAAAAATGATTTACACCTAAAACTAAAGGAATCCACAGTAGTTCGACCACTTCAGAAACAATTCACCAAGGTATTAATGACATTCCTTTGCTTAAGCTAATAATGAACAGAATATGGACAAGAAGAAGGCCTCATGAGTACCATGAGTAAATATGTCATTGCACCTACACTCCTAATAAATGAGTTAAATAGACAGTCTCCTTGTTCAGTTTTGTACCACAATCAGACCGAACATTTGAAAGCCAGGGCTCAGTATGCACATGTGTTTATCTGAAGTCAACTGACATGTCCATTTCATGTTATTGGTCTAGACCTGTTGAAAGAAATTAATTTCTCCTTTCCTGTGAATTTCTTGGACAAAGAAAATGGCTGTAATTTGTCACATTGAACAAATCTTCTGTTTCAAAAAAACAGATTTCAAATATCGCCACCTCCACTGGAAGACAGGTTGGAGAAGGCAGGAATTAACTACCAATACTAAAGAATAACATTACTGAGAAATTTATAAAGGGTATATTTTAGTTGATATATATACCAACTTATTGCCTCCTATAATAAACTTTCCAGAGTACAAGGCAAAGCCAAGCTTCTCAGAACACAAAGCCAAAAGAACTGATCTAAGTCACACCAGCAGTGGGAGGCACCCACCCCATGGGCTTAAACGTGAGGGAAGCTTTGTAAAAGCTGTGAACTGTAATCCAGGATTATGAATGCAAATAAACGAGGTCTGTTGACCAGTGATTGACAATACTTAGTCTGAAAACGTGCTTTCAATTGATTAAATATGTGTCCACATTAATGCTATAGTAATTAAAATCATTTCGCTAAATCCCAGAGAAATAAACTCCAGATATGCCTTGAATTGCAAGAACCAGAAATGTCATACTGTTTGAGAAAAATAGACAAGTGGAAATGAAGGAAAGATCTGTACTTTTAGTTTAAATGGATTTTATTAAATATTTTGAGGACAAAACACTTGAAGAATATTAAACAACAAAGGGAAGAACTTTATTACTCACAACTGTAGAATATTTAACTCATGTTCAATCCATTACCTATAATATTTTTCTGAGTTTGAAATTCTCTAGGTGCAATGTAATAGTCTATTACCAAATATAACACCCTCAATTCACTTATTAATTACCCCCTCAGTATTTGGGTTTGCTATCCTTGCTTAACAACTGTCATAAACAGATTAAAAGGATCAATGTGGTATGTTTTCGTGAGAAGGTGCTTCAAGAAGTTTAAGAACAGATGAGTACTGTAAACACTGATCCTAAATATAGCTCACTAAATAATCCTAAATTCTTTTTGAAAAATTACATAATTTGGTGCCATATGGGAATATGAATGAAGGAATATACTTCCTTGGGAAAAATTAAAAATAATTTCAACACTTATATAGTTAAATTGCTTATTGATTATGAATGAGAAAAACATTTAGGGGAATACTAATATAAACTATTTGCATGCAACTTTTAATATTTTTCTTTTCCTACAAGAGCAATAAACTCTCCTTCACATAAGTTCTGTCATTCATTTAACTAAACAATTTACGCCTCATGAAATCAAAGAAGGCATCATTCAAAAAGGCTAGGATAAATCAGTGTTCAGGACACAAGGACATCATGGGGACTTGCTTCAAAGTCCTTGGCTGGATTCAGCAGCTCAGATGCTGGGATTCAGCAGCCTCGTGGGCAGCCCTGGTGCTCTGTCTGGCGGACACTGGCCTGTACGAATTCTTTCTTATTTCCAAGACCTGTACCGTGTGTAGGATTTTAATGTAGACTCAACATTCAGAGGAACGGGGAACTCTGGTAAGCTCCAGCCACAGAGTGCTGTCCATGTCAAAGCAGCAGAAGCGAGCAGGAAGATTTGTGGGTGTTCCCGGGAACTCACCAGTCTCCTGTTTATTTGCAATAGGAGACTCACAAGTTCCTGCAAATGCACACAAACTCATTTTAAGCAGGCACCCTGTGTAGATAAGCAGGTGGCAATATTTCCTCCACTTCTGGCACAGACAACAATTTGTTCCCCTCCGAGTGTCCTCGGGAGCTTGGCTGATGCTGAGAGTCCTTCCCAAAGGTGTGGTGGCATCCTGGGCACGGGGTCCTTTCATTCATATATTCAATGAGTTTCAATCGAGCATTTCCTCTGCCAGTGTCTGCTCTTCTCCTGGGGAGACAGTGGTGAGTAACTTTGTGCCTTTATGGTGCTTCTTTCCAACAACTGTGCAGTTCATTTGTGACAGCTCTTGAGATAAACAGTCTCCATTGCCAATGAGGGGCAGTGGTGTACAAATTTTCTTGTGTAAAATCCATTACACTTGGTGCAATAAGAGAACCTAGCAATGGATACAAGATAGCTGCATTCTATCCATCCTGAGGTAGAGTCTAGGATTATTGCAATGATAAATGATTTAGCTTCTTTGATTGTAGTTTTTGCGTGTGTGAAGTTATTTTGGGGGCTATTCATATTATTTGTGTTTTACTGTTCCTTCTGCACTGAACACAAATGTGTGATTATAAAATAATAAAATACACATAAAAGATGAAGCTATGAAATGGGTCTTTCCCTAAGAATACAGAAAATGTAATGAAACATCTTGGGTTCAGCATATAAAGTTTAAATATATTCTTGATCACCATCATTTTCTGTCACCAACATGTAACTTATTGTTCTCATAAAGGAAAATAAATTATCACTTTGTTTTTCTGCAGCCTTTAAACCTTGAGACTTTTCCCCCAGACTTTAATTCCCCTTTGGATCATGTATTCCAGTGCTTTTACTCTAATAAGAAAGGCCCTGTTATTGGCCAAGAAAGTGGGCCAGTTATGAAGGGGAAGATTTGCCTAGCCTAAAACCATGTTTTATGCTAAATCTAGGATTTTCTGGATCTTTAAGTTCCTGAAAATTCTGCCTCTGCTCATTTTTTCAAGTGGGAAAATATTTACAATTCCCCCCAAAATGAAAGCACATATGTAAGAAACTGTGCCTGTATGCACACATGTACAATACATGCTTATACACAATGAATACATACACACACACACACACACACACAAACACACACACTGATGCTTCACATTAACAAATATCCTAAGTGACAAAAACTTTGGTGACTAGCAAAAGTACAGTTTCTCTTTAATTTGCTATATTTATGCCCTTATTAGAGACAGTCTATAAATGCTGTAATTTTAATTTTTAGTTAGGAATGTACAGGGTTTGAATTTGTCTGAGTACATGTTGCTTTCTATTTGCATCATCTTCTCAGTTCCAAAAGTACAGCCCATGTCTGCACATCATGGGGTTGAGGGGGAAGCTACTGCCATCAGCTTCTTAATCGATACACGCTATGAATGGCATTACCATCATGGAATTCTGTCAAAGTGAGATAAGAAAAGAAAAGCACAATCAATGTGAACTGAACTACTCTAATGTGTGACATTAAAGTGCTGGAGTGTGAAAAGTCCCTTGCATTGCACTTGTAATCAGTTACCAGAGGGCTTGAAGGAGACTATATCATTTACGTCTTGGTCTCTCAAATGAATTCAGGAGAACAGACCCCACTGAATAATATCCTTTATTGGAAGGCTACATTAAAATTGGTGGACAACTACATATGTAAATCATATGCTACAAAGGTTATTTTATGCTAAAATGTTCACTTAAAATCCAAGAATACTTGAAATAGCCTACGCAAATAAGAATATATCACAACTTTATACAAGGAATAGGCATCATCCAGGCAGCTGCACTGTGCTGTTTTCCGCTATCTTTTACACCTGCAAACCCTTCACCAGCTAGCAATATGAATTCTGACGTTGAAGAGTGTATGAAATTTATCTTATATAAATGACACATGAGTAAGCCAGAGAGCATTCATTGAAATACTATTTTCACAGGAGTGAATTAGCTGCCAAATAAATATAATAGATGTCTTTTTCTTTTTGATGTTTGCATTAAAGGTTTAGCTAATGATAAATGTGAGTCTTTGGTCAAATGTACGACATATAATTTGATATGGAAAGAGGACAAAAGAAACATCAGACAGGAAAATGATGTATGTCAAAAAAGGGCTGTGCAATTCAATCGGAACCACGTGATTCCTTGAGCCATCATGTGCTCTGAGTGCCCGGTACTGTATTTCCTTTCTGTGAATCTCCATTTCATAATTTTGAAATAGCAGCACTAAGAGTGATATCTCATATTTTTGCTGTTCATATTATTACTGAAGGTGAAGAAACACACAAAAAATGCTGGTTTATACAGCACAGCAAAGGAATTTTATGCATAGATGCTGAAATCCGGAAACTACAAAAGAATAGATGGAAAAATATTGAGTAGTAGTCAAATTAACATTTATCTTAACTCATCATAACGATGGGAATCTACTAACATCATAAGTATAATGCGTCCTAATTTCTTCCCATTGCACATGATTTCTATTCTTGAAACATTGTTTGCAAGTTAAATCGAAAAGTTATTTAAGATGATGAAAAGCTGTACTGTCCCTTGTTTTGTCTATTAAGATGAATCATTTGCTTACGTAATGAGAGTCCTTGAGCAATTAACCTTCCTAATGCTCATCATTGATATTGAAATGAATTATTGAGGAACTATGCACACCATTCAGGAGGTCACAATGAGGATAACTGTGAAAGGCAAAGAGGGAGAAATATAAACATGTCTTAACTAAATACTGCAACTTATTTTAAACTATAAGGTATTTAAAGGATTTGAAATTTCCAAACTTAAAATACTGTGTATTTTAGATAATTTTTCCTTTCCACCATTACTAATTCATTTATTTCACAACCCTCTTATTGAGAAGTATTTGCTCTTCTTTTTCTTAAGTCTAGACCTTGAATAAATGAAATAAACTCCAAGGCATGCAAAATCCATTCATTTATAAATATTTTATCTCATCAAATTTTGATGTTCAGAAAAAATTTTTCTGAAGTAGGTGGAGATATATCAAAATTTCCAAACTTAGTCTTCATGCTGGAATAAAATAACACATATATCATGAAAGTTTTCACTGGAATCATGGAAAGTAGAACACTTAGCTTATATAGGTTATGCTCTACATTCATTTTTTTTCCATATTTCATCAAATGATTGAGGACATAATCATAGATTTTATGGTCAAACTGTGAATATGTTAATGATATTTAAATGTACTAATTCACTGATGATCTGCATGATATCTGTTCAACATTAAATTAAAATCTGGTAGAAATGAGGGTTATATCTGAGTGGTAGAGCACTGGACTGCAAAACTGGCAAAAATGTTGAAGAATACAATTTATGCATTTTTTTCTTGCCTACTCCTACAGCTGAACATGATAAAAGGAATACGTGTTCAAATACAGCTTTGTAGGTCTATTGCTAGTCAAGTTTGTATAAAGCCAGCAGAACCTAGATGAAACAAGTTGAAATCAATCAACAATGACTTATATGCAAGAAAAAAACCCCTAAGAATTAAAACAATTTCTTTTGTCTTTTTTTTTTTTTTTTTTTAAATTCAGGGTTGCATTACGTAGCTCAGACTCATAGTAATCCTCCCGTTTTCATCCTCCCCAGTACTGAGATTACTACAGGTGGTGTGAGCCACCATCCTGCACTCAGTCCCTGGCTTAGCATGCCTGGGGGCGGGGTCAGCATCGCACGTGGTACCAGGTATGGAACCCTGGCCCTTGCGCTTGTCTAAGCAGGCACTTAGTCCACTGAGCTATCTTGCTGGCCCAAAACAATATATTTTGATGTATATTTATTAGGATGAATAAATAAACTCAGAAGACATTACTAATGGGCATAAGAAAAGGCAACAATAATTAGTAACTTCGACTTTGTCACATAATTAATTTTCTGTGCTAAGACATATTAAATACTGCATCAAATATTGTTTCAAAATAGTTTTATTATTTTGGAAAAAATGTTATGTTAGTGGTAAATGGCAGGAATAGTTAAAAGGTGTTTTTTTTTTCCTGCCTCGGCCTCCCGAGTGCTGAGATTACAGGCATATGCCACCATGCCTGACCAGGAATGGCTAAAACTTACCAATACCATGCTTTAAGAAAAGATTCCTGTTGAATTACCTTGTGATTAAAAAAAAAATCCTATTTTTTTTCCTGGTAATTTAAAGGTTTTCACCTTTGATTATAGCCAAAGTAGTTATTGTACTAATAAGACATATTTCAAACTGCTTTTGTATTATCCATCTGTTGAGACTTGTGTCTTGCGACAACTAGACACAAAGCCTCACTTAGTCGTGGGGTGGATGTGGCTTGAGGAGTAGCCAGAGGCTGGAGGGGCAGGGCCAGAGAGGGGCACACCATTAAAGTCCCCACCCCTCAAATCCCCAACCCCGCCAGGCCTGTGTCTCTGTGAGGTGTGCAGTGGGTCATCCTGCACCAGGCAGTGTCCCAGCCCCTCCTCAAGACCCTGCAGAACAAGGCATTAGCATCTGCGACTGAGGCCACCTCAGGCAGGGATGAGATGTTTGGAGAAGGCAGAGGCACTGACCCCCTCTCCTGAGCAAATAAGGCTCCAAGGTCTTGCCACCTAATTCAGGCTTCTTTAAACTAGGAAACCTCCAGTAACTAGGAGCTAAATAAAGATTTCCTTCCTTGATTTTGAGTGTTGGGTATTTGTCCCAGCAATGAGAGAAGAGTAACTAAGACACTATCTTTTAATTTAAAAATTGTTACAGACACTTGATTTAAAAGATTCATGTATTTTAGAGTATGCAAAGGTAAATATGAAAGCATCTCTTCATGACCTCTCTGTCCAATTCAACAGTTATCTGAGGATTAAACACTGTTAAATTTTAGTGTTAATCTTCTAGACTATTTCCCACTAATATGCAATTTGTCCTGCACGGATGTGGGTCCTAACACCCATTGAGTCTTGCAAGTTGCTTTGAACACTTCTCAGTAAATAACTGCCATGTTCTCATTCCTCAGGTGTCTGAAGGGCAGGTAATATCCCCCATTGTAAGCAGATAAGTGGTGAATAAAGGAAGTGGGCCATCCAAGAAAGGACACTAAGCAGGGAAGTGGCTGGCACTGAGAAAGTGCGGTCTGGCAGCCAAAGGAGGTGAGTACTGCCCAGAGAAGAGATTTACAAAACTAGGCAAGAGTGATATCTTTCGTGACATTTACATTCGTGTCTTACAAAATCAGCACAATGTAGCAGGATATTTTTCTTGAGTTCACTTCCAAAGATGAAGTTAAATTTATTTGTTAATTAGTATACATATGGGTATGTGTGGTTTTATTTTAGTTCATGTTTTCTTGTCAGTGTATTAAATGCGAATATTTTCAAGATCTGTTATGAATTCTATCATATGTATCACTATTCCAGAGCCAAGACAGATGTGACTATTTATGCACAAGATGTCAGCTAGAATATGAGCAAGAAATACCATAATGAAAATGTTGGCATACAATTGCGTAGCAAGTTGCTTATAAACTTGCATTGTCATTTCTGTGTACCAGGAAAAATTAGCTCTTTCTACTCAAGTGCCATAAAAAATAAAGACCGAGGTAAAATATTCTGTTGTAAAACCTTTCACTAGGCCAGCAAGCTTTGCGGAATAAACATGCATGATGCAGCCATGAAGACGTGAATCTGAGTCCCAGATGAATTTTTCAAAGACAAAATTTGTTCAAATATAGATAACGTATTATAAAATGTTGTATAAAATAAACTATAGATTTAAGGAAAGTTTATTTTTGCCTACTTTTTCTTTACGGATATAACTACCTATGACATATAGAAGCAAATTCCCTTTTGGAAAACATTTCAAGAAGCAACGATGACTTCAGAAAAGAGAAATAACTGGAACATTTCAGCTCACTAACATAAGTGACTAATACATCACTTGAATATATTAGGTGCTTATAATGCAACTTATCCTTGAAGTTCTGTACTAATTCATGGAAGGAAGGTCCCAAAATAAATGTACCCATGGGGAAGAAAAAGATAGGAGAAAAAAGAGGCGTGCTGGCAGATACCATCTTCCTTTTGCAAAACTTACTGCATTTCAGTTTTGTGGACAGCTAGCACTAAATCTGCACACTCCACATGGACACGGCGATGTCAATCTGCAGTGAAACTCAGTGCTGCTCTTACTGGCTGCAGTCTTCTTTATTAGTACATTTAAGGTAAAGAGGAATAGAAAGAGATGTAAAGTAGACTTGGGTACTTAGAAATGCTCTTCAGAGAACAAGACAAGGACTATGCCAAGAATGTACCCAAAATCATATTAGATGTTGCTTCTTCCTAGGTATGCAAAACTGCATACTTTCCACATTCATTTTTTTCATTAGATGTATTTTAGTCAAGGAAAGTTAGATGGTGGTGATATGCACCATTGCTACACTAAGAAAATGAATGGTACCTTCTCAATTTTCTGTCCTTCTGTCTTTTCTCAGCTGTATATTGCACTAGTTAAGAATGTGTAAAATAAAGGCAGTCTACCTGGCTTGAATTGTGGCTCTAGTTCTTTCTACTATACAACCTTTGATCTCTAAGTTTTATTTTAGACTCTATGTATAAACCTTAAGGGAACATGACAGCAGGCAAACACCATTCACAACATTAACTTTTTCATGAGTGTTACCCATTTATAGACATGTCTTAGATGTTTACATGATGTTTTATTAAGGTTGAAAAGCTACTTGCATAATAAATGCAACTTTGAAATATAAGACTTAGATTTTAATTTTTTCAGGGTCTCACTACACAGCTCAGACTCATAGTGATCCTCCTGTTTTCTGTCACCCTCGTGCTGGGATTACAGGCATGTATCACCACACCTGGACTCCACTGCCAGCTCACTGCACCTGGGGGCAGTGCCAGCACAGCATGCAGTGCCAGGGATTGAACTCTGGCCCCTGCGCTTACCTAAGCAAGCACTTAATCCACTAAGCTATATCACCAGCCCCTTAAGACTTAGATTTTAATTTACTATAAACCAGACTTTTCTATAATAGGTTTAAATTTAGAAAGTGTTGTCCTTATTGAATCATTCCTATTCACTGGAACTATTCAACAGAAGAAACCTTAGACTGTCAGTGATAAAGAAAGTATCCTTTTCATGAAAAGTAAAAGACTTCTTACAATTCTTCAGAAGTTACAATTGTAACAGTGTATGGGTCTGGGGAGATAGCTCAGTGGTCTGAGTGTCTGCCTGGCAAGCTCAAGTACCAAGGTTTGACGCATAGTGCCTGCATGCTGTATCTGCCCCAGAACCCTGGGCACACTGTATGGGCCACCAAAACTGGGTGTGGTGGCACACACCTGTAATTCCAGTACTGGGCAGACTGAGAGAAGAGGAGTATTACAAGTCTAAGCTGCATAGA
The DNA here is from genome assembly GCF_000260255.1 of Octodon degus. Classification (NCBI taxonomy): domain Eukaryota; kingdom Metazoa; phylum Chordata; class Mammalia; order Rodentia; family Octodontidae; genus Octodon; species Octodon degus. The sequence continues at coordinate 2,660,527 of NW_004524675.1, read as the reverse complement.
GAGACCCTGTACCAAGTGAGTAAATATTTTTTAACCTGCTTATGTACTTTTACACTTTCCTGTAGTTATCTGATCCAAAAATTACCTTTCACAGAAAAATAATCATACTGCAGTGATAGAAAAATATTCTGAATAATTAATCTAATAAGTTTGATAAGCCAACATACCAAACCACTATGTATTAAAAAGATTTCTTATAAAATTCCCTATAGTAATTATCATCTAAACTAACCAGAAACATTATAATAGTTCATGATATTATGATATTCAATAATATCATGAGAAAGAATGGACAGACTAAAGTGTTTCACTGATTCATGTAGTGACAGGATTTAAATTTGACCATTCATGAACATTGTGAAGTAAGGAAATCCAAAGCAGAAAGTTCTAAGTCTGTATCAAGGCAGCCCCAATACCTGCAAGTTCTGGCCTGTTTCTAGCATGAAGTCCAGCTCTGTAGCTACAGCAGTCAGGCTGCCAAAAGTGGACAGAGTCTCAATGTCTCCATAATGTATATAATTGCCAAGTCTTTCCAGCACCATATCAGTCACTCACAGGCACCTGGCCCTCCCGAAGTTCTAGGATACTTGAGATTTAAGTCAGTCTACACAATTACAGACTTTAAGCCCACCTCAACACCAGGTTGGTACTCCTGGGTTTATCTACCAAGACAGCGTCCACCTGTCTAGGCTACAGTCCTGCCCGGTGTCAGCACCTCCAGAGTACACAGAGGCAAGGACTGCTTCAGCAAAATCACATTTCAGGCTGATATTAATACATACTAGCATTGGGCTGTTCCTCAGTGACCCAGGCTGCAGGAGCACCCCTGCAAACCCATGTTCACGTACAGCTTCACAGCATCAGGACTTGGGCCCGGGCTTGGAAATACAGCAACTAGGACAGCAACTGAAGCCCAACCTCCAGAAGTATCACCATGGGCTGTGGTTCTGCCACACATTCAGTGCAGATTTAAAATTCAGTCATTCTCAATCTCTTAAAAAAAAAAAAAACTGATGAAAAGAAAATTCTTTGAAATCACTTGTTAAGGCCCACATTAATCTAATAGCAAAGTCAGGCAAAGATACTCTTTAAAAAATTATTAAAAATAGCCATACCTAGGGGCTGGTGAGATGGCTCAGTGGTCTAAAGCACCTACTTAGAACAAGCTTGGCAAAGCACAGGGACCGCGGTTCAATCCCCCAGCACCACAGGCCAGCCAGCCAGGCCCCCTGGTGGGCTGAGCTGGCCACACACACACACA
>NW_004524675.1:2657892-2659166 GCF_000260255.1 Octodon degus | reverse complement strand
TCAGTGGTCTAAAGCACCTACTTAGAACAAGCTTGGCAAAGCACAGGGACCGCGGTTCAATCCCCCAGCACCACATGCCAGCCAGCCCCACCCCCTAGTGGGCTAAACTGGCCACACACACACACACACACACAAATTTTTTTAAAAATCTCTTAAAAATAAAAAAAAATAGCCATACCTAATGAACATAGGTGCAAAACTTATCTACAAAATATTAACAAACTGAATTTAATATCACATTAAGAAGACAAATCACCATGACCAAATAAATTTATTTCAAGAATATGTGGTTCATTTTAAAGCCAATGAAGGTGCAACTCTACATTAATGAAAGATAAAAACTACATAGTTCACATTCATTCAGAAAGAGCATTCAACAAAATTCTACCCTTTCATGATGAAAACTGTTATCATATTTGATAAGCCCAAAGTTTATTTCAAAATTATAGAAGATATACATAAGACACACAACAAGAAAACTGAACAGTTTTCCTATAAAATCAGAAAACTAAAGAAGTCAGACAATTACAAGAAAGAGTGTCATTAAGTGAGATGCTCAAAAACAATTCATGTAAAAGAAATAATTTCATTTTTACCTTTAATTATGGATGTGCCTAAGCATCATAAGTATAGTAAGAGTAATTTCTGTGATACAAATTTCCACAGAGTACAAAGTAAAGCAGAATAGAAAAGTATCCTTTGGATTCTTTTTTATAATTACATTTTGGTTGATAACAGAAAAACCTGATCTACAATAGTAGGTTGCTATTCAGATATAGAGAGAGATGCTTCAATATTCTTCTATCATCTTAAGTGGACTAGAAAGCAATGGGAAACTGGACAATTTCTGAATGCTGATGTGAGGTTATAAAAATACTCTTCAACTGAATGATTCCAGAAGAAATGTCAAGGATGTGGGAGAACTGGTGCCTAAACAGTGGGATAGGGATGAAGTAGTACTTTTATGCTAGCATGGGACAGTTACATTAAATGTATTTATAAACTAGAAATGCTAGGTTATATTTAATGTAAAATGCTTGTTTATCTGAAAAACGATGAATGTGCTCAAAATGAAGAGAAGGAGTATATGGAAGATGAACACAATATTGTAAAGCATGAACATTTCCCTATTACGGTGACCAGGAAAATCAAGATATGGTTGGTAGACACCCAGGGAAAGGAGCCATTTCTTGAAATTCCATTCAAGGTAACTATGGAGCTTCTATGCGGAAGTGTCCTCAGGTATGTAAAACTGAAATACAGTATTTTGTGTT
>NW_004524675.1:2654440-2657622 GCF_000260255.1 Octodon degus | reverse complement strand
CTTATTCTACTGAGCCATCTCCCGGCCCCTTGTCATTTTACATATGTCATGTAATTTTCAGGTATGGGAAACTACATATGTGTGTGTGTGTGTGTGTGTGCACTCACACAAAATGCTTGTCAAGCTGGCTGAAATGCACTGTGAGAGTAATACTAAAAGGTGTGATATACAGTAATAGAAATGGGTGAGTTAGTGCAGGCTACAAGCACTACCACAGTTCTATAAAATTGTACCAGAGGTAAATATTCCTATTTTCTATTCCTGTCCATGTTGCACTTTATGTTTGTGGCAGTTCTGGTATAGACTAACCTAAGTGAGTATCAGTCAAATAAAAAATACAGCAATCAATTATGCCAAGCACATGCTTGACAATGGTAATGAATACGTTACTAGCTCATGCCTTTGCTACACTGTACTCTAACATTATTTGAGGGCGCTCTTTCTGCTTACACACAGAAGGTGTTCTTCCAACAGTATGTTGTGAGGCAGCAGCAGCCTCTTTCATTTTGTGTTTACTCTCTCTTGATTGAATCATGAGGCAATGCTGAGGAATAGACCTTTGCCTCCCAGGTGTGTGTAAGTGCACTCTAACCTGTTTTCATAATGACACTCTTATTTGTAAGTAATGATGTATTTATCCCCATCACTAGCTGGTGCATCTGTGGCAAATGGCCTATAAATAAACGTGCCAAGGAAGGATGGCATACAGGTAATGTGGAGCAGAGAGTCGGTGACCTCTTTCGCATTCTCCTGAAAGTCAATTTTATTTTACTCTAGTAAAAATGAGATGCTGTAAAACAGCATCAAATTTTATAAGACTGATTACTTTTTCAATGAGTACTACTGCCCTCTCAAGAAAAAATGGTATTGGAGAAAACAGACAAAATACCATGTTCAATCTTCTGTTTGGTGCCGGAGATTGAACTCAGGACCTTGAGCTTGCCAGGCAGGCGCTCACACCAGGGGGCTATCTCCCTAGCCCTCATCATTTATGGAAAATTCTTTATTTAGGAAGGAAAAACTGTCAGAAATATCAGTTAACTGAATGGTGTATATGTATTCATAATATAGAGAAAAAAGATTTATAGCTTCAAGTGAATTTTTTCATAAATTCTTTCAAGTTAATTATTCATACAACAAGCTAACTTCATTTGTCAAAGTTTCTCTTTAGCCTTGACTAAAGGGTATTCAAAATTACAGTTTTTGATAAATCACAGAAATGATGCATCTATGGGTTTGAGCTTTCCTTTTCAATTGGTCTGTTTTCTTCTTCAATTGTCATATGGTGTACGTTTAGGGTCAGAATTCAACTTACGTTCTTTGAGAAGAAATTTTTAAGGAGTGACAAATAAACAATAACAAAAACCCCAAACAGGAAACACTCTAGTCTGCTCAGATTATGTGTGTCTACTCAGACACCCTGTGATTCTCCAACAGGTGTCCACAGGACAGCTTTGTCCTTGCAAAGAAAATATCCCTGATGATGCTATTTTATTATGTCTGGCGGAGACAATGCTAAGCAGTGATCTTTTCGCAGTGCAACATGCAAATATGTCACTATTTTATTGATGAGAAATATTGCCAGCACGTATCATTTATAGCACAGCACAGCTAGAACTTACCTAATGTTTATGCAATACTGCTTATTTCAGTTTTAGTAAAATCAACATAGCTTTCTCTGCAGTGTCTATTCTATCATTATAATGACGAAGAGAATGTAAAGTAATTCTGTCATGCAGATAATCAGCTTTCCCTGATTTCTGCATAGCATATTCGTAATAGTTTTGTTTTTTAAAAAAACAAACAATACAGTGATTACTGAGTGTTAAGTGTGTGATTGCCTATTCCCTACATTTGCAAAGAAAAAATGGAGTATTTATAAACTGTCATGCTCCACTGATTTTTGATTTCGGAACAAAATTAAGGATAACTACCAATGTGTGTCAGTGTCTTGGCCTTCCATCTCAGGGCTTGTGAACATACTGTGTCTATCGAATTCAGTCTCGTGAAGCCAATTTATTCCCATTTCCCTGCCAGCACTTTTCCTATCACACCAACTGCACGCCAGAGGAGAGGGCAATCAGTGGTGTGAGCGGGAAGTTGCCGAAGTGTTATAACCTCCAATAATTCCAAACTCTGATTTCAGATAATGACACATACGCTACTTAATAGTGAAACGGAGAACCAAATGAGTGCAGCAACTCTAGTTTGTTTCTAAATAGAAGTTGCATCCCGTGTTCCGATTTATTCATTGAAAGTAATACTCAACAGAAGCACAGGGACACTGCCCACAAGCAACAGAAGTACAGGGACACTGCACACAAGCAAGTCAAGGGAAGGACAAAGTAAACCAGAAGAAGCAAGTGAGGTTGTGTGGAACAAATTTTTTTTTAAGCAAAGCTAATAAAGTTAACTTTAAAGTGACCATGACGTAAGATCAACATGTGCTTTCATAACGCTAACTTAATAAAAGCAAAAATAACACATATTAGTGTAAGCAATCCAATGCAATGTGGAATAATCCTGCTAATTTTCACTGCTCTCTGATTTACCCCTTCACGTTCTGCTCTTTCCCCACGTTTCCCTTGTTGTTCGCACGAGCTCCACAGAGCGAGGTCTCGGCCCCGTGTCCCACTTACACTGTTCTCAGTGCAGTTATCAGTGTAGCGCGCCCCACTGGCAGGGCCGGCACGGCACACCAGAGATCGAACTCTAGTCCCTGAGACTGCCCAAGCAGGCGCTTTAGTCCACTGAGCTACCTGGCCAGCCCTGCAGGACAATGTTCTTTTTTCTTTTTTAATGTATTTTTAGTACAGGGTCTACAGGGTCTCATACACTGATCAGACTCATATTGATCCTCCTGTTTTGAGCCTCTCAAGTGCTGGGATTACAGGTGCGCGACACCACACCCAGTCTCAGTGGCTGCCTCAGCACGCCCCACTGGCAGGGCCAGCACGGCACACCAGAGATCGAACTCTAGTCCCTGAGACTGCCTAAGCAGGCGCTTTAGTCCACTGAGCTACCTGGCCAGCCCTGCAGGACAATGTTCTAAACATCACCGAAGATGAAGTCCTTCATCATTTGGCGAAGAACCTGATGCAAAACACAGAAAAATCAGGAATGCTGTAATCTCATCACTCTGGAAGGCTGAGGAAGAAAGATCTCAAGTTTGAGCACAGCCT
>NW_004524675.1:2639612-2652778 GCF_000260255.1 Octodon degus | reverse complement strand
AGGAATAATAATAATAATAATAATAATAATAATAATAAAAACAACAATGACTGTATAGCCAAATAGTTCTCCCCATGTAAATATAGATACACAGTCTCTTCACTTGGTCTGACAGTCTTTTCCTGATAGTAACCAGGTTGATTTATTCTATAAGTTCAAAATTCATTTTACATATGCTAAAAATGTGCTTCAACTGAATACCTACATCCATGAGACACACCATTAATATTCCTTTATGAAATGTTTTGTGTACTAAGACATCATAAGCAAATGTATGAGGATATATTCATTAAACTTATGTTATTGCACAATAAAAATTATTAGAATTCCACACCTAGACCTAATAAGGCAAACTATAATAAGTCTGGTAACATAGTTTGCTCTAACCAGAAAACAAATAAAATTAGATGACCTCAATCATACTCCCCCATCCCTACTACATCAGTTGATTTGTCATTTTACCACGAACTCTGCAAAGCACAGTGGGAAAGTTGGAAATAACCTGAAAGAACACCTGGACAGATGCCTGGGCCTCAAGCGCAACTCATACTGGGAAAAGCATCTCCGCACTTTTTCTTTTGGCCTTAGTGAGCCTATTCCAGTGAAAAGTCAGTTCACTGCATGCAAAACAAACTGCACTTCCTCTAACTATGTATCTTCTTTCTCCGTACCTGTTAAGCTGTCCTGTCTCCTTTTTCTTATTCTGGCAGACAACTTCTCTCCATTTCTATGAAGAAGCATTAGCCAGTATTGAATAATTAATTCTCTTTCTTCTGTGTACCCTGGAAGATATTACAGAGTTACACATCTACTAAGCAGCTAAAGTGGAAATCAACATCTACAACTGGACAATCAGCCCTTTGGGAATTTGACTCAAGGCTCATACTATAATCTGAGTTTACTTTTTTCTTCACACATTCATCCACTATGCGTCTGCATTAGTGATCACTGGTACTTCTCCTACTGCATTTCTACGTTAGTCTATGAACAGCAACCTATTTAACAAGTTCTTTAAATATATGCCATGCTTACAACATTCAATGTATGTTTTAAATCACATCATTTCAACTAGATCATAAGCCATCCCATGTTCCATTTTCTGGGTGCAAGGCAGCACGCCTACGACCTCGGGTCTCTCATTTTTCCTATGACGTAGTGAGAGGCAACACTGGGCTGTCTGGCTCTGCTGCCCTCTGTGGGGAGCTCTGAGTAACTGCACTGAGAAGAGGGCCTGCCGGCTCTGGGGGTAACAGGGACAAGGAATGGGTTTGTTGAAGGCTCTGAAATTGTAAGATGCTCTCTTTTACAGAACAATCTCATCTATTCTGACCAAAATTAACACAGTTTCATCTGACATAGACAATAGCATCTTTTTCTTTGAGGTGCCTTCCAGGAATCTCTGAAGTGAATTATGTGTTTGTGATAAATCCCACATTTTAATACAATGTCAAAGATATTTTCCAGACAGACTGGAAATCTTTCCACTCTCATTATGGCAATATTACTAGAATAGCAAATATGATATAATAACCATTAGCAATACTGTGCAGCTATGTATTTGTATATGTGCATATTCGGTGAAACAATATTTGATCAGATCATAGCTTATGTGATGTGTGAAGAGACGCTAGGGCAAGGGTTTAACTGAATACTCTACTACTCCAAAGTTGATCTAGGTCTCCAAATCTGGTGACTTCATAAAGGACAATAGCATAGTGCTCTGAAACATTCTATGTTCATCATGATACGCGTAACTGTATAACTATAAAGTTTAAGTTATGGAACAGTGCAATGCATAGGTAAATGATTTATGGGTAGATAGTAAAATAAATAAAAGTAGCAATCAAATATTTTTCGAGTGCTTAATAAGTGCGATGCACAAAGAAGCTAGAATTTAAACACTAGACCCAGGAATACTCCAGTTAACATGAAAAACATGACAAGTAGAACTTAATTAAAACAAAATAAAATGATGATTTAGTCAACTGGCAGAGATAATCATCCTATATTTTAAGGCTATAAGTTAATTTCCTATTCCATTAAGTTAAAAATGGTCATCTGGTTGATTGGTTTGTTCTGAGACAGGGTCTTGCCATGCAGTTCAGGCTGGCCTGGAATTCACTGTGTATCGCAGACTGGCCTCGAACTTGCAGTGATTCTCCTGCCTTAGCCTCCTTTCTGCCAGGATTACAGGCATGCCCCACCATGGCCAGCCTGGTCCATGCATTCTTACAACATTCTGCTCCGCTATCTACCTTTGCATGAAAAGTTGAAATGGATAAAAAACATTGCAGCTAGTTAAAATGTTGTGCAATAGGAAAAGCACTGCATTTATATTCCATGTGAACAATAAACATTAGTATATGAACCTGAGCCTCATCTGCTGAAAAGCTTGAGAACACATTTCCCATTAAGTTTCATTTATTAAAATTTTAATTTAAAAAATCTTGGTGATTACATTTGGGATTAAGTTTGTGGCACCTGCCAGGTGTGTTTATTTCCTGATTTTTTTCTTCTTGTAATCAATTTAGGAGAAAAAGCCAACATCTTAAAACTTCAGGTTGGTACCAGTACACAAGGCAATCCATTAGGCAAGGAATAAATCTATCGTGCAGTTAAACTGAACTCATGACAGCGTCCATGTAACTCCTTTGATTCTTTTATGTTTTGCACCCTAAAGCCCTTCAGATATGTCCCACATTCAGAGGTGGGGTGTATGGAAAGCAACTGCCTCATGGAGCTGTTATATTCATCACTGATTGATCCACTGATGAGTTCGTAGTATAATGTACAGTTAAGGGCTGAGATCTGGGGCGCAAGTGCCTGCCTGGCAAGCACAAGGTGCTGAGTTCAATTCCCAGCATCAAAAAAAGAAAAAGAAAAGCAAGAGCTGACATCTGACAGGATGAGCTGGAATACAGGGAGCCTTGGAAGAGCATGTCTTTCTAATTCATCCTTTTGGTCTCTGTTTCCTGGGTTCCATGAGGCTAGTGGATTTCTCTCACTATGTCCTTCAGCCACACCATTTCTGCCTTAGAGCAGGACATGGACTGAAACCACTAAAGCACAAGCCACGCTGACCTTCTCTTCCTGTAAGTTGCGAACGCCATGTACTTTGTCTCAGCAGCAAGAAAGCTGACAAATACACACATCATACTTATTCTCAACTTGTCTCCACATGAACACCACAAGGGAACGCAGGCAAGCGTACTACAAATATAGAAGCATATTCTCATTCAAATTTGAACTAAAGATATAACGCCTCACAAGGCAAGAGGTCTCCTAGGGATTATTTTGATATTTTAAAAAAGAAGGCGTTATGGTTTGTGTCTCGTTGTAACGGGAAGCCTCCTGCAGACACTGTGACAGGCTTCTAAATTAGTTCATGATCCAATGCTGGGACTATGGGTGTGAGTGCTACCCCTGCCCTGGGGCAGATAGCCAGAACGCAATGAGAGGAAGGGGGACAGGCTCACTAGCCACCGTAGCCACTGCTCCTCCCTTTGCTCTTGGCTGTTTTCAGCCACCATGAACAGCTGCCCTCTGCCATGGGACACTCTGCTTTTGGAGCCAGCTGAGTACAGACTGAAACCTCCATCAACTGTGTGCTAAATAAATCTTTCATTCCTTAGTTTTGACTTTGGGGTATTGTGTCCCAGTCAGAAGACAAAAGTAACTGAGACAGAAGGGACAAGAACAAATGTTTTCACCATTTTTTTATGCTATACAGGAAAACTCAAAAATACAATATGAATTTGTTCATTAGCTATTAATAACCTCAGTTACCACTTGGGATTACTGTGAGAAAACTAAGGGAAACAGCTAGTCATTAAAGCATGTGTCTGTGTATATCATGATTTTGGGCAGCATGAAAACAGAAAGGTCACCTGAGGGCAGGTACTTAACATTACTTTTAGCAAGACTAGTGCTTCTAACTATTTGAGAACATATTTATTTGCATGCTCTGGCTGGACTCAGTGTCATTAAACCATGACTCTAAGAAAAGAGCTGCACTGCAATATTTGTAGGTTTCTCTAGTGGAGTCTTTGCCATTAGTAGTTTTTGGTGTGTAACCACCTCTTTAGGTTCTTCTTTACGATAGGTTATTAAAATTTGATTCAAATTTAATCAAGACAAAGCTCTGAGTGATGATTCACATGTAAATTCTGATCAAAATATATAGTCAATGATTATAGTTTTCAAAAAATTTCAGCCAAAGATTCAATGCCACTAATCCCCCTCAGAAACTTTCTCTTGCTTCAAACACACTTATTCCATTGTTCCTGCCACTCTCTGAAGCAGCTGGCAAATTCTTTTTGCTATCTTTATGATGGATGATTAAAAAATAATTCAGTGAATATGCTGGCCTGGTTCAACCTCAGGCTCAGTCGCAAAGTCAAGATGTCCATCTAAAGGTCAATGTTTTGAATCTTTCCAGGATCTCAAGGCAGCCAATGCCAGCAGGACCAAGGACACCTGTGAAGAGGACTCGCAGAGCTTCTTCACTATGTGGCAAGCAAAAGGGAGTGAGCGTGTTTCAGTGAGAAGTGATACTTCAAAGGGGACTGATGGCAATATACCTTTGACTGTAATAAAGTTTACATATCAACCATATTGTTCAATCATATGTCATATATATATATATATATATATATATATATATATCCTGAAAGGGTTGGCACAAGAATAGTTTTTACTCCTCCTATGTCAAATCTGTTTTCTTGCCTCTTCTTGCTTGATCAAGTATCTTCAGTTTTTTAGGAGGTTTCATCTCTTCTGTTATCTGAACAGCTAAATTTTTAAAATAAATAAATAAATAAATAAATTCCTTCTCTTTTCATATAGGCAGGGTGGAGTACCTTTATGTGGGCTGGAAAAATTCTCATCTCAGAGAGTAACAGGTAAGTGGATCTCCAAGAACAATCATTTCGAAAAATGGCTCCCCCATATTCATCATGCAAATTATGTTGTTATAAAGGACCAAAGCTAAAAGCAAACTATGAAACACTACAATAAGAGAAAATGACTTTTTTGTGTGCATCTTGTAGAACATAGTTGATAAGCTGGCTTGAGAGTAACTAGCTGTTTGATAGACTTTAAATTGTCAAATGTGGTAGCATCGATACAATCAAAAATATTTCATGTGGATTTGACTTTGCAGATCAAAGAGTAAACATGTATCTTGAAATAATGAGCAGACATCCTCTAGGAAGCATTTGTCTGAATTTGCAGAAGGTCTATTATTTCATGGGAAATCTACTCTTATTGTGATAGATGAAGATGCCCCTCAAATATAGTTATGGAAGCCTCATTCTCATTTACTCCATAACTAAGCAATTATAAAAGGGACAAGTAGCTTGATGCCTTTAGCAACTAACAGTCACAGTCGCTAAGATGTGTGAACCCTGTTTGTGTGCAGTCACTTGGTCATTCCTCTTGCGTGCTTCATAGAGACCCAGATTTCACTGTGCTTATTTTCTCACTCACGTGTTACCGTAAATTGCTTAAACTTAGTTCAGTGCCACAGCATAGATAACAGAAACCCTCCTGGGGTCACGGAGTGGCTCCTAGGACTTTTAACAATTAAGTGAAGCTCTATTTATCTTTTAATTGCACTATTCTCTGAAATACATGGCATATACTGTAGGAGTACAAGAGTTTTTTATAATATGGTCTCCTCATTTTCAATACTATTTTTTTTTTTGGCATTTTAGAACAGGGTTTACAGGGTCTACAGGGTTTCACTGCATAGACTGGACTCGTAGTGATCATCCTGTTTACAGTTTCCCAAGTGCCACCATACCCAGTCTCTCTAGCCATCTCAGTGCGCCCCGGGGGTGAGGCTGGTTTGGCAGGTCTATGGATTAAACTCCCAGCCGCTGAGTCTGCCTCAGCAGGAGTTTAATCTGGTGAACTATTTGGCTGGCCTAATACTTTTTCTTACAAGTAACTGAAGTTATGTTTCTCCTCTGAATCTTGAGGCACTGCCATAAAGCTTTGAGCTCAGCATGGCTGACAGCAAAAAAGTAACCAGGTGACAAATTTAATTGAAAGAATCACAGCCCATTCTGATTTGCTATTAACTTGAAACCATTTATCAAGAAAACATACGACTATTCAGAGAAACCACTATTGGGTGCAGCTAAACATGCCAAAGATATATGTCTACTCAAATTTTTTCAGTGGGTACAAATGGGCAAAGGCTGAAATCAAACTTGCAAAAATGAATCAAAACAGTGGACTAAGTGACAGTCTTAGTAAGTAGCAAAAGGTAAAATAAGCAAGGTAAATACTACTTTCAGAAAACGACTAAGATTATAGGGACATTAAAGGGGTATGCTAACCAAAATAAACACTGTAATGAGTACTTCTCTTTAGAAAGCAGAATCAACCAAATAAAAGCAAATTCATTGAACAAAACATAATTTTTAAAGAATTAAATGACACACAAACTCGAGGCTGACTTTCCTATGACTTAGTTTAAGGGAAAAAAACAGCTCATTAAAATATCGATGCAGCCTGTGGTTAGCACAGCCTGCACAGCAGAGGCCTTCAGTAGCCAAAGTTTGGGAGGACAAAGGCTACCAAGACCCTGTCTCAAAATAAACAAGAAACAAGTTTCTCTGGATGTACCTCATTAAGGAACACCCTATAAATTTCTTTTAATTAGAGAAGAATACATCCAAAGGAGGCAGAAAGCCATTAGCTGTAATTCAGTATTTATAATCTTTTTTTTGTGTGTGTGTGTATTTTAGGGAAGGGTCTACAGGGTGTTCAGGGTCTCACTACTATATCGGACTTGCAGTGATACGCCTGTTTACAGCCTCCCAAGAATTGGGATTACAGGCACTTGCCACCACCCTCAGTCTCAATTGCTGTTTCAGTGGGTTCTGGGGGCGGGGCCCACACAGCATGCCGGGGATCATCCACTGAGCTATTTGGCCAGCCCTGGAATTTATAATCTTTATAAATATGTATTTGGTTTTACAAAACATAGTATAAATATATGGAATAAAATTTAAAAAAGGATTACACCACCTAAAAAGAGGGTGAAATAACTTAAGTATGTGTTGACCAGGTGATTCTAATATATACTTTTGTTTTAGTGAAAACACTGTATTTAAGAGTTAAAGGGATATGGACTTAAAGACTGTGATCAGAACTACAAAACTAAGCTGGTTAATTATGAGGGTGGGGTGATCATAAAACTACATAGAGGAGCACATCATTTAAAGGTATTCAGACCCCTCAGGAAAAATACCCCAAATCTACAGGATCATATAAGCTTTAAACAAATATGATTATGAAGTTATTTCACATGCAGGATACACAAATCTCTGGCCTATTGGCTGATGTACAAGGAGCAGTGAGCGAGTTTCACTTTCCTTTACCTACATGAAAACGTCCAATGCTAAAAGTATGAGGTTAATGGAAGGGAGAGGGGAAACAGCATCAGAGAACCAGAAAGCAACTAAAATTAAACATTAAACATTCTTTTTCTAAAACTCCCTCAGTTATTCAGTTATGAAGAGTTCTGAACTTCTACCTGCTTCAGCATCCCAATATCTTGAGAGCTCTGTTTTTCTCTGTCCTCACTTTTCAAATTCCTTGTTTATCTCTCCATTCTAGTCTATTCCACTTAGCACATGAAGTGATCAATTAAAAAAATTGTAATACATAAAACAGGTTATAGGACCTATCTCTGAAACTACTTTCAAAATATATGACAGTCATTTATTAAAAATAAACAGAGTAGAGTCAGCCAGATAGCTCAGTGGACTAAAGCACCTGCTTCAGCAGAGCATAGCACACCAGGGCGGGCTGAGACGGTGATGGAGACTGGGCATGTTAGCGTGTGCCTGTAATCCCAGTGCTTGTGAGGCTGAAAACAGGAAAATCACTATGAATTGGATCTACATAGTGATACCCTGTATACCCTGTCCTAAATTCATTAAATAGAGTAGCCGTGTAATTCTTCTCATTATTCACGATATGAAAATGAGCATTGATTAACCTTTCCTTTTGTTGACTTTATGACAGCTTTTGCTTTGTATTAAGTTATAGGGCCAGAGAGATAGCTCAGTAGATTAAGTGCCTGCTTGGCAAGTGCAGGACCCTGAATTCAGTCCCTGGTACCATAAAAATAATAAATAAATAAATAAATACATACATAAATAAATAAATCATATAGTAAGTTATAGACTTGAGTGAAGCAAGAAATCGCTTGCTCATTACCCTTTTCCAGTGACACAAAGTCAGGAAGGTCCACTCAGACAAAAGGTGCTTCCATTAAGATGCAATTTATTTTCTGGGCTGAAATTTTGCAATAACATTGACTAGACATTAATATTTACTCCAACATCTAGAATAGACTAGAAAATTTGGTAGATGTGAGGCATACCTACAGTGATATAGATTGCTGTGGCCTGTGTGATATCTATCCTCTACTTTTACCTTAATACCAGATCTCTGGCCAACATGTATTCAGTAAGAAAAATTTTTCTATTCTCCCTTGCACATAGAGAAATTTATGAGAAATTTTCTGAATTTTTTGGTTAAAAATATGGAAATACAATCCCTCAACTTTGCAACGTAAAGCCAGTGGAAGCCTACACCCTCAATAAAATCACAGAGAGAGTCAACATGATGCACTACACAGAACCCCTACTTCCAGTCCTCTATTACATGAGAGAAAAATAAAATTCTATATATTATTTGTCACTGTAATTTTAGGCACTGTGTATAGTCATTGAATGCAATTTCAATATGCCTATCATCAAGTTTATAATCTAATGGCATAATCTATGCCAAGTGCAACAGTATACGCCTATAATGTCAACACTCTGGAAGGTTGAAGAATAGAAAGTGTGAGCCTAGTTTGAACAACTTAGTGATTTAGCAAGACCTTGTATCAGAGTTTAAAAAAAAAAACATAAGAGAGCTGGGGATGTAGCTTAGTGCAAAGGCTCAGGGTTCAATCACCAGTAGGCCTGCACCCCCAAAGTCTGTGGTAAGGGTATGATATAGTCACCACAAGATACAAAGTGAGGATGTGAGAAAGAGTAGGCACAGAAAGTAACCAAACAGTAGTCATCTAAACTATGTGCCCACAAGAAGCCACTTCTGGAAAACCTGTATTTGTATCTATACTTACCTTTGTAGAACTACACTGGAAACCCATTCAAAATACAACCCTGAACATCTAGAAACCTGTAATCTATGGAATTCCCCACTGCAGGACAGGGAAGAAGTTTTTAAAGAAAGATGTTTGGAAAGCACAATACCTGTTATATTGGAAAGGATGACAGAAAAAGAAATGTTTTCTTTTTAGTGGTGATGTATACAGTAAAGTCATTACCTTTGTATACAGGAGGCAACATTCTCATTTTTGTAAAACACGGTTATGCTTTAGCTCATGACCTGTGGGAGTAATTTTTCTGTTGTATGAAATAGAAAAATGAATGTTTAATCAGCACTTGTGGATACTATCAGGGGAGGGATTCCTGCAATTCATGTAAGATTTATACTTAGGATCTCTCAGACTCACTCTAGTACTCAGTCTTCCAAAATCCCTAATTATGAAAAGAAAATGTATTGAAAGCAACTAACTAATGAGTATATTTTTAAATAAGAACTTAATTAAGGCAAAATTATATGAGGAAGTATGTGTGCATGAAGATAAACATGGGCTTATAAAAATCTAAACCAAATTTTAGACATGGCATCAAAAGTTAGAGTGACATGTCCACAATACACAAGCCTCACATATGAAAAGCAACACTCTAAGTCCTCTTTTCCCCTCTTCTGCATAGATTCTTTACTCTCTCAGCTTTGTTTATATTGCTATTATTTAAATAAAGCAAAATGAACAAAAAGTACAAGAATAACAATGACGCTAAAAAAACTCAAAATTTAAAAATAAACACATAAGCCTAAATCCTAACACTTAGCATTATGAAGGAATCATCAAGAGACCGAGGAGAAAGCATGCCCAAAACATCTGTGTAGATGTTTTGCAACATGTGTATTGCATGCCAGTATGCTCAGCGACAGAGGCTCCAGCTTCCATCTGAAAAATGGGTAACAATTACCCAACAGATATCTTAATATTTTGCCTTGCTTACCCTACATTTCCATCAAGTGCTGCAGGATGTTTATTTTTCTACAACTGAACGAATAGGAGCCACAGTGCAGGCCAGGGCTGCCAGCACACTGGCTGAACTACTTCCCTTTCCTAATGACATGGCACTGATGTGCCTAATGAGCTTACGCCTATTTCACCTATCATATGCCATGCTTGAGGGTTCAGCCATGAATCTGCAGGATAATGATGATGCCCATTATGGGACACATTTCTTACTATTTGTGACGTTTTCTGCCTCAGTAACTGGTAAGCCTCCATGCAATGCCAAGGACCTTTGTTACAGAATCTCTTTCCACGGACACCTTTTCTAAAAGGCACCGTATACTACATCATAGCACGCAGTCCGCTGTGCAGTAGTGTGAGTGAGTAAAATGCCCCTTGATGATGAAGGGCTGAGTCTGTCACACAAAAGGGGCTGCAGACAGTCTTCAAAAAGCCAGGCCTGTGAATCACATGTGTAAATGATGGCAATCAGAAACCATTTTTGGGTAATGTACACAAATCTGAAAGGGTTTGGGAATTCTTTCATTCAGCAATACCGTGGCAAGGATTACATGAATATACAAGAACAGAGAAGGTTATTCAGTGTTTTGCTGTTCTACTTTTTTTTAACCAAAGTGTTGGAAGCACATTACAGGTAATTCAAACAATGAACACATAAAGAGACAAACTCCACAGCACTGGTATGCCAACACACCACTGCTAACATTATATATTACATGATCTCAGATTCTCTTGCTAAAATTATGTTTTATATAAGTACAGTCAGATTATAATATAACTTTCATTATGCATTTCTTATTTAATTTATATAAGAATATATTTTCATGCTAATAGGAGATTAGTAAAAATTCTATGATATTTAATCATTGCAATATAATTTACTAATAGTCTTATTTGGTAAATCTATTTAAACATTTCTCTTATTATAAAAATCATTATGGTAACAATCATTCTATCATTATACATAATCTATTTATGATGTCTCTGTTTTAAAATAAATTTTCAGAAATGGAATTACTCAAAGCGTGGATATTCTGAGGAAACTCAACATAGGCAGAGTTACAGCAAACTCCTTTTAGAGATTGAAGAATCTTTCCGTAAGGCACCTTATAAAACCGCTATCAATAAAAATTAATTTCAGAGCACAGCTGCTTATGTACAAAGGGATAATATAATAAGTGTAATGTGATTTTTAAACTCAAAAGTTCAGTTCTGCTATTAATGACTGGACTGCCTCTGTTAAACAGGAAAGTATGGTTTTCTCTTTCTTTCTCTTTTCTTTTCTTTTCTTTTCTTTTCTTTTCCTTTCTTTTCTTTTCTTTTCTTTTCTTTTTTGGAGCTGGGGATTGGACTCAGGCCCTTGCCAGAGAAGCATTTATTCTACTGAGCTATCTCCCTAGCCCACTTCATTTTTATTAGAAAGAACCAAACTAATAACTTTGCCGATAAAAATTTGATGGCTGTAAAATATAATTACCCTTAGTTAATGTTTTTTCACTTTACTCAAATGTATACATCCTCAAAATATTCTGTAAGAAATCCTTGTGAAAGAATGCTGTGGGATTTTCGTATGTAACAATGGGTCAGAAGGGAAGTTACTTTAGAAACAGAAAGTGTAACCCTTAGGAAATCATAAATGTTTAAGAAAACAATCTTTGCTATACCAAACATACAGACACATACAAACATGTATACATACACTAAAATCTACACAATTAATAATTTAATTACCTTATATATACATATATATAAGGCTATAATAAGCACTTAAAATGGAGATCAGTTTAGTCTCTTTTTCAAATCTGTAAAGATAAAACACCTATATCAAATGATGATCATGAAAATTGTAATTCAATTTTATTTTTTTTTTCAAATTTTTAAAATTCATTTTAATGAAAAAAAGATAAAATAGCAATTAAACAATTTCAAAATAGGTTAGTAGGACAGTTACAATAATTAATACATTGTACATTTGTCTTTGTAGTATTCAGAGGACAAGACATAAGCATGGTATCTTGTCTAAGCCATATTAGTATAAACCTTTCTTTTCAATGAGCTAAGAGAAAACAGCTGTATATCCTATCTTGTGTAAACATACACATATATATTTTTTCACAACAAAATGGTATTTTATTTATACTTTTGCAAAGTTAGCAACATGTGACACAAGGGTTCCTAGTGACCAATAGCTGACTTTAACCAGACAGGATGTTTATCTCAGGACTGAGGTAGCTTGTTTACTTTAGGCACTGAGGTCTAGTCCTGCCTACACACAGTTGATTGATTTCCTAGCTTCCATGGCTCCCAACCTATCCACATTTTTTTTTTTTGTCAGAGATGGGTGCTCCATTGCAGTTAGAAATGTTATATTTGGAGAAGTCCTTAAAGGACATTTTCATACTTGATGCCATTCCAAACATTGTAGGTACTTGAATTCAGCAAAATAACCCAATATAGACCAGTAGTCCATAATAGTAGTGAGGGATCAGCACATCTGGCAATTTTCAGAAGTTGTAGACTTGAGCCTTTTACAGCTTAGCATATTAATATGGATTTATTTTGTATACTTGTGGTTACACTTTTCTGCTGGATGGTTAAGACCAAGGTAAAGCAAGACCTATATAAATGAAAATGTAACTTTTACTATTTGACAATGTCAGGCAAATCCCTTCAGGATTTACCCTGGAACCATGTACAGCACCTTGTAGATCTTTTGTAAGTGTTAGCTATCTGGATGAGTCACAGTCCTTGCTTGACCAATTTGCTCAGTCTTCTGAAAAAGCTTGTGTCTGTAGCCTTCCTGATAGGAGCTCAGCTGTTCTGAGATTCAGAGGAGCTCAGGACCTCACTGTTTCTTTTCTTTTTTTTTTTTTTTCAAAGTTTTATTGACAAAGAGATAGCAATGAGACAGTTTCAAATCAAATCGGAAGGACAGTTTCAACAAATAATACACTGCATATATTCTTCTTAGTGGTTAATTGCTGTACAAGATGCGGACTTGTGATCCTATTCACAAACA
>NW_004524675.1:2626420-2632743 GCF_000260255.1 Octodon degus | reverse complement strand
GGAGTGGTGGGGGGCGGCCCGAGGGGCTGGGAGAGGGTCCGGCCCATGCTGAGCCTGGGCTGGGACTGGTCCCGCCGGCGCAGGGTAGCAGGAAACTCTCCGCACACTCACCGGACCTGGGCTAGGACTGGGTCCTGTAATTCAATTTTAAATGAAACAGTAAAACTACATAAAATATATACATTTCATTAAGTATTAAATATTCACTGAAAAGTTTGAACAATATTATCATAATACAGTATCAAATAAAATCACCTTTATTGAACATGTGGAAATGGGAAAAGAAGTGAAGATAGCTTTATCTTCTATCTAAAGATAGTAGGTTATGCTTGTCACACTAAGAAGTTACATGTTAAATAAATTAAATTCAACTCTTTAATAGGTAATTTCTGATATAAACATTTCTTAACATTGAGAAAAATGACACTAACCATCATCAATACACATTTTACCTGCAAAAGTGGTTTACCTCCCTGTAAACCCTTCCATTCCCCTCTCTCCTGTCACATAATCCCATTTAACTCCTTCTCTACCCATGTAGAGGCTGGGAGGAATCTGTTACTGCCAGTTAGGGATTGAGGTCTTTGAGACACAATGAATGATTGACAGACAAGTGGTTGTACTATTAATAAAAACTTTTGGATCACAGAAAAGCAATGACATGCTTTTCCTATTCTCTAGAATTGAGATGAGACCTGCTACAATTATCTTGGTAGCAGGAAATGGAGAAGAGTCTGTCTGAGACCTAGCAGGAAGCAGAGAGAAAGTAGAAGCAGAGAGAGGAAGAGGAGAAAGAGGAAAGCCAACCTTCACAGCCTAAATTCAGCCAGGCCTCAGCTCGTCAGTACTCTCTGTGCCTCTACAGCCACTCCTGAGACTCTGTCATCTTGCTCAGGGTCTGGACCAGGGACTGCATCCATGAAAAGCAGCATGAAGGAGCTTTCTTACCACTGGCTTCAGATTAGTTTCAACCAACTGGAAACACCAACAAGATACAGGACAGAGGGAGAAAAACAAAGTGCTATTGCATTAATCTGGCTTTCTCCCTGAAATGTTGAAACAGACTGCTGTACACCCGACTAGCATCTCAGTCCCTGCCAACAGGCTTTTTTTTTGACACCCATCAACCCTCAGTCCCAGGTCCCTATAACTGCCTGGCTGTCTCTCCTACCACACCCTTGGGTTTAGAGAAATTTGCCTTATTTCTTGGCCACACTTGTCCACACATTCTCCACTATAAATATTTCTCAAGGTACCTGATGAGAATGAGACTATTCCACTTGTTTCCAGCTTTGAACCCTACAATAGACATTTTAATTACCAAGCAGGTAGGAACAATCTAATTCTTATTTTGTTTTGTTCAAGCTACTGTAGGTAAACTGTGTTTCCTGTCACTTAGAATCATAATAGATATCGTGTTTTGGTTTCTGCATTCAGTGGTAAATCCAGCAAAACTTAGTTTCTCCACAAACGAATGAGGCAAACTTCTGTATGGCAAGATTCAAGAAATTCAGTATGTTCTGGCTCAATAGAAGTCCACCGTAAAGTAAAAACAGTAGCTAACTGTTAAATACAGTAGCTAACTAAGCTGCTAAATGTCCTTATTGTGTAACATAGCCACATTAAAATCCTATCTCTGTTATTATCAAAGTAGAACCAGATGTTAAAACATTAAATGGGATGAAGAAATTAATAAATGCATGCATGAATGAATGAATGAATGAATAATGAATGAACAAATGAACATCTACCAGTATAGGTATACAGAATCACAAAACTTCATATATTCTCTTAATTATCATCAACTGTGACACAAACAAGGCAAAGACTGTTAGTTATTTATGGACTATAGTAGGCTAAATAATGAAATCCAAAAAAGATCCAAGTTTTTAATCATTAGAATTTGTGAACCTGTAGGGGCAAATGGGACTTTTTGAATGTGATAAAGTTAAGGAACTTGAGATGGGAACATTATTTTGGACCATGCAAGTGGGCACTGGATAGAATTGCAGATGTCTTTAAAAGAGGGAGACGAAGAATGACCTGACTACCAAACAAGGCAGCAATATATAGAGGGAAATACAGTGTTAACAGCCTGACTTTGAAGAAGGAAAAAGAGCCAGGAGCCAAGAAATGCAATGCTAGGTACTGAGAAAGGAGACGGGAGGGATTCTCCTGGCCAAGTTTCTTATAAAAGCAAAGCTGTGGTGACAACTGGATTTCAGCTCAGGAATGCCATTTTTCTTTATCAGACGTTAAGAATTATAAGAAAATAAGTGCTTTAAGCCAAGGAAGTTGAAGCAATTTGTTACATGAAATTTAGAAAACTAATGGATGTGCACACACCTACGGGGTTCTTTACATCCCAAAGTATTAAATGCCTCAAAGATTTTTATTCTATCCTCTAAAGAAACAATCACTGCTGAGTACTGACCTCTTTGTACATGGATTACAATGACACACTCATGAATATGAACATTTTCATGCTGGCTTAGTGACTAGGCACTTTCCATGTGCGTTTTTCATCATATCTTATCTTTTCTCCTGAAGGTGCTTGGATGGTGGGAACTACATTCCCTTGAAGAGATCTGCTAAGGTACTAACTGAGCTCCCTGGAAACATCCTAATGAATACCCAAGTGAGCTCATTCACAGAAAGCTCTAACTTTTCATAGTCTCAGCAGCGGCTTTTAAATACGAGTTTTTGATTGCTGGTTTGTTTCTCAAGTAGCATCAGTTTCTTGATTACTAGTGTGGATTCTCTCACAGAAACATATTTATGATCAGAAGCTTTAAAAAAATTAGACAAAAAAATCCTTGAGTCCCCATGGATCGCTAAAGACTGATTAGCCAAAACACTTCGCCTAGCAGCTGAAAACGAGAGCCATCTGTTGGGGACTTGACTTGGCATACTGCAGGAGTGAATCCTGGAAGCAAGAAAGAAATGAATTGCCTGGCATAAAACACTGCAGGAATAGCCCCTCAGGGGACAGCTGAACACAGACAGCAACAGAAAGAAGAGTGCCACTCAGGAGCCATCAAGTCACAATTACTGAGGAAGGAGATAGCAAAGGGAAAACCCTGGTCCAGTTATAAAAGCAGCCCAGGAACTTCTGCGTGACTAAGGAGACCTCAGAGCTAGTTTCTCAATTGGGCAGCCAATAGCTAGAGAAAGATCCGGGAGCATTTGAGAGAAAAGAGGAAGAAATAACTCTGATATCTGATAAGGTCAAAGAAGCCCTTCACGTACAAAAAGTAAAGTGGGAAAGTATTGGATAATAAGAGAGAAAAATGTGGCCTAAAATTCAAATGAACACAGTTAGCTTAAAAAATATCATGTCTGAAGAAGCACATGGATTATTTTCAGTGTAGATAGGATCAGATGTATCACTTTATAAAACAATCCAAACAAATCACAGTACACTCGGAACATAATCTAACTACTTTCGTGCATCCTTTCATGATCTGACCCCTGCCAAGCTGGGGCCATGCTTGTCCTGTGTACTACATTCTAAGAATCTTGGCTTGCTTTCAGTTTGTCAAACATTTTCACCTCCAGCCTTTGCCCAAGCTATCTGCTCTGCCCAGATAAGTGTTCTTCTTATCAAAGAAGGAAAACAACTGGTTTACAGAGAAGTCCGGCAGACAGTTCTATCAGTAACATCCTAACTCCAGATACTTGGAAGAGAAATATCTATCAATACATGTTAAGCTATTCTTACCTTTACCAAGATTATATTTAAGTACCTGTCATAGCTTTGCTATTAAAGGTATTTTTAGTATACAAAGTATTGGCCCAAGCCTCTGTAGTAACAAAATTATCTTTTAGGGTTACATTTAAACTGTAATATCTCGCTTGAATTGACCCCTTTATCATAATGTAATAAACTGCTTTGTGTCCTTATACAGTTAGTTTTTTTATTTCAAGTAAATATAGCCACTGCTTCTCTCTTTTGGTTATCATTTGCCTGGAATGCTCTTTTCTGTTTCTTTACTTTCAAAGTATGTGTCCTGTACCTTTCAAAATTGCTAACAGAGTTTAAATGTTCTCTCCACAAAAGATAAGTGTATGAGATGATAAATTTGTTAACTGGCTTAATAGTCCCATATTATAAATTTCAAAACATCTTAATGTACCTCATAAGTATATACTTATTATTTTATTTTATTTATTTATTTATTTATTTATTTATTTATTTATTTTTTGCGGAACCGGGCATTGAACTCAGGCCCTTGCACTTGCCAGGAAGTGCTTATTCCACTGAGTCATCTCCCTGGCCCCATATATACATATTATTGATCAGTTAAAAAGAGTCAAACTTACTGAAACATACATCTTGCTTTTATGCTGAGCTCCTGAAATACAGTATTTAAGCCCTTGAAATGTTGTTCCTAGGAAGACAGCCCAGTTCATGTTAGGGCTCTGGGCCACACCAAGCAGTGTGATTTACAATTAGAGCTCTGAGTCACATAGAATTAGCTTGACCTCATATGGCCTTAAAAATCATGTTCAAGTAAAAGGAACAGTTAATGCTTAATTTTTTTCTTTTTATTTTTTTAACCAATTTTGCATGCTTATATCTGGTAATATGAACAACTAATTTGAAGGCAACAATATGCAAAACAGCAATCATTGTTGAATTCTTATTATCTCTTGTTTAGTGAAATTCCATATTGTTTCTAATGTTTTTTAAAAATAGTTTTTATTTCCTTTTAAAATTTTTTTGAAAAGAATGATGCTGAACAACACAGGCAGTCAACCATGTTTATGTCATTAAACAGTGCCGCTGGTGTAGGTGTAGTGGTATCATGCAGGATTCCCACTTTTACGTACTTAGGTCCCAATAAAACGCTCCCTGTAAGGCTTGGGTGAGCTCTGCTGGTCTATATTGCACTGAATCTTGTAATCCATGATTGCCACGAACAAAATAAACAAACAAAATTCTAGGGATACTCATGACCCCGTTGGGAATCATTCTCAAATTTCTTTAAAACTTAAGATTTCCTTAGAACTTTGCCCCATGTGTCCCTTTCAGACACTGCAGTCATAGAAACCCCTGAAGCTTTACGAAGGCAGTTGTCCTCAAATAATCTATAGTAGATGGAGAGATTAGGTTCATCCACAGAAGTTCTTGCACTTTATCTCATCAAGAACAGCTAAAAACTACAAAATTTGTTCACATCCCTGTGGTAAAAACAACAACATTTTTCACTTCCAAGCTGTGTAGTTATACCAAGCAAAAACCTAGAGTCTGAAGCGAATTAGTGGTATGAAGGACAAGCCAGCGAGCCTGAAAGCACAGGGACATGAGAAGACCCTCCACAGTGGCCCACCTTTAATCTGGGGCTCCATTAGCCCTTGACTCACCATCTAGAATAACTATAGTGACAGTACACTAGAACCACATTTAATGGTCGCTGTTCTAAATTTAGGCTTTAGAATAATGCCAGCAGAAAACAGGCATCCTATTACCTCAGCTAACCCCTACATGTACTGACTAGACAAAAAGGCAATCTTAAAATAGATGAAAGAAGAAGCCTTGTAATCAAAATGAAAAAGCTGAGAATTCTTTACCACTGCCATGGGAATTCAGAGATTTGATGTGCATCTCAAAGGCATGCTGTTTTGAGTAGTGAACAGCTGAAGAGGGGCTTACCTTTGCTGTGCAGTCAACGCCTGCCATTACTGTGCACAAGATTGGCTGTGCTTCACAGTGTGCACAGCATCATGCATCACGAGCTAGGGGACCTGCGTGCCTCTGTCATTCTAGCCAACCAAGCAAACAGGGCAATCCTTTCACTTCTGAGTCTTGCCTTCCAGGGTGCTCCATCTTCATCCATTGGGGTTCAACTGGGACGTGGTCTCCAAAGAGAATTATTTCTTTATTATCTATCAAAATCATACCACCTTCTGGGCCTGCAGAGATATTCTTTCTTTAGCACGTCTTTTTTTATATCACATATCATAACTTACTGTTTAATATTTACGTTTGCTTAGTTTCATTGGTGGTTTCTTTTAGAGTGGATTTCAATTTCTTAAAGGAGGCATATCTTTTGTATGTTCACTTTGTATTTTCAATAATAAGGGCTGTGCCTGGCACTTAAGACCCAAAAGTTAAAGGGGTAAATTTTTAAAAATGATTTAATGTAGCAACTGCTCAAGCATGGATATTATGCTTGTATCCAGTTTGCCATTAGACTATTACCCTTTTGTCTGCACTTTCTCTTTTTTTTTTTAATTTTATTTATTTATTTATTTGAGAGAGAGAGAGAGAGAGAGAGAGAGAGAGAGAGAGAGACCAGCTCAGCCCACCAGGGGGCAGG
>NW_004524675.1:2606738-2626320 GCF_000260255.1 Octodon degus | reverse complement strand
TGTGGTGCTGGGGGATTGAACCGCGGTCCCTGATGCTTTTGCTAAGCTTGTTCTAAGTAGGTGCTTTAGACCACTGAGCCATCTCTCCAGCCCCTTGTCTGCACTTTCTCTGTAAGCTTTGAAACATTATGGGCATGTGAATTCAGATGAGACACAGGCACAAGCACAAAGATTCTCCCAAACCTCACACTTCACATGAAAGAGGTCAGGTACATACACCCAGCAAAATAAGTCAACTAATCCATACATTAGCTACTCTTTAGGCGAAAAAACTAGGAACAATAAAACTAAAGAGGTGCTCTGGGGAGACAGCTTGGTGGTCTAAACATGTGCCTGGCAAGTGCAAGGACCTGGGATCAATTGCTGGGACCACGTGCCATGCTGGCCGGGGAAACCAGGCACAGTGGTACACACACATTGTAAGCCTGAAATCCCAGAGCTCGGGAGGCTGACACAGGAGGATCACTATGAGCCCAACCTGCATAGAGAGACTCTGTACAAAATAAATAAATAAAAGATTAAAAACATTTGTAAAGTGAAGAGGAAAGAATTTAAGACACTGAGACAGGTGTTTTAGTACTAGACAGACTCCGGTTGTCTGAATTTGTTTCTTGAACAAAAGCAAAAGAAACCACTGTTCCTTAGCATTATTATAAAGATACAGGAGGTAATGTAAATAACAGGTAGACTGCATGTATAATGTACTTGGCCTGCTTTTCTTTACCTCTGTGTTATCTTATGAGTAAGTGCCGACATCTGCTGAATGTTTTCTTTCAGCTAGACCCTGTTCTTGGTACTTTATGTATATTACTCACTTCCTTTTTTCTAACCACTCAAACTAAGGTCACTTTCTTATTTACACCTTACAGATGAGGAATCAGGTATACATAGGCCACAAACTTGCAAGAGTGCTGGAATGGACGGAGCAGCAACCCAGTTCCAGAGTCTGGGCATTTAACCATTATACGCCCTCTGCTATCTACCACATCTACTCATATTTAGCACGTACCTGGGGTCTTCTGGGAAGTAGTCATTGTTCCATTCAGTCCTTGCTAGAGATTTAAGTACTCCCTAATTATGAAAAAACTTGAGACTCCCAAAGGTTCAGGAATGCATCCAAGATCTCTTAGCATGTAAGTAAAATAAAATTTGAATAAATTTCAATTGAATTTAAAAAGATATTTTGTTGCCTTATATAACATCACAAAAGTCTTCATATATAAACTTTTTTTCATATTATAAACTCTTAGAAGGCAACTTGTAGTTCATGCATGCATATTTATTCCCATATATATGTGGACAGGTAGCATCCTCCATGCATAAATTCAATCATGCCTACTTTTGTTAATTTATAGTTTTTATTGACATTATTCCATTCTTCACCTCAAATAAACCCATTCTTATGCCCATTCCATTATTACTAATATTTATCTGGGAAAAAGTCTAAGCACTTAATGTACTTTTTAAAATTATTATTTGTACAGGGTCTCACTATGCAGCTCAGAATGATCCTCTTGTTTTCAGCCTCCCCAGTGCTGGGATTACAAGCATGAGCCCATACCAGGTCACAGTGGCCAGCTCATGGGTGCCTGGGAGCAGGGCAGAAGTGGCACGTAGTGCCAGGGATCAGAGCCCAGTCCCTGCACGTGCCTAAGCAGGTGCTTAGTCCACTAAACTACCTCACCAGCCCTTAATGTACTTGTTTTAATCACCTTTCTTAGGACCACAAATGACAAAACTTTGGAAACCGTAGCATTACTTAAGAATCTGTGTTTGTGGCTAAGATGCTCTGTAACATGGAAGGTGAGTAACACCAAGGTTCAAGGAGTAGCTGCAGACTATCTGGGGAAGGTGGACTTACCTCCTGCTTTGCAAAGGACCACGCGAAGTCACTAAAGTTGCAAAAGTCTACTTTTTCCCCTGGCAAATGTATTTTTCACAGAATATAAGACATGTCAATGACCTGACCTTCCTTCCTTTTTCACTCAAGATCCTCATTCCAGTTTGTACTATCTTTGTGTCCAAAGTCAACTAGGTGACTTATTTGTATAAAATGTTATTTTGCCACAAGAGACAGTAATAGAAGAAAGATTTTTCACAGTACTTAAAAAAAGATTTTGTGTTTGTTTTTCATGATTTCATTTTAAAAATGATAAAAAATTATAATAAAATAGAATTAAGTATTTTAAAAAGAAGCTGGAAGCATTTCTCCTTATGTAGTAAATATATCTAATTCTAAGTTCTTGGACCTGGGTACTTCTACTGCTTCTTATTTGATGAGATATTTATTTCCATTGACAGTATTAGTTGATAGTAATATATCAATAATTTATTTTTATTTAATTATAAAACAGTACTGAAATATGAGAATACATAAGAATTGAAAACCCTAATAATCTTATCTTAAAATTAAATTCAATAGAAGTATAATTTTTCTGTCTCTTACAAATTAAACTTTGGGCCAGGGAGATGGCTCAGTGGCATAAGAACCTGTCTGGCAAGTGTAAGGTCCTGAGTTTGGTCCCCGGTGCCACAAAAAAAAAAAAAAATAAAAAATAAAAAAATAAACTTTAACTAAGATCACTCATAAATATAACTATAGTTCCTCTATGGTATAATTATATTCTAAAATATTATTGTCTTGGTTAAGTGTCACATTTTTCTTGAGTATTATACTGTGGTCTCATTTTGAAGAACAGTTACAAATTATTGCTCTATGTTGTTTCAATAAACATGGTTTAGTAAATGTATTGATAAATACAGTTGGGATTGCTTTCTTAGGAAAGACTTTGAGAAACAAGATGACTGAACTACAGGCTATGAAAACTTTCTTGTGAATCATGGTATCTTGCTTTTAATAAGCAATGCTCTAATTTAGGCCAGGCATGGTGGCACACACATGAATCTCAGCCATCCTGGAGGCCCAGTATCAGGACTGCAAATTAGAGCCCACGCTGGGAAATTTAGCAACATTCTGTCTTCAAATAAAAAGTAACAAAACAAAGACTGGATAGGTAAATCAGCAGAAAGGCCTTAGTTCCTGTATCAGGATTCTACCAACAAATTAAAAGTAATTCTCCACTTTAAACTGTAAAACAGATTGACTTTTTGGACACATTCCCAGTAAAGGAAAATGAAGAAAACATACTGAGTAACTAGAAAAATAATCTACTTCTCATTCTTGGCAAAGAATATAGGCAAGGTCATTACTAAGCCTACAGAGCGGTTCAGAGAAGCATTAAGTATAGACAGTTCTGGGCTTGGGTCAGGAATCTGTAACATGGTACAAAGACTCTTTTCTCCATAGAAAATCATGCCAAGGGTAAGTGTGATGCCAACTACAGGGGCATATTTAATTCATACAGTAACTGACCTGCAGTAGAAACAATGCAGTAGAACTTCCTACCATAAGCTTAAGAAATTTCTCCTTCTGGTTATTTTCCCAGAAGTATTAAAGCATCAAACCAACTAGATATATGTGTACTCCAGTTCATAGCAGCATACTTTGTAGTAGAGTAGCTAAATCTTGGAAATAATCCAAATACCCATCAACCAAGGAATGAATAAAAAGATGCGGTGTTTTTATACAATGGAGTACTACTCATCTATGAAGAAAAATAAACTTAAGACTTTTATAGATAAATAGATGCAACTTGAGACCATTCTCACAAGTGAAAAACAACCAGATTCACTTGTGTGAACACTGTATTGTCTTCCTGGTGTGAGAAACTGAAAGAGAACATGAAGTCTAAAATGCACAATAAATATTGTGAAATGGGAAGAAATTGTTGAAAAGGAAAAAAGGAGTAAGGCTGAGGAAAAGGGGAAACAACAAAGGGCAAAGGGTGAAAAAGATAAACAAGTCATTTATACTACGAAATGTCTCTTGGTTCATGAACAGGAAGGTTTTTGGTACTATCAGTTGGAGAAAATTTTAGGTCCATACTTCATAGTCTGAGTAACTACTTTAAAGATAACTATATGCAATGTATTGTTATTCTCCTATTATTTTGTTATGAAATTTTATTTTGCCTTTCTCCATAAAATTGCAAAGAGATTCCAATGTAGACTCCCACTCAAACCCTGAGCACTTCTCTACTTCATGAGATGTGAAAGTTGAGATTTACATTCTCTACATATTGGACTAGGAAAGACATGAAATAAAAGAGGAGGTAGGGAAGAAGGGTTTCAGTAGTAGTAGTGGAGAAGTAATTTTCAAGTGTTCTAACATGCTATCTTGGGGGAGGTGCTAGGTTCACTTTAAATTTTTTTAAAGTAAAGAATGATTTTAATATTGCAATCTTTTCAATTTATAATGAGAAAACTCCAAATAGCCTCAGTGGACAGTGAGTTTCAAGCAGTGAAACTATCCTTCCATGACTGATCACATAAGCTTCTGCAATGCTGGCCGAGGGGTCTTAGGAATAAATGGGTGGTTGGGGAGAAGACTTGAACACGGATCCAATAAGTGTAGCCCAACCCAGTGGACTGTGTAAGTATTCATTCCAAGAGATCCCTGAGAGTGGGGACATCGCGAATTGTGCAGTGCAACAAAAGCCAACACCCGGCCACTTCTTCCTACCCGCCCCTTCCCTGTTTTTGTTGTTTTCAAGCTTAAATACTGACACTTGTCAATGCTCGGGGCGCACTTATGCACTCTGTGCCAGGTGTTGCCGCTGGGTACCAGCTAAAATAAAGTGCTTCTTTTAACTTTTGGACTTGCCTCGTTGTCATTCGATTTTTGAGCTACAGCAAGACAAATACCCAACACCCAGAATGAAGGAAGGAAAGTTTTATTTAGCTCACAGTTACTAGAGATTTCAGTCCATAGTCAGCTGGTTTCAAGGCAAGAGTGGCACAGGGCAGAGGGCAGTCTTTCATGGCAGCAGCAAAGAGCAGAGAGCAAAGGGAGGAGCAGGGGTGACACTGGCTGCAGAGAGGAAGCCTGTCTCTCTAACGTTACATGCAGAATATCCGCCCAGGCTGGGCGTGGCACTCACACCCATAATCCCAGAAGTACTCACACCCATAACCCCAGCCTTGGATCATGAATTAATTACCAACTGCAGACCTGCACCTCAATGACTGTATGAAGCTCTGAGCGGACAACAAGACACAAACTATATCATCCCCTAACTGCACGGACTGATTACTACTCCCTTATCTTTCCCCTGTGATACCAGGGCTAGTGGGAATCATCACACCACAGACCCGTACAGCTGAACGAGGGTACCACATCCCATCAAGGAAGTTAGTCAATATTTTTATAGGTAGTGGTAATACAAATTCAGACAACAAATTAGCTGACCTACAACAAATACATATGATACCCATGAGATTACAACTATGTCTAAAACATAGTTATCTTGTTTGGAAGGAAGTAATAAATACTTCATCTATAAGTTTCTT
The DNA here is from genome assembly GCF_000260255.1 of Octodon degus. Taxonomy (NCBI): domain Eukaryota; kingdom Metazoa; phylum Chordata; class Mammalia; order Rodentia; family Octodontidae; genus Octodon; species Octodon degus. The sequence goes on along the minus strand of NW_004524675.1, from coordinate 2,620,911 downwards.
TCATCACACATTTCTAAAGAGTTTTTTTTTCTAGTGCATTATTATTCTAAATGAAAATATGATGATGCCAGACCTGCCTGAAATCCTTCCTAGTGCTCAGCATAAAGTCCCAGGTAAAGGTTTTTCTTGTCTTCTCTGTAGCAACTTCAAGATCATCTTTTAATGCTCTGTGGCGGTTCACATTGGTGCTACAGGAATGGCCCAAAGAATGGGGAGTCCAGAGATGCTGCCCGCATCTAGAGAGCCCACGCTGCTCTTCCCGTTGAGCACCTGGCCTTCGCTGTCATGAACCAGGGCCACAGCTTCCCCCATCTACCATGCCCCTACCCTTTTTCTTCTTGGACTTAGGCCTTGACTCTCCTGGGAGATTTTCTTGAATCTACAAGAGAAGATTCTGTGACCCTTCTCTGCACTCCCATTTCTCTCAGGACATATTTCTGTGATAGTCATGAGCATCATGCTCAGCACCGGGCAGGACCCAGTATTATTTACTGAATACATCAACCATACTTGTAAGCCAGCTATGGAGCTTCACATTCAAAATAATTTTTTTCCCAAATAATTGCTGGATCACTTTCACTATGTACATGATTTTAAGCCATAAAAACAAAGGACTATCACAGAGTGAGCGTCTCTGCAGAGCAACTGAATCAGAAGATGGACCCCACTTAATCAAACTTTAACTTCATTTCAAAACAAAAGTATCTTTTATCTTTGCAGGTAGCATCTAACATGATGCAGTGTGTACAGCAGTTGGAGATAACTGAGGAATGAAGAAATGGTAGACAAGAGAGACGGAAAGAGGGAAGGGGAGAGAATCAGAGTGAAAGAAAAGATCTTAACTTTCTGTGGTTAGATGATGACAGACTTAGGGCTAGCTTTCACAGTCCTGATGTAGGATAGCCCACTAGTGAGGTGGTTCTGTGTGCAGGCCCATGCTCGGTGCGGAGCCATTCTTGGGGATGAGTCACCTGCAATACGAGGTTGCTCACAATATTACTGTACATGTTTTCATTAAATGCTGCTTTAGATTCAGAACATTCCTGCCACAGAAATGCAGACAATTAAGTATTTTCCACATGAGCCATTCCCTCTTCTAGCAGAACTTAGGCTGTTTAATAATGTTGCAGAAGAAAAAAGAAAAGCTCCTAGAATTTCATTTTTCATAAGAAATTAGATATTTTGTGATTTAGATTAAATTTGCAGTGGCAAGTCAACTGCCACAATGTTCCCAGATGTATCGTCTGTGGTATGGATGTCAGATTCTTACCAGGAAGTTTTCAAAATGACTCTCAAATATGAAGCAACATCATTGCAAAATAAATGACAGTTCTGCACATGTGAAAACCCTAAACAGCATTTATAGAAGTTAGAGACACTAATACAAAAGAGTGAATAACCACGCTATGCTTAATTTGCAGTTCTTCTTCATTTCCCCACAGTCAGCTCTGTGCCGCTGTGCTGTTTAGGAGCTTGTTTTACACCCCCAGAGTGAGTGTCTCTGCCTCTAAGCGGGCAGGTGTAATCCATTTCGTCTTCTACAGAGTTAGTCACTGCAATTACACAGATTTGCATTGCAGAGGTAGACCCTTCAGCCTGCTTCCTTTCCGACAGAAGTCCACGCCCTGATCTGGGGCTGTTCTCCACACGTTTGTGCTTCACCGCTGCATTTTTGTTACTGGTCACATGGGTCAGATGACAAACTCGAGAACAATCTCTTGTTGGGGACGTGGCACAATGTGAAATGGATTTTCCAAGGGTACTGCTCCAAAAGGGTTGGACGATAACTTATTAGCAAGTATAATACTAGGTAATAAATATATGCAAGCAGTACTAGTGCTGTGGCAACAATTACAAGTGAAGGAGTACAAGTGGAACACGTGCAGTCAGCAGGCGGAGCCTGGTAACATGACTGGATTTTAGGAAGCAAAAACACATGCCCTTAAAGATGCATTTCTGAATGTCCATGCTTTTCCCCCCTCCACCATTCCAGCAGCTTTAATTTATGATTTAATAAAGGTTGATGGGTTCATCCTTTGAGCCAGCATTTGCTACAGGCTTGAATTCTTTTTCTCTCCAGCCCCTGATCATCCTTTACCAGAGAGAAACTTCCATCCTAGACTTATTCCATTATTACATTCCCCAAAACAATAGCTATTATTCATAGCTATTGAACATGCTATGGACAATATCTTATTTAATATTTACATGAATCTGATGACTTAGGCACTTTCACATTTAAAAAATTTAACTTGTCTCGGTTACTTTTGTCTAATTGTTGGGACAAACTACTGGAAAGTAATTAGCTCACAGTTTGTGGAGGTTTCAGTCTATACTCAGCTGGTTTCAAGGAAGAGTTGCACATAGTAGAGGGCAGTATAAAGCAGAAAAAAAAGCAAAAGGGAGGAATGATAGCAACAATGTTAGCAGAGAGCAAGTCTGTCTCTCTTATGTTGCATTCAAGCTATCCGTCCCAGGCTGGTCTTAGCACTCACACCCATAATCCCAGCACTGGACCATGAATTAATCAAAAACTCAGGAAGTCTGCCACATGATGTACATAATGTATTGGGGGAACAACGAGACACAAATCATAACTTTATGATCCTGTCCACCCAAAGACTCATGCACATCTCTTTATGCAAAGGGCATTTTAGTCCATTTGTCAGAATTACCAAAGTGCTAACAGCTTCAACATTGCTGAAAAGTCCAAGTTCCAAGTCTCCTCCAACATCTAATGCAAACTCTTAGCTGTGAGCCCCTGCACAGATGAAAAGTCAAACACTTCCAACATTTAATGGCACAAAGAAAACATTACCATTCCACAAGCACAAATGGGAATACAAAGCATTAGGACCAAAGCAAGTCCAAAATGGAGCAAGGCAAACATCAGGTTCTGTAGTTCCATATGGAACATCCAAAGCAATCTGCTGCAAATTGTGAGCTCCATGTGGCTCCACCCCATGGCACTTGTGGTGGTTGTGGCTCCCATGGCTTCTCTCTTAGGCTAGCTTTCTTCCCTCCTTGGAGTTGCCCTTAGATTAACCACATTTCCAGGTTTTCCAGACTTCTAGGGTTCCCACTGCACATTAAGCTTCTCACTCTCTGCTTCACACACTGCCCTCTCAGGGACATACTTCCCGGCCTCCCAGGCATTCTGAAATTGAAGTGGAAGCCTTCTTCACTTCTGAACTCTTGCATTCTGCCTGCACCTAAAACCACTGCCATGGGGATGATGCCAAGGTCTGCAGCCAGCTGGAGCACTAGCCAGGCTTTCTTCTCTCTTGGGCTCAAGTGCTTGTATCACTGAGCACTCTGAACCTGATTGTGAGGAACAAGTACTCTGTGCGGTTGCCATTCTGCAATGTGGTATGGCTGCTGTCACCATACTGCACCATGGCTCCTGCAGATTTCTCCTCAAGGCAAAGTTCCTTTCCCTTGCAGTTGTGGAGCTGCAAAGGGTGGAGGCCTGCCACTTCCTGCAATGCTGAGGTCATCCTTACCATCCTCTTGTTACTTCTGGGCATTGAGATCCTCTTAGTTCTACCTTTGCATTCCACAGCTTTATTGGTGATTATTTTCTGGCCAACCTCACATTTTAATCATCCTGCTGGGTTCTTTGCTCAATTCTTACCACAAATATGCATAAAAGACCCCTAACAATAGCCGTGCCACTGTTTCAACATTTGACTGCCTTGAAATTTCTTTTGCAAGATTAATCAAGTCTTCCATGCTTAATCTCAATCTCAGGCAAAGTCTCTGGATAGGAGTGAAATTAAAACACACTTTCTGCCAAGCCATCACATATTTCATTTGGAGTTTAACAAACCTCCCCATCCTGGTTTTACAGGAAGGATTTCTATCAACCTTCTGTCTTCTGAACTCTGACTAAAATCTCCCATTTAGGATAGCTGGAGGCATTTCAGTGCTTCCCTTGTAGGCAACATTTCTGAAACCTTCCTAGCTCTTCCCATAAGTCATTCCCAAAGGCTTATAATCCACCTGATCAGATTTAGTCACAGACATGACCCCACTGACATCCATAATCCCAGTGGATCACGAGCTAACCACAAACTCTACCAGTCTGCCCCATGACTTACATGAAGCTTTGGGGGTACAACTCCTCACAAACCATAACATTGCTACTACATGACAGCAGCACATAATGATGCCACTTATCATAGGGAGACGGCACATGTATATAATACGTCCTGATTCTTTTTGCATCCCCCATTCCTTCTACACCTCCCTGCTCCTCTCAACTCTCTGTCTTCTTCCAATTGGTAAAGGCTCTATTTCTCTCTTTTTTTAATTCTTTGTTTTCACTCTCTTTCTCTCCCCTCCCCAACATCTCGAGTTCCAGAGTCTTTCTTTTAGGTGAGCTAATAAGTCATTTAAAAGTAACCTTTCTCTCGCTAAGCCTTCCTGCTTCCTTCTACCTCATTATTGCTTTAGTTATTTATTCTGGTGTTCTCCCTCAGCCTACTGCCTAACATCTAGTTACGAGTGTTATCAACTTACCACTCAGATGGTTCTCAAAATATTAACTACTCTCCATTTTCATTGCTAATGCTTTAGTTTAGATCCCAACTACTCTTCTCAGATGTAATTAACATATTCTGCTATTTATGCAGTCTACTTCCCAGTTAGCTTCTCTCTGTCTAGTCCCCAGAATGCAACTCACACAATCTTCTTTACAAATAATTTTCATTATGACACTACATCCTTTCACTGTCTTCCCAAAGTCCTGTTTAAATTCAACATATTTTACAGGGATTGAAAGACTATAATACTAAATGTCTAGGCTCCTCATCCAAGAAATGTACAAGAATTCCACAAACTCATCAATAATCATTTCTAAACATGCATCATTTCTTAGTCTTATCAAATTTCATTCCCTTTGCTTTCAGACTTCTGAGATAATAAAGAGAAAACAGTAAGATATGCTCACATTTATTGTGTGAAGATATACAGAAGTTAAAGTACAACCACCCTAAGTTCCCATTAAACAGATGAATAGATGAATGCACAATGGAGTATTAGGCAGCCAAAACAAACAAACAAACAAATTTTTCACTTGCAGAAAAGTGGATAGATCAGGAGAGAAGATCATGTTCAACAAATTAAGCCAGGTTCATAAAGTATAACAAGTTAATCTTCATATGTGGAATTTTTTAAAAGATTAGAAAAAATAGAAGGGAGGCTATTGTTAGACAAGAAGAAAGGAAGACGGAGGAGGGAAGTCAGGTAATGTGAGGATGAGCATGATCAAAATGCATTACACACATCAAAACTCCCCCAAAGGTGAAACTACTGGGGGAGGAAATGGAGCATGCGGCATGATTCAGGTGTGTTATGTAGAGCAGGGCCTGGTGGTACTGCCCTGCCATCCCAGCATGTGGCAGGCAGAGGCAGACACAAGGATCACTGTGAGTTCAAGGCCAGCCTGTGCTAAACAGTGAATTAAAGGCCTGCCTGGACTACATAGCAAGGCCCTGTTCATAAAGAGCAAAAATTAAAGTATATTATGTGCATTTAAAATTTTTCCACAATGAAAGTCACTCATCAATATAGCCAGTATATGCTAAAAAATGTAGAAAATAAAAAATTTAGCACAACATAAGCAAAAGAAAGCAACACAGGCTGTTATCTGGGACAAAATATGGTGCTGGTATATGATTAAGTCCAACATGTAGGGTCCAAAATTTCATGGGATCTAGAAAACATTCACAGGGGAAGGGGGCTGAGGATATGGACTGTGGGTGTATAGAGTTCTGCTTGGCTTATGATCAGACGTGGGGAAAACATGAACACAGCTGTCAAAAATATCAACTCTTAGTAAACAGCTGAATTTGGTGACTGAAACATGTTTTATTTCCCCTACAAGAAGCTTTGGCTCACAGATGCCTTCCAACTTCTCTTGCACCACTGGTGCTGATCAGCACGGCTGCCTTTTGAGAGAAGACTGTCCTTCAGTGAGACAGAATCTGAAGGCAGGGTGCCCAGACAGGGACAGTCATTTGCAGATAGATGAGCTAAGGAGGCTCTCAGAAGGATCCTGCAAATGACTAATGTGAGCTAGGAGGGCCCATCAGATGAATGCCTACTTTTTCGTAACTTCCATAATTGACTTTGACTGACAAGTAGACTAATAAGTTTGATGTCAAGGGCTTATGTCACCTCCTTTCTGTCACAAGCTATAAATAATTTCATGCTGAGTATGATGAAAACTTCTGTTAAAGGAAAAGCAATATACTCAATCACCAAAAATACAAATATATTTTATTTGAGGTATTTATAATTGGTATTCTTGTATATACTTAGTAAGCCTATCACGTTGTCCTTTACACAAAGAAAGGGTTAAATGGCAAAACAATAAAACTATGACAATAAAGGTTCAGTCTATTCTGAATTCATTTCAAAGGTTAGAGCATGATATTTGTATGTCTTAATCTAAAATTGCTTCTATTTCCCCAGTGCTTGTGCAAGGGGTGATTCAATTTCAGATTAATTCAGATTGTCTTGGTAATCCCGCTATTGTCTGCTGAATACATCCATCAGGATAACAATGCTGTCCATTTAAAGTAGAATGCTTTCTTTCTGAGATTTAAGATTTGATGCTAGTTTTGGTTTTGCAAAAGAACTATACTATTGCTTTGTAATTAATTTCTTTAAGACACAGCACAGAAAAAATAAAAAGCAAGGATTCTCATCAAAACTAATTTTTGGTTGTTTAACAAAAATATTCTTAACTTTTCAATATTAGACACAAAAAATACAAACAAAGATATGTATGCACATTTTAGCTAAACTTTATTTGGGGGATATTTTCAGCAACTGCCATTGAGTAAATTATTGGTACCTTTAAGTGATAAAGTACTTCAAATTTTCAAATATCCAAATAGCTTTATAGGTACTGGAACCTCAGATTTAACTGGAATAGTAGCACATCCCTTATACAAACTCATCGGAAACACTACACTGCCACATTACCCTGTGCCAGAAAAGGCCTTTGTGCTCTACCCGATGATCTACTTTTCTTACTCAGCTTTCTAGCTCTTCTACTCACAATGAGGACAATTTGACAATTGGGAGAACAGGAAAGAAATAATATATATGATCAATGCAATATGATAAAACTTGACGCACTGAAAAAACTAGAATTGCCTTTTTACATTTGTATGAAAATAAATATATTTAAATTCTCACTATGTAAGCACACGTGGAGACTGAGGATCAACTATCGATTATGAGAAGTTTTTTCATGTTTATTAGGTGAGATGAAAAAAATTCTCCTAAAATAAGTTGATTAATATATTTTCTGGAATCACAAGGGGATTAAATTTACTTTTAAAAAAGTCACAACTCTACATCATAGTCTCAAGTTCTTTGATAGACATTTTTCACTGTTCCCTGATCACTACAATTCATTCTAATAGAAAATGAAGTGTTGGACCCTAGTTTGAACCCATACTGCTAAAAACAACCTCAATATGGAACATACATAGAAGGACACACAGATACCTAGAAGAAAACTGGAAAAACTTGTCTTTGCTAAGAAAATAAAAAAATGCTATGTTCTCATAGTAAACTAAAAATTACTAAAGCAGAATTACATTAGAGAAAAATGAGTATTTTGTTCTGAAGATAACAGAGAAAAAAAACACATAACAGGAGGAAGATTAGTAAATAAGATCTAACACCTGGGAATTTCATGGTTTAGTCTCTTTATTCACAAATTTTCATGATCATTATGTTACTAACTTTCATATGCACACCCAATTAACTCCATAGAAACCAATTCTGTAGTATTTGTGCTGGATGTCTGTGACGGCCACTTTATGTTCAAGTCTTTTCTACTAAGTCAATCAGTCAGATCAAAAGGTCTATATATGAGAATTTGAAAGGAAGATGGTGTGGCCAGGGTCATCAAGTGTTTGAATCCCACATCTGTCACAGGTCATTACATGAAAATGTTTGGATAATTGTACTGCCCATTTCTGCTTGTCTTTTTTTTTTTTTTTTTTTGCAGAACCAGGGATTGAACTCAGACCCTTGTGCTTGCCAGGGAAGCTCTTATTCTACTGAGCCATCTCCCCAGCCCTTCTGCTTGTCTTTTGAAAGGAGCAATTAATGCTTAAGTTATTTTTTTTTCTTTTTACTTCTATTTTTTTTACCTCTTTTGAATTTCTTATAACTTCTTTGTTATTATTTTGTTTTCTTTTTCTTTAAATACATCTTGCATGTATATCTGGGAATCCAAACAATCAATGTGAAGATAGCATCATATGACATAGCAACCATTGTTGAATTCCTATTACTTTATTTAGTGAAATTTTATATTGTTTCTAATGCTGCTTGTTTCTATCACTATTTTGTATCCTGTAAAAAAAGATAATCACAGAAAAGTTACTGATGTTGATGGTGACAATCATGAAACAAAGTAACACTATTGCTTAAATCATCCTTGGTGAATCCAGCAAATGACCTTCTGAAGATGGCCGCATGTGTCACCATCACCCAATGGCCTATGCAGCTACAGCCTGGAGAAGCCATACTTTTTTGCAGTCACACAGAGCCCCACGGTGGAAGAAAAGTATTGAGTTCTACATTGTTTGAAGATCTACACTTTCTCTATTTGACATGAATTACTTCATCTATGAAATTGTGATAACAATTGTCAATAAAGATTATTAAAGGTATCAATAGAATAATCCACATGAGTCTTAAATTAACAGCCAATGAATAGTAAATGCTATTTTTTATTCTGAGTGGCCAATCCCATCTGAACATATTACCTTGGCCCATTTGAGCTGGTATGATGCAATACCATAAGATGGGTGGTGTATGCAAGAGAACTGTATTTTCTTACAGGTCTTTAGGCCCTGAGTAAAGACACTCATGCGCTATGAAATCACAGAGATGACCCCTTTCTTGCAAATGAGGAGGAACCAGCCTAGTCCCCTAGCCCTACCCAGAGTGCTCTGCAGTAAAGGCAGCCCCACTCATCTCCAAACTTCTCTTGGGGGTCATTATTTCCATTTCTTATAGGAAAATGCATATTTGTACCTGATCAGCCATTTAGCTCTATTGTCCTATATTCTAAAATCCCAGATATGAATACTTGGTGTATTGCATTAGGTATATAGGGATTAGATTCAGGGCTTTCACAATGAACTATATCCCTAGCCATTTTGAGTTTTCAGACAGTCTGGCTAAGTCATTAAGTTGCTGACTGGGATGGAAGTTGCAATTTCATGCTTCACCCTCCCAGAGTGATAAGATTCAGACATATGTCAACATTCTTGGTACAAGGCATAGCGTTTATTATAATTTTTTTTAAAATTCAAATGTATTTGTAACTTATAACACAAAGGCATAAAAACTTCACATATTTATGGGGTTCTATGTGATACTTCAACAGGTGTACACATTATGAATGTTGAGAATGTAAATATCTTTCACCTCAAATATTTATCATTTTAAGGCAAAAAATTACAAATTATTACCTATTGCTTTCACACTGTGCAACAGCACACTGGAATTTTCTACTATCTATAACTTGCTACACATTGAGCAACATACTCTCACCCTTAACTCCTTTTTTAAGTCATATTTTTAAAATACCAAAACATGAAATGGAGCCATCTTCGACTTCCACTTCAATGTAACAAACATTCATGTGCCAAGGACGCTTCTGACTTTGAATGACAACGAAAAGTTCACTGTACTTGAGCAATAATTATACTTGCCGTGTCTTGTTCATCACAGGACCTACTGTTATTTTTGCTGACAGAGACGTATTATCTTGGTTCTATGTCAAGACATTTACTAAGACTGCAGCTGTTGACAAAACCATAAAAGAAACACTACAAGTTTGTGTACATAGATACGCACTCATACATCCATACATAGGAAATTGGGGAGTGTGGGCTTGGCGACTAGCGGCTCCTGTAACAATGAGAGACAGCTGACAGAACTTCCATTATTGCAGACTGCCTCTCCTTAACAGGCAGCTTTCATGCAACCGGCGCTCCTGCTGTTTGCAAAACTTACTTTGAATATACAATGCCAATTACAGAGAGTGAACATGTCAGATTTTGACAGGTATCTGGAGATTTATGCAATTAATTTTATTTATGCACTTTCAGCTTTAAATGTCTCTGAATAGAAGAAAATTGACTAATACATCTTAAAAGAAATATGTGCTCATATTTATCTCCTCACACTGAATCACTAAGCTCTTTCTTCCTGCTGAAATATAAAGAACATAAGCTGATCAAGTAAAGGAATTGAATATGGAAATGAAATGGGAAAACTTCCTTATCTTCTTGAGTCATTAATGCAGAAAAGAAAAGAAAAGAAAAAAAAAAACCACAAAAAGCAGAGTCAGTAACCACAGCCGAAAAGGCTGAGAGGCCTGGCACCTCTTTTGAATTCCAGGAGACCAGTGAATATATTAATATCTAGATACGTAGATTCAATCATGCTATCATGCTCCAATCACAATTCTTCTGTCAGTCTTCAAAGATGAGAAGAACAAGCTGTAATCTGTTGTTTTATTAAGCCCTGTGTGCTGCACCTTGGAGCTGCACGCAAAGACAGTGCTACGAGAGTGACTTGGCGCTTCCTACACACTGCGGAACTAAACTGCTTGCTATTATGTGATAAGCCCCTTTTGCAACTAGGCAAATCCTTACGCACAGGAGAGTGCAACTCTTGTCATGTCCTCAGCAAATCCACAACACTTGTCATTTTGTTTTCTATAATAAAACCTTCACTAACTTATTCATCCTTTAATGTGCATAAATTATTTTCTGAAAAAAAGTAAAACAAAATTTCATAATCAAGTAATAAGGGAACTATAGTTATTACACTGTGTATTGTTATCTTGAACAAGTAGCTATACAAAGTGCAGGTTATAAGCAAAAATATCTTACAAAAGAGAAACAGATAATGCTAGAAACCTTTCTTTTTGGCACTAAGTTAACTAGTAGTATAACTGAAACCAATCAGTTTGTATATTGGAATACTTTTAAAATAATGGAATGTACAATTGGGAAAAGTAGTTGAGCTTCTCCCTATTTCCTATTAATTGCCTCTATCTCGTTTTCTGTGTGCGTGTGAACATGTGCGTGTGTGTGTGTGCATGTGTGTGTATATATAAGAAAAATCATGCAGTATTTGAGCTTATGTGTCTGACTTATTTCACCTAACATTACTCCCTCAAATAAGGGTCGGTATGGGCAAGGTGCTGACCTAGGCTCCACAGTCCTGGGAGGGGTGCTGACTTGCATGGCTACGGAAAGATTTACAGAAAGCTGTCTATTGCGGTCTGTGAGGTGAAAGTTCAAAATCACAGTGCTCTCCAGGCAAGATATAGTTCCCTCTTAACTTGTGCAGACATCCAGGTATGAGGAAGGCTTGATCTCCTCTTTATCTTTTCCACTTCTGTTTTTGTTTTTGTTTCCTGAGATAGGGTCTCAGTATAAGTTCAGGCTAGCCTTGGGCTATGTAGCAAAGGCTGCCCTCAGATTCATGGTGATCCTCCTGCCTCTGCCTCCCGAGCTGGGACCACAAGCATGAGTCACCATACCCAGCTACCTTTTCCAATTCTGAAGTTAGAGCTGTTCCTTATTTTTCAGAGTATCTGTCAACTATTTCACAAATGATGTGTGGCTCCACCCCCCTGCGCTTCTTGCTGGCTAGCAGATGTGAGTGGTGGTGCCGAGCCTGTGTCCCTAGACACAGGTTACTCCCATTCCCCTTGTACCTTCAATATTCTCTTTATCTTTCTTTATTCCCTGCCATTCCCCCTGCTGTCTCCAGGCATCTGATCAGTCCTTGGCATAAAACTTCATCCATTTTCCTACACATTCCTGAAGTTTATTTTCCTTTATGTCAGTGTGGCCCATACACCATTGTGCATACATACAATGTTTTATTTATCCATTCACAAGTGATGGAAATATACACTGTTTCCAAGATCTAACTATTAGAAATCATACTGCTATAAACATGAATATGTGTACATCCATAATGCACATAATCTTAAAACTACTATATCCATCCAATTTGATTACTAATTTGACACAAAGAAACTTAAAGATCTTTATGCCATTAATTTACTCAGTACAAAATAGCAATAAATCTGCAACACAATAATAGCATTGAAAGTATGAGCTAAGTATAGTGCTACACACCTGTACTCAGGGGGCTGAGGCAGGAAGACTATGAGTTTGAGGGTACTTTTGACTACAAAGCGAGAACCTGCCTGAAAACTTCTTGGGGTGACACTTATCTCTAGGAGCTTCACCTTAATGTCTGGGTTATCCATACGTCAAATACCCAAATAGTTCAAGAAGAGAATGACTCTGAAAAACAGGAAACTAAGCAGTGCTGGTAATCTGAGAGTGCCACAATGTCCAGTAAGAGCTCCTCATGCCTCCCTCTGCAGCTCCAGAGAGAAGCAACTTCTCCAGGGAGGAAGGAACCATTTTTGTATAATTCCAAAGCATATACTTTAAAGTGTTTTAAATTCATTTGCATACATTAAATATATGACTCTTATAAGTGAGGACATTTGAATATTGAATCTTCTCTCTTACAGTGGGAGTCTGAGGGAGGTGACAGTAGAAGGTGATAAGGGCTGCAGAAATGGCAAATAACAGGTACCAAAGAAAAGAGCAACACACCGCAAACTGTCCCTTGGAGGAATGCAGGTGCGCCTGCTTTGTCTCTTCCCTCAATTCCCAGGTTTGCTTTTTCTGGGGCTCTTCCTACAGGAGTTGTCCTGGCTTCATGACTTCTCCTTTCTGAGTACCTAAAGATTTCCTGCCCCCCAGAATGTCACACCCATGGAATTGAGGGTCACTGTGAGGAGCATAGGTGATATGAAAGGGAACCATAAGGAATAAAACCATATCTGCTGTAAAAAGAATCACAGTAGACCACGTTCAGGAAAGAGGCTGCATGAAAACTTAAGATTTGAGAAATCCATCTTGAAAAGGACCTGGATATGCATATCATCTTTGCCACTAAGTTATAATTTAACTACAACTGAGAAACAAAGGTGGAGAAGCAAGTGGAAGAAATGATGGAGGTTGGTTGAGAGTACCAATTCAATTATAGAAAGCTTCAAACACCAGAGAGAGTACTGCAGCCAGAATGGCTGGCTTCCTGGGCTGGAACGTCGGGCGCACTGGGGTGCTGGTGCTCCTTCCTCCTCGCCTACTAACAAGCTGTGATGTTCTGGAAAATTATTTCCCCCTCTGAGTTGTCTTTTCATCTTTGCAGCTAAATGCCTATGGGACATTTCCTGTTATTTGCCATTCTTCCCCTTCCAGTAAAGCTGAGCAATATCTTTTCTATTCCTTGCTATTTTTTGTCAGTTTGTTTGTTGGGTGGTTAGTTGGTTCCAACTGAGAACCTTGCCCTTGCCAGGCCGGCACAGATCCTGCTGAGCTATCTCCCTGGCCCAGTCTTGGGAGTTTTGTTATTTGCTTTTGCTATTACAGAATGAACAACTGAAGTGCTTGTTTCCTCCCTTTAGCCTAGAACAACACCTGCCACAGAAGAAATGCTAAATAAATGTCTTCTCAGTTGGTGGCTGCATTATGGTCATGGATTGGCCACCTTGGTTGGAAACTTAAGCAAGATATTGTATGTTGAACATTTAACTGAAAGAATCAGAAAGCATCAAAGTGTAAAAAAAATGATAAGATGATGCCGTTTTTCTGAACAGCCAGGCACCAGATACAGTATGGCACATAATAAGTTTGCATTTTTCTACTCAGAAGGCACAAGGAATGTATTATTAATTATTAAAAAAATAGACAATTTTAGGCTAGCTCCCAGCATGCCGATATGAGTCAATCTTATCCCATGATAAGGAACATCCTCTGTAGCTAAAATTCAGCTAAAGAATAAGTCACAATTAGATAGTGGAACCAGGAGGGCATTTCATTATTAAGACACTATTTATTGAGTGCCTCCCCCACCCCGCCCGCTGAGTAGGATTTTCTGCCGAGTTCCGGGAGCCCCAAGACCCAGTCCTAGCCCAGGTCCGGAATTGCTGCCGATTTCCGGGAACCCCCAGACCCAGTCCTAGCCCAGGTCTGCAGCAGGAAGGAGCTGAGCACAGCAGCCAGACCTAAGCCAGACGCAGCTGGAT
>NW_004524675.1:2572778-2603328 GCF_000260255.1 Octodon degus | reverse complement strand
GGTAGGACAGTTTCAATAATTAACACATTGCATACTCTCTTCCTAGTGGTTAATTGCTGTACAAGATGCAGACATGATATCCTATTTACAAACACCATGAGAACAAATCCCTCTATTCATTAAGAGAATGTAACTATATATCTACCCTAACCACTTTGAATACACAGATACCAAATGGATATTCATCTGTATCCCCTTTTTTTGTTAAGTTTCATCCTTTAAATATTATAGGTGTGTAAACTCAGCAAACTATTCTATTTTTTCCGATTTCATTTTTAAAGTTTACAATGTATGCCTAAAAGCATAGAAAGACTGTGAAGTGCACTAAGAGTTTATTACTTTTATTTTCTCTGTTTAGCTTTCTTCACACTATGAGTGCATGAAAACATTCAGGAGCAAAAAAAAAAAAAATTAAGAACAACTAATAAGAAAAATGGGGGAAAAGAAAAACTTACAAATACATTAATTTTTCTGGAAAGGAATGGAAAAAGGGAAATCTGAGATAATGGTGGATCAATGGAAAAGCTGATCAGGAAAAGAAAGATATTAAGATTGAGGGCCAGCCTAATAGTTCAGCGGATTAAAGTACATGCAAGCAAGCAGAGGGACTGGGGTTGGCAATTGAGACTGGGCATGGTGGCGTGCGCCTGTAATCCCAGCTCTTGGGAGGCTATAAACAGGTGGAATACTACAAGTCCAATCTAGTAGTGAGACCCTGAACACCCTGTAGACCCTTCCCTAAAATACAAAAAAAGAATAAAAGAAAAAAAAGAAAGAAAGAAAAATAGATTAAGATTGGCAAAATGAGAGGGTGCATGATCCAACCAAGGACTAAGTAATTCCAATATTGCTCTTCAAGGGCCAGCGTTTACTGTCAGACTGCAACGGACCTCGCAATGTGCTGAGTGTCCGTGCGCTGAGCATCATGAGTAGTGCTGTATGGAGAAACAAGTGTACTTCTCAGGATGCCATGAGGTGGGTAGAAGGGATTACGAGTCACGGCTGAACAAGGGAGGGTATTTGTCTTCACAGAGCATTCAGCATTAAAGGACTCCCATACAACTCAAGCCAGAAGCCAGACTCCTTCCATATTATTCTTCCACCTTGATGCAGTTGTCTTTGATGGTGCAATTCAGTAGGACTTGGCAGGAGGAACCATATTACACCTATCTTCCAAGTTAAGTTTAGGAAGAAGAACCATGAAAGCATAATCTTCAAGAACATGACCTACGAGTGGCATAAATTATTTTAGCTAACATCTGATGGTCAAGATCTTCGAAATTAGACACAAAGATAGATAGATAGATAGATAGATAGATAGATAGACAGACAGACAGACTGATTTAAAGAATGTTATATGAGTTTCTATTGTGCTTGGTTTACTCTCTAATAATTGGTTTAACTGAGAGATAATATTCAAATGGTCAAAACCTTGTAAAAATAAACAACGCCATTGGTGAAAAACAAGAATGCAGGAGGTACTTGGGACATTTTATGAATATTTTTTCTGAGGAATTTTACAAATCAGAGGAAATGGACCTATTATACTAATGTTTTTCAAAGTCTAACTCAGCAGGTGATGGTGTAGTACGGGCTCAGGAGTTTAAAATAAAAACAGATACAGGATGATTGCTCCCATATGTTCTGATGCTGTTGGCTGCCATCAAACAAAGCCTTTCATGACAGTAAAACTGAATTATCCTGGGATTAGCAAGCAGCTGCAGCACTTGTACGCTGTCTTTGTGCCAACATCTAGTCTTGGCCCCTTGATTCTCCAACTTTATCATTTGGTGAGCTGATATTTTCTACAGACAAAAAATTTATTAGACCATAAAAGGGAAAAACACAATATTACAGAGGACCAGAATGAAGATTTGATGAAAAAATATATGAAATCAAATGTTTATTAGAAGTTTTTCAATAACTATCACCTAAATCAGTATCCCTAATGTTTTTAACTGTTATTAAGAGTATCTCCACTATTTGAAAATTTATTTATTTGTTCTACAAAGTTTCACACATCAATGGAATCACATTTTCTATGCAAATAATTATAGACACATTATATCTGGTTCTTTGCTGTCTGTCATAGCAGTAATACAATAAAACTGTTCAATTTGACCACCAACAATAAAGTTGTGCATTACAATAAAACTTAAAGCTTCAAGTCAGAAAAATGTTAAGCACAATTTAGTGGCATACACTAGAACTACTCAGATTTGAGTAACGACATTATAAATTTAGATTCTTAGGACCCATCCCTCTTGTAGAAGCAGAACTCTAAGAACACCATTCTGTATCTTGTATATTTAAGAACATTTAAAGTGACTGTGGAAAATTTAATACTCTGAGTTATTATATGACAGAGATTTAGGTATTAAACTGTTACTGATCAAGATATGTAACATGAATAAACCTAAGTTATCTATCAGTTTTCCTTGACCTGACAGTGTAGGTAAATGAAACACTGACTTTTCTTCATTAGGGACTTCTGTCCAAGTTGACTCTTTCTTTTACCTCCCGCCTTTAAAGTCATCAATCACATTTTTTTCATTTATTGCAGAACAAGGGATACTTGTCATAGCTTCATGCATGCTGGTAATGTGCTCTACTCCTGAGCTCCAATTTCTCCCCAGCCCTTCTTATGTTTTAATTCCAGATAGAGTATACTTAATTTTTCAGATTGGTCTTGAACTTGTGAACTTCATGACTCAGCCTCCCAAGTAGCTGGAATTACATGTTTGTACCACCAAATCTGATGAGCCACAGCAATCTTTTCAGCTCTTCCTTACCAGGAAGGCTTTAAGAAATTGTTCATGGTTATTTAGAGAATTTACAACGTACCAAACGCACCAGCGGTTCCAGACATATAGTAACCATTGAGAGTCATCAGCAATGCTCAGGCAGGAGGTGACTTACAAATACCCTTTGCATACCTTATCGAGTAGTAAAGAGCAGGCAATGTAGCTACTATGATCTCACATCCAAATAAGAATAATAATCTGAGGATAAAGTAGGTAAATGATGTACGACTACACCAGCGTTAGTGCTACATAGTTGTACATGAAGCACATACAGCTAAGAGAAAAATCAAAGGGAGAAAATGTGGCTTTATGCAGAGAGAATTTTATTCCTATAAAATAGAATAAAATCAGTAAAACTTTTTTAACTCGATCCAAAACTAGATGAAATGTGAGAATACAGGATGACTGGTTACTTACGTCTTGTCTAACGTCAATACTGTTGAATTGAAAAGCAATGCAGTATAGGTCAGCCACAGACACTTATGCAGGTGTCTCAGAATCAAAATTAACTAAAATACCTTTAGCGAAGAATGCCCCATCTTCTGTTCCCATAGTGCTCTGCAGGAAGCTATTTTTACTGATGATGGAGAATCAGATCCAGTAACTACACTGCATTCATTAATTTTATAGGCTTTTACCCTTCCATAAAAAAGTAAAAACACATTGGAACCTGGGGACAGTTTAAGGCCTCTCCTCTGAGTCTCACGCTGAGCTCTGGCTTCCCTCCCTCTACTCATTTTCAAAGCACAGAAAGTAAAAATGGAATCTCCAACTACAGGCATGATATCTGCTTTCACAGAAATACTGCTGATTACTACAAACATAGAAGCAAGACTCTGTAAGCACGACTACCACACACAGAATGCCTGATCGCCTCCCAAGTGTTCACTGTTGAAGAACCCAAACATATTTGACTGCCTGGTGCAGAGAGGGTGTTTAATTTCCCTGCATGAGGACAGACTGATCTGCACATTTTCAGGGCTGGCACAATGCTTCTGCTTGGTGCCAGGAACAAGAGGCTATGTTCTAACATTTATAAACAAATCACTCACTCTAAAGTTAAATAAAAAGTTTCAATCAGCCATATGAATTCACTCAGACATATTATCTACTAATATTAGATAATGTTGAAAGAGGATGACATTTTAGATAAATATTT
This sequence comes from Octodon degus, assembly GCF_000260255.1. Classification (NCBI taxonomy): domain Eukaryota; kingdom Metazoa; phylum Chordata; class Mammalia; order Rodentia; family Octodontidae; genus Octodon; species Octodon degus. The sequence continues at coordinate 2,599,365 of NW_004524675.1, read as the reverse complement.
AATCATAAATCCTCATAGATAAACCTTCAGCAAAATGCTACATCATACTTTAGTAGCTTTTACATTAGAACATCTCTGATACTGAGAGAAAAATGATTTATATTAACTATGTACCAAGCAGAAAGTCAGGTGATGGCTTATACCATATTAACTCTTATTTCAGTGGAATCTTGCAACAACATCATGGTATAAGCTGGAGGAAACAAAAATGAGACTTTTTAAATTACTTGATTAAGACTGTCTGTATAGCAGTTACCAATAAAGGAGGAGTTAATACTAGTTCAATTAAACTTCACTGACCATGACAAGATTTCTGTGTATAGAAAGCCTATAGATTTTCCTCTAATAGTGATAAAATTATACTATGTATTTTTTGTCAGTTTTCTCTGGTGTTCAATTGCTCTGCAACCCCATCATCTATGTAACCAGACAACTGTCTTACAGAAATCTTCTTCGCTTCACGAGTATTGCAGCATGAAGGGAATTCCTTTACTTTGTTTTTCCACCTCAAGTAAGGCAATTATGGTCCTTCTCTAAATGATAACTGAAAACTTGAGGCACTTACTGTCAGTGTAAGTTAATATTTTGGGACTATTTCAAGGGTTAGATGCACCATAACAGAGTAAAGTTTATAGTCAAGAACTTGTGTGTCATCGATTAGCTAGCCCTCAGGTTTCTCTTTTCAGATTTACACAGTGAGGACAGAAATACTTGCCTCTTAGAGCTCCTGAGGAAAAACGGGCTCACAGTGAACAACACAAAGCTACATAGTAGAAATTAGTCAGCACTGTGAGTTCCCTAATTGTTCTCTGTTCAACTTGAGAAACTAGAGAATTATTGCTACAAATCAACAAAAAGGATTTTCTGAATCTCATTCTTAGTTATTGGGTAAAAACACTGATAATTTTCATTTTGTTATGTATTCATTACAAAGAAAATCATACATACAGGAAAAAAAAACCTATTTTTTGAATTATATTTGCCAAGGGGCAAAATAGTAAGACTAATGTCCTCTTACCACAAAAGCAATTTCAACAAGGATTCTCAACCTTCATTTGGGATTCTTCACATATGAGGATTTACATCTTGAAACCATCTTCAGTGAATTTCCTAAATGAAATGAAACAAAATGGTTTTAGAACATGGGAAAAATAAATGCAGCTTCTAATAACTGTCAGTCCAAATGTCTCATGTCGCTTCTTAACTAGCTATTTTGGCTCTAATTCTAAAATGACAATAATAGTAATAATAATAATAATAATAATAATAATAGTAACCTTATAGGTATTTCTAGGCTGCAAATGCTCAGTGCCATCTGATGTACCTATCCTGGATGGTACCACTTTTATTTTCACATATTGGCTTTCATTATATGTGGTATTTGTGGGTTAATATATGTCCTTACATACCTATGAGGAAACAATACGTAAAATATAAAACACTTTTCACATGAAATTCAGTATTTTCATTGAATTTGTTTTAAGTTAACTGAGCATCAGTAAGTCATGTAAGTGAGGAAAGAAAATATGAACCAATGAAGTGACACTAAGTGTGTTAGCAAAAGAACTAATTTGAATATACAGCATTTTCCTTTCAGATTTTATTGCTATAATTTAGATATTAAGAAGCTTATGAATCTCCTTCTAAAAGATGAATGAACAGAAAAAGCCACTATGTGACACTGGGTATATTTATTTTGTTTATCATTTCAATTATTATGACTATATATATTCCAGCCATGATAATTTTTCAAACTGCCAGTGCACTTATACATTTGCCAATATCAACTTCCACTGTAAAAGTGAGCAATTTTCTTAGATAACTTTTTTTTCCTTTTTTATCTTTCCTTCTCCCTCACCCACACAAGCATATATATATATATATATATATATATATATATATATATATATATATATATATATACACACATACACACCTTACAAGTCATATTTATTGCAAGAAATTATAGTGCAACTGCATAAAACACAATTGAATCACATTTATTCATTAGCCTAGGTCTATACCCTTTAATAACTGTTTTGGTTTCATTACAATAGAGTCTTCTACAAATAATTAAATAAAATCCTGGTTATGCAAATCACAGTAATGAAACACTGAACACTTGATTGTCTGAAATATCTCAAGCTTAAGGAGGCATGTCATAGTGATCAATTTTAAATTAGTCACTTTGGAACAAATTCATTTACTTCAATATCCTGGTGGCTTCCTGGATTTCCATTTCTACAAAAACAGTAATTACAATTGTACTAGGTGGCACAAATGAGTCTCTCTTCCCAAATGTGAGACAGCAAAAGGAGTCTACCGGGGCCGTCAAATACTCCGCACATCTTTAGTCCTCCGGATAGATTCATTTCAGGTAAAGACTCTGAACAATGGTTGCTCTGATCTCTCTTTCAGTGGCAGCATGGTAGGAATCCCATGTCTCTAAATTACTGTCTCCCAGTGACTAATCAATGCTTCTCTCTCCTGATCTGAGATTCTGGCACTGAGGCTTGCCACACTACACTTCTCCTCTGTCAGTTGCCTTTCTTGTAGGTTCTGCAGTACAGAACAGCACTAAAGAGGGAAAGAAGAGCAATCTCTCCTTCCCTTAGGAATCGCCCTTCCCCAATTTCGTGTAAGCGGTCTGTGCACAGATTTGGCAAGCTATTCCGATGCTAACTCACTCTGTCTCCTCAGAGGTGCCAGCTCCGGGGGCCGGAGCTCCTTCCTGACAGTCTGCAGTGTGAGCTCCCCGGGTGATCTGCTCTGAGATCCTGCAACACCACCTCAGACAGCAGAGCCCACGTCCAAAAATACAGACCAGAGAAGTGAAGGGAGCCTTGCCAAGGCCCCAGGACAGGCTTCATTTATACTCAAGCTCTATATGTGGAGCTATTATCTCTGAATAAGCCCAGGGGCCTCTTTTCTCATCTCAGTTCTGCAACAGCTACGTAACCCATCCTTTATATAAAATTTATTTGCCGAAATAACAGGTATTGCTTTTCTTTTCCTCAGTGAACTGTGTTAAAGAATGTGTATACTATTTTTAGACTGAAGGTGGGAAAACCAGGAGAAAGGAGAAACAGAGTCTACCATTCATGGGGGTACTTTTCATTTATTTTATGATTTAATAATATCTATGAAATAGGATGGGTTGTTAAAAGGACTATAAGTAAATAAATGAAAACATTTGAGTTTCTACAATTTCCTTTACATACTTGATTCCATTTAGTACTCACACAATTTCTGAGAAGAATGAATTAGATACATTTTATCTACAGAAAAATGAGATGCAGGATAAATTATGTAGTATGTTAAACAACTTATGAGTGCTAGCTTATAAATAATAGGAACTGACAATATATTTTAAAAGAAAAACAAGTGAAAATTTTTGCTTTGATGGGATCTTCACACAATGACATTTACCAAGAATTTCTGTTCACTCTTCTGAAATGTTGCTTTACTCAAGTCTCCCTCCCTGCCTGTCTCTCTGTCTCTGTGTCTCATTTCTCTCTCTCTCTTCCTGTATGAGAGTGTGTGTGTGTGTGTGCGTGTGTGTGTGTGTGTGTGTGTGTGTGTGTGTGTTGTGTATGATGAGCAGTTTTGTCCTTGGCTTCTGCCATGATGAACAAAACCCAGTGATAGTTGCTGGAGACGCTCTGGATGCCTTGCAGTGGAAGATGCGAGCTGCTGCGGGCATGTATGACACGCAAGAGGAAGAACCTGCTGCTGGTGTGAGCTGGTGCAGCGTGTGGGAGTGGACTCTGCCCTGGACATCTGCCAGGTCACTGCCTTCCAGGCCGAGCGTGAGATATGTCATCAATGCTTTTACTTTGTCATATACTGGTAAGAGCTGGAGAACTCAATGTATCATTTTTACCCTAAAACACTGCATAACTTCTGAGGGAGATGGATAAAGTGATGGTACTTCCTACTCTTAATTGTCCCTATTTCTCTGCCTGCATTATGGCCAGATTTTTACATAGTGACACAGTCAAGATTTACTTTGCCTTTACAAAATGACAGCTAATTTTGAAACATTACATTTTATCGTAAAATACAAGGGAAAATGCTATATTCATATAAATCAACAGATGAAAAGGAACTACCTCTAAGTCATCATTAGTGTAGCACTATAATGTTCACATGAATAATATGGAACTGTGTGGCTGAACAAACATAATTAGTCTCAAATCAGTCCATGAGAGAAAAATGGGACTTCTAGGCTGTTATTCACCCTTATGGAAATCCACGGCAGCTTGGGAGCAGGCACCTCTGCAAACAGAACAAGCTCTGTGTGACTGCATGTAACACAGGTTTAGCGAGGGTGAAAACAAGAGCTGAGGAGGGAAAGCCTGCCGGTGCCAGGTGCTCCGATGCCAAGCAGGCACGGAAGCGGTGCGTGTGCGCTTGCCAGTTCAGGTGACTTCTTAATAATTTAAAACTGAAACTTCATTTTATTGAAGAGCCACTTTTTTGACAGTGTCATTGCTTCTGTATTTACAAATTGAAGTAATGGAACTACACTGGCACTTTCCAAACTATATTCTATGATGGCTGTGCGGTACATGAAGTGAACACATGCCACAGAGTCTGGCTTTAGCAACGCTATTACTCTATGGCCTGCCACCCCTCTTTTTCATTCTCACACTTTTTCTCTGTCTTCACTCTCTCTTCCCTCTGCCCTCATCTTTTCATTTTACTTATTCACAATCCTCTAAGAATAGTAAAGATTCTGAGAATTGCACAGTTAAAAGAAATATTTAACAAGTTGACCACAGAATGCTTTCCCACTTTTTGTATCGAATGCCGTCCCTTGGGATGAAGATATTTCTCTGGGACAGTTCTGCAAATGCTGAACTCTAAAACTCCTGTGGCTCCAGAATGCTGTAATTTTAAGAGGAGAGGTTCAACTTAGCAGGAGCCAGTGACAGCACAGGGCATTTTCCCCTAAAATAGCTCCGGATGCCTGTGTAACCCAGGTGTTTGGACAAAGGCCATTCAGGAGGTTGGTGGTTGAGAGCAATGGATAAGGGACTATGCCTTAGCCTGTCTGGGGGGACCAGGCACTGTACTAAAATGCTGTGCATGTGCAGCACTCCCTGGGCAGCACTATTTACCTACCATCACTTCATTTTTTTAGGTCAGTGAACACAGAGGTAAATGTTCTCCTGGAAAGATCAGGAAAGAAAAGAAGAATGACAGGAATTAGCTACCTGCTCCCCATGCTATATAAAGCCAAACTACAAGCTGCAAACTTATGCTTGTGAAATTTGGCAGGATGAGGAAGCTTTACTTTGGAGAAGAACCAAAATGAAAATGCTGTGCTTGAAGTAGACATTAACACTTTGCTTTATGGATATGTTCCTGCTTTTAGCACAGCATTCCCTGGATTCTCCTAAATTTTATCATTCTTGTTTGACTATCATCCGTCTGTTACAGGTGAGGCATCTCGATTCCAGGTGGCAGTAATAAAGTTTACACTTAGGTATCTGCCAACCCCCAAGTCATAGAACATGAATTTATCTTTAAATTTATCTAAGCACAGTAACTTCTACTTTTAGGGTATGAAACATTTTTTTCATATTTATCGTATTTTGCCTCTTTATATGCAAAAACAGACAAATATAATAAAGAAGTAGAGGCTGGGGCTCTAATGTCCATTTTATGAAAGAGAGAAATATCATTTCAGAGTAGTTATGTAAAGCTTCTCAAAAATCACATTTCTTTCAATTGGCAGATCTTATACTCAAATATACAATCACGTGATTTTGAAGTTTAAAATAGTACTGGTACTGTTCCTTTGTTACTTGTGTTTCCACGCATATGATCCTAGTAGCTGCATTAATCCATTTTCTATTACTATCAAATCATTCCTGAGTAACTTTATAAAGAAATAGGTTTATTTAGTTCACAATTCTTCAGGCTCTAGAAAATCATTTTACCAGCAACTCGGCTCTGGTGAGGACCTCACAGGACATGGCATCTGAATGACTAGAACACACATGGCATTTAGAGATCACACTTAAAGAAGAAAGTCAAACACCTCCTGAGGGTTCCACAGGTGGGGGAGATCCTCTGTGGCCTAAGCACCTGCCTGGCACGTGCGAGGACCAGGCCTGATCACCGGTACCGAGTGCTGCGCTGGCCCCAGATGCCACACTGGCCCCAAAACTGGGCATGGCGGTTCATGACTGTAATCCCAGGGCTGGGGAGGCTGAGACAGGAAGTTCACTATGATTCTGAACTGCACAGTGAGATCTTGGGTCAAATAAGCAAATTAATTTAAAATAAATAAATAAATAAATAAATAAAACTATATTAATCCCTTCCAGGGCAGCATGCTCAGTGAACTGCGACTTCTCTGCAGGCCCCTCTTTCAGTGACAGTGTCACTTCAACACTTCCACACTGCAGGTCATGCCTCCAACACATGAACCTAGGAGTGATAAACCACACTCGCACACAGGACGAGCAAATATATATCAACGCTTGTGTCACAGGCTGCATAAGAACTCTTGGCATCATTCACTGGAAGAGCTCTGTTCTTGGACTGGTTCTGGGAGCTCCACCTGCATTTAAGCGTTGTAATGTTATTGCCTTCAATGGGGAAAATGCAGAGCAGAGGAAAATCGAAAGACAGTGTGGAAAGGTGACCTTGAACAACGAATCAGTACTGTGAACACACTGTTAAAAAGTTCTAATAAAAGGAGTAAAAGACACATAATAGCAGCAAAGTATATTTGAGATGATAGGTGAATCTAGACAGATCCTCTGATATAGATAGGGACCCAGACATGTTTTATGGAATGCCTACAATCCCTCCTGTGAGCACAAAACATAAATATCTAGCTAGATACGACAGAATACACAGGCCTCTGAGCACTGGAATCTTCCTGCCTTTATAGTAAAATAAAGCCTCCCATCATATTAACTGCAGCTGTTATTTTTCCTTGTTGCTGAAGCAAAATATCTGATAATAAAATTTTAAAAAAGAAAGGTTTATTGGGCTCATAGTTTCTATAGGTTTCAGGCTGTAGGCAGATGGCTCAAACAGGTATGCCAGAAGATAAATAATCCATGCCAAATCATGGCAGACAGAAGGCAGCAAGCAGTAAGCAACAAGTGACAACCAGGGACTCTCTTTTAGTCCTTTATATCTTTTCAGGTCACTCAACCTTAGATTGGCTAGCACTCAATCCAATGACAGCACTCTTCATCCTACCCAGGACTATGTCAAACCAGTCCATGGATGAGCTTAGTAATCACGTACCCTTGATACCAGAAAGACAATCTTAATCCCAGCATCATATACATTAATCCATCCACTTCTGGAAGGCTCCTCCTCTGACCACAAAAAGCTTTGGGGTGACATCCAGACAAAAACCATGACATTCTATCCCTGACCCTGAAAAGACTTATGGATGTCCCTTTATGCAAAACACTTTCAGTCTACCTCCAAGAGGTTCCAAAGTCATGTTTAAGCAGTTCTAAAAAAGGCAAGCTTAAAGTTTTCTTCAAGATGCAAGGCAGAGGCTGGCGATAGCTCAGAGGATTAAAGTGCCTGCTTAGGCAAGCTTAGGCAAGCACAGGAACTGAGGATCAATTCACAGCACTACATACTGCCAGGGCAGGCTGAGCTGGCCATAGCATCTGGACATAGTGACATATGCCTATAACCTCCTGTAATCCCAGCACTGGAGAAGCTGAAAAAAGGAGAATTCCTATGAGTTCAAGCTGTGTTGTGAGACCCTGTAACAACCAAACACAGTTTTTAAAAATTATAAAAATAAATAAAATAAAAATAAAAACCATTCAAGGCAAACTCTTAGATGTAAGCTCCTATACAAATGAAAGGAAAGTTATACATTTTCAATACACAATATATAATATATGATAAAGATTTCTATTCAAAAGGTACAAGTAGGGGCACAAAAGGGAGTGGAACCAAAGCAAGCCCAAGATCTAGCAGAGCAAATATTAAATCCATAGTTCCATGTCCAACAACGTCAGAAATCTGAGGCAAGTTATGAACCCTGAAGGACTTGTGTGGCTCTGTCTCTAGGGAACTTATGATGGTTATAACTCCCATGGCTTCTGTCTTTGGCAGGATTTGTTAACTCATTGCAGCTTTCCTTGGACAATCACGTGCCTGGCTTCTCCAATCTTCTTGGGTCCCCACTGCACCTTTGGCTTCATTTTCACAGTTTTCCACACTGAGGTCTCAGGAGCATGCTGCCGAGCCTCGAAGGCCTTTCTCTGCAATCTGGGTGAAAGCCTTCCTGAACGCACAACTCTTGCATTCCACATGCCCCTAAAACCAGCATGACATGGATGATGCCATTAAGTGCTGGGGCAAGTGTCTGAGTTTCTGAGCACTCGGAATTCAATCCCCAGAATGAAATTCTCTGCACCACTACCATACTTTACATGGTGTTCTGGGGCTCTCTTCTCCTAGCAAGTTGCCTCACCTTCGAGACCTGAGCCTACAAAGACTGGAGTCCTGCTCTTTTGTGTGTTCTGAGGCCATCTTTCCATTGTCTTGCTCTGAAATATTTTTGTTGCTATGCTTTTTCATACTGGTCTTTTCAGTGACAAATTTCTTCTGTTTCATCTTTGTAACTCACCAGTTTACTACAGATTTAGTTCTGACAAAGCTAAAACTATTTTAAATCATTCTCTGGGGTACTTTACTACTGCTTCTTAACACAGATATAGCTAAAGGACCCCAACACTAGCTATGCCACTGCATCAACAATTTGCTGCCTGAAATTCCTTTTTCATTATTATTTGTGTGTGTGTGTGTGTGTGTGTGTGTGTGTGTGTGTGTGTGTATTTTAGGGAAGATCTACAGGGTGTTCAGGGTCTCATTACTAGATCGGACTCGTAGTGATCACCCCGTTTCCAGCCTCCCAAGAGCTGGGATTACAGGAACACACCACTATGCTCAGTCTCAATTACTGTCTTAGCACACCCCAGGGGCGAAACCAGCATGGCAGGCCCAGGGACTGAACCACTGACCCCTGTGCCTGGGTGTAGGCACTTTTTCCACTGAGCTATATGGCCAGCTCTGCCTGAAATTTCTTGTCCAAGATTAAGTAGTCTGTTGTCTTTAAAATCCATGTTGGGCAAAGTCTCTGGACATGAGTAAAATACAACTTACTGCCAAACCAAAATATATATCATCTTGATTCCAATAACCAAAGCAGTCTTCTTCCCAACTGAACGCTTCTGAACCTAGTCTTTATCAGTAGCATTTCTACCAGCATTCTTATCTGTGAGCTCTGACTAAATTCTCTCATCAAGTACAGCTTAAGGCATTTCAGGGCCACTTTGCTTCTTCAGCTAGAATTTATAAACCTTTTATAACTCTTCCCAGAAGCCAGTTCCAAAGGCTCCTACACCACATAATCGGGTAGAGTCTCAGAAGTGATCCTACTTTTTGGTACCATATTCTATCTAGATATTTTCTTCCTGTTGCTGACACAAAATACCCAACACTCAAAGTACAAGAGGAAATGTCTGTTTCTCTCATTGTTTGTAGCGTTTTTAGTGTGTAGTCAGGTGGTTCTGAGGCAGGGAGGAATGACAGAGGGGTATCTCAGTATAAATAGGCCATGGCAAAGCAGGGCAGGCAGAAGGCAGAAAGCAGCATGCAACAAACCAGTGACAAGCAGCCAGGGATGCTCTTTCAGTCTCTTGTATTTTATCCATGTTACCTACCCTTGGAATACATAGCATTCATACTCAGGGTTCAGCACCCTTAGTTCTACCCAGAATGAATGCATGAATTAAGTAATCACACGCCCTTGATTCCAAAGTGACACCCTTCATGTGAGCATCACATGCTAGATTCAGGCACTTCTGAAAAGCTCCATATAGGACTACATAGTGCTTAGGGAGAATATTTAGACAGCAGGCATAACACTTCCAATGCTTTAATCCACAGGCACATTAAACTGCTGTGGGACACACTGCATAAGAGATTAGGAGAATGAAGAGAAAGTGAGAGATTCTAAGGAAAGATAATGAGATACACAGAGCAAGAGAGAGAGAGAGAGAGAGAGAGAGACAGACAGACAGACAGACAGACAGACAGAGAGGATAGAGACTGAGAGAGTGAGAGAGGAGAGAGAGACTGAGAGAGAGAGAGAGAGAGAGAGAGAGAGAAGAGGGAGAGAGAAATTTTCCTTTCCATCTATATGTAAGGAAGAGCCAACTAAAAAGAAGCCAAAACTTTGGCAACTCAGCTCATAATAACCAATAACAGGAAGAGGATATTAGCACAAACAACATGCAAAGGAAAGAGACTAGCATAAAGGATAACAGCATTACAGTAAAAAAAAAATGCATAGTGCAGTAGACTTAGTTATATCATGACAGCCAAAAAACAAGAGGAACAGAGAATCAGAGAGAAATCAGCCAGAGACAAGATATAGTTTCCAAGGTCATATTCAAAAACCATTCAATCTAGCCCCCAGTCTTCTAAACTTCCATCAACTCCATAAATATCATCAAATTATGAACCTATAAAAGCATGGTAAATCAACCGATGGAATTACTGAGCTCGCAGGACTCAATCCTCTCCACCGCTGAATATGTAAGTTTTGTGAGACTTTTTTTTTTTTTTTTTTTTTTTTTTTTTGGTGGTATCAGGGATCAAACTCAGAACATTGTATTTGCCAGGCAAGCACTTATGCCACTGAGCTATCTCCCGGGCCCCCAGGGGAGACATTTTAGAGAACTCTGCGGAGAAGGTTGCTATTTATGTTTTGTTTTGTTCTCTTTTAACATCTGTACACCATTGCTTTTGTAACTCCATTACTTCACTAAAATTGCTCGTTTATTATTTCTTTGTAGAATCTCATCAATTTAAGATTAAGTGCCCTGGTTTGTCAGATAGGTCTGGAAATCATTGGAATGAAAATTAGAGATATGGGTTTAAAACTGTCTCATCTTCAGAAGGGAAAAAGATGCAAACAAAACATTTAATTGTCATTCACAATGGCACATCAGACAGGATAGCTGGAGGAGAAGCGAGCTGGAGTGAACACCCACAGATCAGAGGTGAGCTTTAGACAAGTTAAACCAACTTCAATATTGTGGTCAGATGCTAATAAAAGACAGGAGTAAACTCAAGGGGGAAGAAGTAGGCAAAATAAAGATAAAATAAACATCTAGATAGGAGAACCAAGAAAATAACAATGACATCAACGATAAAGAATCACATTCTTTCATCTCTCATATAGTAATTCCATCCTCATCTCCTGCTTTCATACTTTTCTCATCCTGCTCCCTACACACACACACACACACACACACACACACACACCCCTGTACAGTGAGTATAAAGATTTAGTACTTACTTTACTAATCCAGTTCCACCTAACTTTGAATAGCAAGAAATAGGATTACTGTGACTGTTTACAAATGGCAACTACTTTGGAGCAAGTTTCAAGAGCCAGAAGAGAGTAAAAATATCATTCAGATATAGTGAAACATAAAAGGCACTTGGATATTAGAGACCCGACTGTTAACACATAATGAATTCCGAAAGCTGAAGGTAGTGTTGGTAATGACCATGTAGTAAGAACAGTGGATGCCTTGAAGATCACAAAATAAATGCTCCTCCTAGAATAGTTTGAGAGCTAAATTTGTGTTTGCAACAACTGCATTTTAAAACTTTAATGGTGGCATTAAGTTACTCAGCATTGGTACATTAATTTTTTATATTACTCAGATATAAAAGTAACGAATAGTTCTCTTAGGGCAAAAAGTAAAAAAAAGCTCTGTGTCAAAAAGTCCAATTTACTGAGTTCAATCCCTAATACCAAACAAACAAGCAAACAAAAAAAAAAAAAAAAAGAAAAGAAGGAAAACACAGAACAAAAAACCATTTTCACATATGTAGAATTCGACGACTATGACACCTGGGTTTTTTGATTATAAAGGAGCAAAAAATGTAATACACCAAGCTATACATCATGAGAGATTATTTAAAATGGATCATGAAAAATTATCACTTAGATAAGTGTGTTAAAGTATGTGTGTGTATATGAGAGAGAGAGAGAGAGAGAGAGAGAGAGAGAGAGAGAGAGAGAGAATATGAATATGAGGGGGAGACTGACACAGAGCTATTCCAAAATGTTAACTGGTTCATTTGTAAGTAGTAGGAATAACATGAATCTATTTTAAATTATTAAAATCTTTTTGGTGCTACTTTATTTTTTACTTTGTGCATACATTTATAAGTGGGAAAAATTCTTTACAGAAGCATATAAGCAGATATAACATAAATTAGTTACAATCACTTTTATATTCAGGATTCAAAACGTTTGTATGGAAAATAATAGTTGTTGAATTAGGAGAGTAGTCCCTAGTTTTAGAAAAAGCTGAAGAAATAACTAAAATGAGCTAATTCTCTCATTCATTCATTCATTCATGCAACACAATTTTACTTAATGTTCACTACATGGCACTCAGTAGTACTCTTCATGCCTGAACAGGTATATCTGCTTTAAAGAAAGCACAAATGAGGGCTGGCCTGATAGTTCAGCAAACTAAAGCACCTACTTAGGCAGAGCTCAGTGGCCAGGGGTTGATGCCCACGTGCAGTGCTGGCCCTGCCCTCAGGGCATGCTGAGATGGTGACTGAAACTGGGCAGGGCGGCGCATGTCTGTAATCCCAGCACTTGGGAGGCTGAACACAGGAGACTCACTACAAGGCTGATCTAGTAGTGAGACCCTGAACACCCTGTGGACCCTGTCCTAAATAGAGAAAAGAAACATCAGGAAATGTTACGAGAAAAGGCCTGTTTATTTCTAGCCATTAGCTACAGAGCACTATGATACTGTTAATAGCGCTCGCTCATTTATCTACAGTCAGAATCACTGTCATTGGTGTCATTCTCTAGATGGCAACGCGACATGACAGCCACAGCACTCCCTGGAGTCGTCCAGCCTGTGCTGGAGCCAGGGCTGTGTGGCAGTGCACACAGGTTTGTCTTCTTCCACACTCTTTAGCAGATAGTTCTTGACTTTCTAGCTCTCAAAAGCCAAATAAGGAATCTGAGGCAAGTCTCTGCCCCAGCATGTTCTAACAATTTACACATTAATGATACATCTGGTTGCAGATAACATCTGTGAAGAAACACATCAAGGATAGCCCTTGATTGTGTTTTGCAAGTTTATTTCAAAGGAGTAAGTGGACTGAAGAAATCATCTATATTCTTTCCCTTGGGCTCAGAAAAAGACTGGATACATATCTAGAGCACAATTTATAATCTGAGAATCTCCTCCAAAGCCAGAAGAGCAATTTATCATCTCAGTGCTAACTGTTGCCCAAAAAGAGAAAGTAAGTCTGAGATAACGAAAAGCCTAAAAGTTAGATCTATAAAACACAGTGTGGAGATCTCGGGGCTGAATTTATACGGACTCTTAGCCTCCAACTGTCAGTCAAAGAGAAGAAATCAGTAGCAGCCCAAGAATCAGCAGGCGAACGTCAAGGGGTGCTCTGTGCTCTGTGCTTTGCATTTCTAGATGGTGTCCGTATCGCTGATCAAGTTCTCCCCCCAGGGAGCTAACAAGCCCACAGCGACAGAAGTTTGTTTTGTCTTATAAACCAGCGAGATCAAAAGTGTTCTGCACAAAATGCAATACCACTCTTCCTCTGAGAGGGCTGCTGTCCCCGTACCATGGCTCTGAGGCCTTTTTCGAGTGCCTCCTTCCATGTTCTTAAGAATACTTGACAAGACTTAAGTGAGAAAAAGCTCATTTGCTTAAAAACATTAAAAGGTCATTTGTTCCCTTGGACTAAAGATTGTGTAACCTATTGTAGAAAACATAGAACCGAGGATAAAGTGTGAGATATTGATATAATGTGTTCTAAAATGCAGGTTTCCTAAATACATTAATCAATACAGTCACCTACAGGTGCTAGCTGCTATTCTGTGCACTTTCCCTAAATTAAAACATTCAGTCTTCAGAATACCCTGAAATTAGCATCATGGTTAATCATAGTTTACTAAAAGATAAAATTCACTTTAAATATCTCCAGTCAGTTATTTATACTGTAATTTATTTACTCTCCTTCAGAGAGTCAAGAAAAATTAGTGGCAGTGCAAGCCTCACTTCAGAAATCACATGCAGATGCAGTTTCAGTATTAGAGAGCAATCAGGGGCACACAGTCCAGGTCCTGGCGCCTGGGGAGGACATGCGAGTGTTAACGAAGAGAGCATGAGACGGAGCCTTCAATCTACACAGGTGATGACTGTGGGGATGGTACAGAGCGGCCTTTGCAGAGAGGGAGAGATTTAGCAAAAATGTCCAGCCAAGAAGCATCGCCATAGCATGGAAATCTCAAAGGATTTCTGTGCTTTCAGCTAGCTTGCGCAAGATCACTCAGGAGGCAGACTGGTCTGGTAAGGAGCTAGGAGTTTATTCTACCAGGATTAAAAGGCAAGAAGGAGTTTTAAGCAAGAAATAACATAATCAGGTTCTAGTTTTAAATAGCTTATCGCAGAAACAGGAAAATGTGTTAGATAATTTGCATCAAATTATGACACAGATCTCGGGGATTGTAGTAGGACAGTGTCTGTGGTGAAGGGTGCAGGAAATAAACACAGGTGAGATGATGTTTTGGGATGATAACCTTTAGGTTAGTGTTTAGAGTAAACAAGGATACAAAGTTAAGATGGATGTGATTCGAATAGAGATGTGTGTAAATAACACACGTGACTGCGAGGAATGGGGAGGGAGGCAACTGGAAAGAAGATACATCACACACAGGACAGCTCTACAACACTGGTATCTTAACCAAGCAAAATGTTTACAGTAAAAAATACATGATTTTAAGATTAGTGACTAAGACAACTAATTCATCACTTTCTTCCAGTGAAACTTCCATTTCTTAAAAAAATTCTTCCATTACATTAAAAAAGTGGTGAAGAGTATAAATTTCAACCTGAACAAGAGTTTAGATTTTATTTAATCATACAGACACTAAATTTAGACATTTGAAAGTTGACTTAAATTTTATTTGCCTCTGGTAAGTGAAATGTGAATAATTATTTACACAAAAGGCGATGGGACTATTTTTATTCAAAGCCAAGTAACAAGATTATTAAAGCCAATTAAAGATAATAGCACTCTCTTGATGCCTTCTTTTTCAAGGAAACAAACTAATATTAGGAAGGCAGCTATACTCACCACTATACCACCATCGCAGGTGCAAACTAGTATTAGGCTTTGGAAGAAAACATGAGCAGGAAAGGAAATTCTAGCTCTAGCTCAAACTCCTAGCTTACATATTGAATTGCTAGACAATGAGTTTTAATGCTCAGAACCATGATTACATGGTGAGGAATGTTAAATAATAATATTATGTAATCATTACTACTGAATTATGAACCCCTAAAATCAAATTTTTAAATGCACTATATCAAAATGAGAGAAGAAATAATAAATTTTGTTTAACATACTTAATTAAATTATATAATGAAGGAAAACCCATGTAATATTTTAAAATCACTTCTATTTACTTTTTATTTTGTAATACTTTAAAATAATTTTGACCTTTATAAAATTTTCATACATGTGGATGCAATGATTATCTTGACCTTATCAAAAAGAACCACATTAAAAAGAGAAACTATAAATAAATATTTCAGTTTGGCAGAGTATTTCTTAGGCCTAAATTTGTCTTCATAAAGATTTCAGGAGAACATTTCACTATGAACTTGTCTATATAGGATGTTTGGGTAAAGCAAAACTTGAAATCCATCTAAGCCCACCTGAATGACTTAGGTTTATCCTACACTGTATCAACAGAAAACCAACACACATACTTGGTGCCTGACACATCCTATAGATAGAAGCAAGACTCCTTTCTGCATCTTTCCAAAATTGAGCCAGAGCAGGCTAACTGGGAGAAGCATGGAGGCTCCTCACCTTTATATAACAGGTGAAACGAAGCAGCCTTTCTCCTCAATTGCTGCAGAATGTCCCTACCTTGTGAAATCAGGAGGTCAAATAAAAAGGTCTGATAATCACGGGTTAGAAAACAGGATTTTGGGGGCCCCAAATAGCTCGGTGGATTAAAGCGCCTGCAAACGGATGCAGGGGTCTGGGGTGCGATCCTGGTGTGCCGGTAATCCCAGCACTTGGGAGGCTGTAAACAGTAACCACTACAAGTTTGATCTAGTAGTGAGACCCTGGACACCCTGTAGATCCTTCCCTAAAATACAGAAGAAAACAGGATCATGGGATGTGTGGAAGTGGTATAAGGATGAAGGCCCCTTGTCTGCTGCTGTAAATCTATGCAGGAGTGTTTAGAGAACTGTGCTGACAGGCCACTGCTGCGCTCTTTCCTTGGAGGCGGACTGTTGTCCAACCACTTCCACATATTTATCTAATATAATCTGCAAATTAACTCTGTCAGGCTGAAAAGATTTTTTTTCCAGATAAAGGAAGATTTGGGCAAAAATAGGATTCAAATGAATAGGCAAAGTGATTCAATTATGTGAAGAAAGAGTTGTAATAATATTATATAATCATTACTACTAGATTATTAACACTTAAATTAAATTTATAAATGTATTAATCCTTACAATTGATGTTTGAAAAATGTTTTGAGTCTGTTATACTGACACATTGAGATACCGACTGATATGCTAGTTTAAATAATTTATATTTGACAGAATTGCTACTAAAAAATCTAAGCATCTTTCCTACTTTGTAGCATTTGGTGTGTTTTTGATTTTCATTATAACATATTGTTTCCAATGAAAAAATAATGTATTCCATAAAGGTAATGAAGATCACTCAGATGTACTGTTTTCAGCATCAGGAGGAATGCTTAAAACAGTCAAAACCACACTTTTTTAAAAAATGAAAAAAAATAATATATATATGTGTGCATATATATATATATAATATATATTATGTATAGGAATATATATATTCACTCTGAAGAAGTTTAGATTTTATTTAATTATACAAATACTACAATTAGAAATTTAAAAGTTGACTTAAATTTTATTCATCTCGGGTAAATGAAATGTGAATAATTATTTACACAAAAAATGATATGACTATTTTTATGCAAAGCCAAGTAACAAGATTATTAAAGCCAATTAATGATAACAGCACTCTCTCACTGCCTTTTTTAAGGAATAAAAATAATATTAGGAATATATATCTATATAGATATAGATATCACATGTTTGATAGCTGAGCATGTGCAAGTGCCTACTGTCAGAATTATTTTTCAGGATTGTACCCATGTTAGACAAGAAAAAGTGAGATTCTGAGAGAACTTTGTCCACGGACATACAGTACGCCAGCTATGGTACAGAGTACGCCTCTGGCCCCAAACGTCACATATATAATGAAAATCTTCTACTGTATGAGTGTCCCACCTTGAGGCAGTTCCTGCTCCCACTTGTCCGATTTAGAATTAGCATTCAAGATTGATGCCCTAAGTGTACAAAGTTAAAGGCTTAGCCTGGCTCTTAGAGCACAGACACCAGCTAATTATTTTTGAGCAACTGAAGCAAGCTCCATGAGGTAAAACCTACAGAAATTAGCTGAAAGACTAGTACAAGTTAAGGGTGTAAGTAACAGTATTGGAGCACCAAATTATATGCCAGCACGGCCAGCAACTGGCTCCAAGAAGACTGGAGAAAACAGGAAATTCAAACATAAAGGGAAAGAAAAAGTTTAATATTGGAAGTACATATGAGAGCGATAAAATATGACCTAGGGTGTTCCTCTCCATCCAGTCACCTTTCCTTCCCAAGAGAGAAGCCAGCTGCACAGGCCAAACACTAACTTTTTAATTTCAGATTTGTGGCTTTCATCATCCAGTTAGCTTTATCATCTCTCATTCCCTCTGGTAACAAGTCAACTGAGTTGAAAGTAGAGACTGAGGAGAAAATCTTACAACCCCTGAGTAGTCCTGTCACACAGGTTTGG
Source organism: Octodon degus (assembly GCF_000260255.1). NCBI lineage: Eukaryota > Metazoa > Chordata > Mammalia > Rodentia > Octodontidae > Octodon > Octodon degus. The sequence goes on along the minus strand of NW_004524675.1, from coordinate 2,581,389 downwards.
GTTCATTCTTAATAGACATGAAAGAAACAGTGTTTCTACATCACTCAAAATTGTACTATGGGCCTGGCCAAATAGGTCACTGGATTAAAGCACCTGCAAGCAGGCGCAGAGGCTGGAGGCTTGATCCCAGGGCTGCCATGCAGGCCCCACCCCCAAGGTGCCCTGAGACAGCAAGTGAGACTGGGTGTGGTGGCGAGTGCCTGTAATCCCAGTTCTTGGGAGGCTGTAAACAAGCAGATCACTAAAAGCCTGATCTAGTAGTGAGACCCTGAACACCTTGTAGACCCTTCCCTAAAATACAAAAAATAAAATAATAATAATAAATAATAATAATAATAATAATAATAAATGTACCATGTACACCATACAGAGTGTTTCATCTTACTACTTTGTACTGAGGAAGAAAAAGATAGGGACGGCTGAGAGAGTAAGAGACAAGTCAGGAGGAAGACAGAATAAAACTTATGTTACTTCTTATTTTCAAATGTTTTAGTAAGAGTGATTTATCAAAATCCTAAAATTGTTCCCAGTATAGACTATTTTGTTTACATAAATAGGCATACCTTACTGAAATCATTTTCATCATATTTAATTTTGGAGAGAACCCTTAAGCCTGCACTACTTTTATGACTCTAAAGATGTAAAACTTCTAATAGCACAATCGAGTAAAAGTCACTAAGAATATTATAATATTACCAACAAATATTTAACATTTTGAAGATGTACCATGCTGGCAGAGATTGGCTACCAATACAGAATTGTCAAAAAGATCTTTTAGGCCAGCAGAAATAAATACAATTGCTCTTCCTCTTGTCTAGACGTTGACCTGAAAGCATTGTAACTCTTTCTCCCCTCTTAGGTCACCAAGATTCTTATCATCTTTAACAATGAACTAAGACGAAGTAGTTCATCTTAGGGTCCCATGTGACATTTCCAGGGCTCAACCCTAAGCAGGGTTTCCTCGAGCCCTACTTTACTACACTGGAAAGTTCAATGCAATGAAATCAGTGTTGACTCATCCATCTTGCCTGCAAGACTATAAGCTTCTGGAACAAGAAGGACAATGTTGTTCTCTCTGTACTTCCACGGCCCATGATAGGGCCTCATATTAGCAGATAAGTTTGCATGTGTGTAGTCACAAGACCAATTGGAGTTCTCTCAACCTCTCTGATCAACTAAAATGCAGGTAATGGATTAAATCTCAGAAGTCCTTTTCAGGTATCAAACTTCATGCCTCTATAACTCCATAGATTTACTTTAAAATGAAAGAATATGTACATTATCTATCTATCTATCCATCCATCCATCCATCCATCCATCCATCCATCTATCATGGCTTCTACCTAAATATCCCTCAAAGCCTCATATGCAATCACTGGTGACTTTTCATAGCTGGCTGGATCTAGGGTGTGTGATACTGGGATGAAGGGTGTGTGACCCTAAGGTAGTTCACTGACTGCATTCAGCATACTTTTCAGTGTGTCTGAATGGATTTACTCAAGAGAGAAGCCCCACCCTGCATGGGAGTAGCACCATCAAAACAGCCTGTTGCCTGGGTGGGATAAAAGGAAAAGTGGGTCCTCTGCTTGTAGAGCTCTGCTTTCTGCTTGCCATGCTACAGGACGCTTCTCCTCTGCAATGCCTCTCGTGTGCCTTGGAGTTCACCAACTATGGACTGAAACTACTACTCGCTGTGGCCTGGCGAAATCTCCTCTCCTTTAACTTTTAGGTGTCAGGCACGTTGTTCTCAGCAAGAAGAAAAGTAGCTAAGACTGTATATATTAGAAATTACATTACATTTGATGTGAACAGCACAATCTTAGTACAAGTAATATTCTGAAAAAACAAACTGAATATGGCCATCAGTTCTATATTGGTATCAAACCACAAAACATTTTAATACATATAATTACAAGCCACAAATTTTCCTTTAGAGATATATTCCCTAAAGAATATAAGTGCTTCTTACCAGAAGTCAGACATAGAAGAGAATATGGTCACTTCTTAAATAACAGTTCCACTATTTCATTCTATCAAGAGTTATATCTAAATTGTATTCATCAGCAAACACTGCTAAACTATCTGCACATGTAGAGATGGATTTCTAATAGGGGAATATAGACAAATAACACAAACAGGTAGCAAATAATTTATGCATTTGGTGATTAGCATCATAGTAAAATACACAAATTAATACACATTGGAAGTCCTATGGGAGAGTCACACTTGCACAGGCAGTGATTGATCTGGGAATTACTGGAAAAGTGTGACTTCAGGAAAGTCTCTGAAAGAGACTGGTACTTGAGTAAAAAATTCTAAGTAAATCTAACAGCACATGCAAAGACTGGGGTCAGGAGGTGTGTACAGGCAGCACCATGGGGAAAAGCAGAACTAAAGAGAAAAATGCAAGTAAACAACAAAATAAAACAAACATAAAAAATAATATGACATAGTAAGACTTCAGCTTTTAAAATGAGAAAAAAATGGAGAACTAATGGATACTTCTGTTCTGCTGTTTAAAGACACAGCTTTTGAGTTAGGTGTCAGGGCACAAGCCTGTACTCCCTCAAGCTATCCTTGAGGCTGAGGCAGGAAGAATCCAAGTTCAAACCAAGCCTGCAGAACTTAGTGACTTACTAAGAACCTATCAAAATACAAATTAAGAAAGGACTAAAGATAGCTCAGTGTGAATTCTCTGAGTTCAGTCCTCATTACTGGAAAAAAATGTATAAATAAATAAGTTGGAAGCAAGATGGATACTCAGGAGAATAGCGAATGACCCAAGGAGGAATTGGTAACTTGGACCAACATGCTGACAGCAGAGAGAGTGTGAAATAATTTGCTTTAGAGTGCAATTTCAAAAAGTAGAAAAAACTGATAATTAATTGGTGCAAGTATAGAGAAAAAATCAAGGTAGATTAGGTTTTTGACCTGGAGTAGTTGACATCGGAGTCATTAAATAACATGAAGTAGACAGTAGTTAAACCAAGAGATCTTTAAGAAATTAGAAATTCATGAAAGTATGCAGTAGTTTAGAATGTTCACTGTACACTTGAATAGGTGGAAGAATTTAGCATTAAGTTGAGAGAAGTGACTGAGATTCAAAAAATATTAACAGGTTAGGAATTTTCAGTAACCTGAAAATTTGTACCCTAAAAGCCAATGTAGAAGTGGTTAGTAGAGATGAAGTGAGAAGATACAGGAAGGGAGAGATGAGAGAAGCAGAGAAAAGAGGGAAGAGACAAAGAAGGGTTCCAGGACCATTCTTTAAACACACTAATACCAGAAAGTCCAGGGAAGATGGAAGTAAACAGCAGGACAGAGGCGGTGGCTGGGGGAACAGCCACTGCATCACGGGCAGCTGTGTACTCCAAGGGAAGAAAGAGCCCGCAGGACACAGAAGTCGCTTCACTTGCTTCACAGGCCTTCTTGAAATAAACTTGCACTTAAGAGGATTAAAACGTTCCAAGCACTGCTGCCACAGTGACTGCAGGGTTTCACAGGTAAGTACTGGATGTGGTTCAGTAAGTCACAGAAGATCCACCTGCAAAGTAAAGCCAGCCAGCTTATTTGGTTACATAGATGAGCAGATTTTCAGTAGTGGAGATTCATCTCATAATATACCAGAAACGTGGTATCAACCATATTTACTCAATCTCCTTCCCATATCTATTTTTTTTTCCAGTACCAGGGATTGAACTCAGGACCTTGCATTTGCCAGGCAGGTACTTATTCTACTGAGCTATCACCCCAGCCCTAAATTTTTATTTTAGGAAAAAAATAATCACTCATGGTATCAGAAGCAGCATACTGCCCCTAGTTTTTTAATAGTTAAAAATAAAATACTAAAACCTTTGAAGGAAATCAGAGAAAAAAAAGACTATATAATATTTACAGAAAATATACAATAAAATATAGGCAAAATAACACTATCTGGAATGAAATAATTGTTTTTTATTGAACATGGACAATGATCCAGGTACTATACTTGTGATGTTACTTCATATCCACCCATTCAATATAAAGTCCTTAGAAAGTATTATTTCACTTTTTAAGATGAGGAAATAGTGACTCAAGATAGTATGACTTTTCTTTTGCTATCCAGATACAGAGTAATTAAGCTAGGTTTGAAAAGTTGTCTTGGTTTGTAGTCCTTCCTTCTGCGAATGACCTCATAACTACAATAAGTCACTTGGAACTCTCTGGGCTGAGGTCCCTCGAGTGTAAGCAAATACACTGAGAAAGTTATTGTGAAGACAATGGGAGAAACAGGCACATATACTTAGTCTTTCTGTGCTTCTGAAGTAAGGAAGAAGACAGTTAAATCGAGGCAGAACATGAAGGTCTGAGGTTAAAAAAAGGAGGCTTAAAATGCTGATTTATCAGTCACTGGGATATGCTAAACAAAAGAAAGAAAATTTCAAAAAACAGAAGAGAGAAAAATAATCTAATGCTTCTAAAATATAGTAAATACAATGCTCCCATTAATATATTCAACTATTACAGCTGAAATTTACCCTGGCCTATGACCTCAGGTTATGACTCAGATGGTTAATGCAAACTTGATCCAGAGGCAATAGAGTTCCCAGGATGATAGTAGGATAACCAAGACATGTAATACTAGTAAAGAAGGCTAGTAGTCTTAAAAATTCTGTTCTCAGGCCTAACACTTGCTAGTGGCCAGTGCTGTTTGCTCTGTGGCATTTGGTTGTGAAATGGTGTCATCTCCTATAGGAAAGATAACTGCAGTTCTGATCTTTAAACGTATCTTAATTCAGCTCATCAGGACACATGCATACTATGATTTCATTAAAAAGATGTAAGATCAACCCTGGAAAATAAGGAGGAGAACAAGAGATGGGGAGACTGGGGGAGAGTGGGGTGGGAAAGCAAGAAGAAGGACAATGTGCGATGCACATGCGCCAGCTCTCTGTGATGAATGCAATCATGTGCTGCAAATATGTACTAATAAAATAAGATTTGGGAGAAAAATTGTCCATCAGCCATTGATTTTAATATTTTTCACCATTACAGGACCTTAACATTACATCTTTGCCTTGACCATCTAAAATTGTCAAATGAGTTCTCCACCATCTCATCGAATTGTGAAAACTGATAATGTACAGAAAACACAATGAGATTTCAAAACAATTTACCATGAATTCGTCAAAAATTTGCTATATTCAGCAAAGGTATAAAAATTTGAATAACTGAGTATCATTCTCCTGATCGTATATGTTAATTACTGAAGTAGCTACATGGCACTAATATGCCCCATATCAATTACAGATCAATTTTCCTATTACTGAGCTATACCTGAGGTTTTTCATTTATCTTTTATCCAAGTTCTTATTAAAACTGTTTTTAAGCAAGGAAATAAGTCTATTGCTCTTTCATCAACTGCTTCTCTGCTTTTATTCACCTTTGGCAAGTCCAGATGTACTTATCAGAGGATAAACAGAGGGTATCTTAGTGATAGGAGAGCTGAGGCATGAAAGTCCAAGAGCTTGCTTTCCCAGGATCCACAATCACGGGGCACCATCTGATGCCTTTGAGCTTTTTTTTTTTTTTTCCTTAAATAGAAAGCTACGTTTTAAAATCCTGCACAGTGAGCCTCAGGTATACTTTTCTCTTTATGCCTAGTACAAACGCTATTCCCAAACCATATCAGATGTAATAAAGATTTAGTCCATTCAACTTCGTATGTCGTCTGGAGGACACTGGGTCTAAAGACCTGTAATTTAGCAAGTTCGTATCAATTAACAAAGATAAGCAAATAAAACTACATGAGACTATAAATGCACCCTACATTGCACCACAAATGATTTTTAGATACTAAATAAATTCTAACAAATTGTATCTTTTTTTTAGACATTTATGCCAGAATTAAATTTAAATACCCTTTGGGACAAAAAGCCAGCATTGTGTTGCATTTCCCATTATGTTTTCTGTACAGAAAGCATTTGCAAACACTGATATGACAGGTCCAGTTATATAAAATATTGGCAGTAAATCTCAAAAGTGCTGAAATCTATAAAAGTAAAAGCAGACATTTTAAAAGTTGTAGTTCAATGATGCTGCTGTCATTAAAAAAAGAAATCTCTCAACAAAGTAGACTGACTTTGCTGAATCCTTGAGGAAGAAAGGAAAGGAAATGTCCATCCATTCTTATTAATCCAGAATATAAAAATACCTGGTGGACCCAGCAGAACATGACCTAAGTTAGTCATAAAATGGGTGTTGAGAGTGAGTAACACTTTATACTGTGTAAGGTGAAAATAAGCTTCAGTATATGATGGCACGTCACACAGTGATTGTTAGAAATGTAAAAGATGTTAACTTTAAAAACTTGACACAGGCCAATCAGCCATATTTATCCTGTTTATGAATTCTTTAATCAGCAGCTTATTGGATAAAATTATCAACCTTCCTCAAATTCAGATAAAGAGAAAAAACTAAAAAAAAATGTACATAGAATTCTTGGGTAACTTACCAGCAAACTGCGGCCAGGAATTATATTATATATGTAGCAATACTCCACTAAAGAGCTTTCGATTATACTCTAATGCACTGGAGAACGTCTTCTACTTGCATTTGTGTCCTTTCTCAGCTAAAACTGGCTTAATTCTTTGAGAAGCAATCACTTCATAATCTTTGGGGCAATTCTCTGCTTACTGGATAGTGGACATCAATACAAATATACAGTCTAAATTAATTATCTTTATTTTATGCATCTTCAAAGTACAGAGTTAAATCATAAGTCATTGCTCTTTTAAAATTTTGTGACAACAGGCCCTTAAGCTTTATATATTTCTGATGTGTGATTTCAAGTATTTGGATGTGGCCAAATTAAAATTCAAACTAAACTTCAGTTTTACATACTAATTTCTCTCTACATATGTAAAATGGCAATTTAATGTATACTTACTTTTGCAGGGTATGGAGATAACTGAATGTAAACCCAGCCAGAATATAAGTGGGTCAACCACATACTGATGTCTAATGATTTTACATTCTAATGTCAATTTTTTTTTCTTATGTCAAATTTTGTCTTGTGACACTTGGGCTGAGCTGAAACTGGACAACAGGCTTTATCCAGGGAGCTGAGCACTGAGGGAGCCATATAATTAATGTGGCTATCTTAGACATCAACACTCTGGAATTCAAAACTGCCAGGGTCTATGGAGACATGAAGAAATTTTAGGGAAGGTATTCTTACCCAGTCGCTGGGCTGGAAACCAGAACTAGTGGAAGAATGGAACTGTTTTTATTCACTTATGGGAGGGCAGAAGGCATGACTTTCTTGTATGTCATAATGAGTTGAGAAGGATTTATTTAGACTAGGAGAACTAAAGGCTTTCCATCTCTACAACATACATAAAGCGAAAATATTTTTAGAGACTTATGACACATAACATTTTCTGAAACTCAAAGTGATTAAACATCACATGTACTAGATTGTCATGTATTGAAATGGATTATTAAACTGAATGTGAAATCTCCAATTTTGGCAGACTGTATTAATTTTCATCTTCCTGGAGTGGACTGGGATCAGGCCCAGGGAAAATGGTACTTTGGGGCTAGATTAGCAGGCAAGCAATAATATATTCATGCCACAAAACTTCCTGACTGCTTCTCTAATCACTGAAAGGTACATCGCAGTCATAATTAGACATTTGCTTCTTCTGTCCATTCAGCACTTGTGAGGCGTTAAGAGAAAAACTTCACTGTCAGTTTTCTAATTTTATAAAATAGGAACAATACAGTAGAGATGGTAACAGGAAGACGAGATAAAATTTTTAAAAAGCTCTCTACACAATGGCTAATACACAGTAAGCACTCAGTGAATTTAAGAGTAATTGGTTTCTTTTGAAACTGGGAGAAGACACAATGGCCGTACTGAATACAACAACAGCTCCAGCTAACTTCTTTCTGCGCAGCTCTTCATATTTCCTCAGTGCCAAGGACTCCGACGGAGACTCAGAATACAAAATAACAAAAACAAGGTAACAGATGAGACACAATTACTCCTCGGTTTTACTCTGAAATTTGCTGCCCAACATGGTCATTTTGAAAACTGTAAGATTATGCATTTCCTTTCATAAACAAGGTCTATTCTCATTTAGTCTGTGCTACTGTCTAATCTCACACTAATTCAAAACTTTAGATTCCAAACATCCTAAAAGTTGGTTTAATCAACATGACTCCTTCACAATGATGCTCTGTCAGTCTCTGGGGTCCAAAAGGAGGCGTGAAATTTGGCATTGCAAACCAAACTCGAACATAAATCTCTATTAATTTTTTCTTTTATTCTATATCATTCCAATTTTAGTATATGTGCTGCCAAAGCGAGCACGGGGATTTTTTTTTTTTTTTTTTTTTGTGCCAAATGCCTTCAGGGCAGGTTTGGCTGGCTTGAGTTGTGGGCATCAACCACAGCAACCTGAGCCTGACTGCTTTGTTGAAGCAGCCACTTAAAGAACTGAGCTACAGGGCAGGCCCCCTCTTTTATTCTAATAACCCATTTATTTGTTGCAACCATTTTTTTTCTCTCTTCCTTTCTCCTCTGGTTGTCTTAGTGTCTGTAAAGAGAACACTGTCTTTATTTTTA
>NW_004524675.1:2571818-2572678 GCF_000260255.1 Octodon degus | reverse complement strand
ATATGCAGTGTATTATTTGTTGAAACTGTACTTCCGATTTGATTTGAAACTGTCTCATTGCTATCTGTTTATCAATAAAACTTTGAGGACAGTCTCATTAAAATAAATAAATTAAAAAAAATAAAAATAAATAAAATTTCAAAAGCAGTTACTAAGTTAAAATAAAAAGGGCTTCCTAACTGTATAAGATTCTTATGAATTTGCTAATTTTTAAATAAATACAGTTTATAATTTTATATTATGGGATATGCAGTGATGTTTTGAATAAAATATTAAATTACTAATTGTATCCAGCTAATTAATATATCGTATCCAATAATAATCTGATATAAGGTTTTAAAATTTCTTAGTAATTTTGAAAAATATTGTTATCAGTTACATTTGTATAATGTAGATATTTGAAAGAACCTTGATACTTTTGGTACTAATTGACCATTATTTTTGTCAATGTCCCCACTTGCGAACCCTATTTTACTATGTTAGATTTCACATTTAAGAGTGCTTGTTAACCACTGTCAAATTTCTATTGCTTTGTTTAGTAAAATTCTATATCATTTCTAATGTTTGTTTCTTCTTTTTCTTTTTCTTCTTTTTCTTCTCTTTCTTTCTTTCTTTCTTTCTTTTATTTTTTAGTTTTGTTTTGTTTTGTTTGCCTTACCGGGGATTGAACTCAGGACCTTGTGCTTGCCAGACAGCCACTTATTCTATTGGGCTATCTCCGCAACATTTGTTTCTTTTTAAAAATCATTTTGTAAAAAAAAAGAAGAATCCAAGCATTTTATGCTTGGATCATTCCAGTCTAATTCATGTTTTCACAAGTGAAAACATTTTCCTTTCTTATTTCTTTTTTTTTTTTTTTT
>NW_004524675.1:2569627-2570998 GCF_000260255.1 Octodon degus | reverse complement strand
CACAATTCTGGGACTTGGCACACAGGGTTTCAATAAATATTAATTTTATTCTTGACAGAAACATAAAGAATATATATATTATATTATATTTTGTATATCTTCTTTAGAGAGCAATCAACCGTGGACATTAAAGACCTGGACAAATAGCTCAGCGGATTAAAGCGCCTGCAAGCAAGCACAGGGGTCAAGGGTTTGATCCCTGGGCCTGCCTTGCTGGCCCACCCTGGGGTCGCAGTGCAATGACAACTGATACTTGGTGTGGTGGCACACACCCATAATCCCATAATCCCAGCTCTTGGGAGGCTGTAAATAGGCAGATCACTTCCATTCCGATCTAGTAGTGAGACCCTGTAGAACCTGTAGACCCTTCCGTCAGTACCTAATGTTATGAAGACATTTATTACAAACTCAAATGATTTTCATGAACTTAGATGATCATATGCTTTTAACCATCATTCTTTAATGTGATTTCCGTGTTGCTGGCTTGCATATATTAAGCCATCCTTGCTTTCTGGAATGAGTCCAATTTGATCATGGTAGTTTACACATCTTGAAATTGTACAATATTTATTCAAAAGTTTTGCATATCTGTGTTCATCAAGTATGTGTACGTATGATTTTTTTTTTTTTGCTTTGTTTTTGTAATGTTCTTTTCTGTCTTTGGTATAAATGCAAACACTGGTCTTGTTAGGTGTGGAAATACTTCTTTCTCTGATTTATTTTGGAAGAGTCTGAGTAGGATTCATTGTAGTTCTTCTCTAAATGTCTGACAACTTAGCAGCAAAGCCTTAGGTTCTGGACATTTACCGCAATGACAAAATTTCTATTATTAATTCATTCTTCTACCTCTTTATTGGGTTGTTCAGATAACACAGTTTCAATAAATTGTATGTACCCAGAAATTTATTCATTTCATGTAGTTTATCCAAATTATTGACTTACCATCTTTAATCATCCTTTTTAATTTTGTTGGATAACTTATAACTTCTTTCTGTTTCCAAATTTATTCATGTGCATCAGCTCTTTTTTTTAATTTCAGTAAAAGTTTGATGTTTTTATCTTTCCAAACAAATAAAACATGGGTTTCTCCAGTTTTGGGTACTGTTTTGGGATTCTTGATTTCATTTAACTCTGCTACAATCTTTATTCTTTCATTGTTTCTGTCAATTTAGAGATACTATTCTAATTTTTAGTTTTTATTAGTACATTTTTGTGTCACATAATGATTAATTTATTGTAGAGAATTGGCAGATGTACACATCTCAGAGCACTTTATTTTTTTCCCTTCTCTTACCCAAACTTTATTTTTTAGTCAGCATCAGATTTATTTATTTTTCTTATAAGTGTTTATAAATTTAATCATCATAGTCA
>NW_004524675.1:2564597-2569527 GCF_000260255.1 Octodon degus | reverse complement strand
AGAGAGTGGTGTGTGTGTGTGGCCAGCTCAGCCCACCAGGGGGCGGGGCTGGCTGGCATGTGGTGCTGGGGGATTGAACCGCGGTCCCTGATGCTCTGCCAAGCTTGGAGAACACTGTCTTTAGCTCCCTAGATTTTAACCAACAGGCAAAATTCCCAAGAAAACTCTGGATTCTGTTAATTTCAACAACAAAAGTTGAAGCAAGAGGTATGACTGGATTCTGAGAGGCAGACGAATTCCTTTTACTGTTCTGTTAGGTGCTACAATCTCTGTCCTGTAATATGTGGCAGTGTCAAAGATAACCGCATGGGTAGTTGATGTCCATGAGAGTAGTTAATTTCTGACTATTTTAGTAACTGACATGCAAAAAGTACCTAGTGCATAAAAGATACTCAATAAATGTTTCATAAAGGAATGATAACACTGGAGATGCAGAATCTGAGACAACAGAGTGTTCTGACAGGACACAGTTACTAGCATTACAATCATATTTCTTTCATTGGTTATAATCAGAATACTGTTTCTCATCAGTGAATTACCAAACCAAAGAGAGAACATGACAAGATGAAACAGCCAATCACAGGCTGGGGAGATAGCTCCGTGGATAAGTGCTTGCCTGGCAAACTCAAGGTCCTGGGTTCGATCCTTGGTACCACCAAAAAAAGAAAAAGAAAGAAACAGCCAATCACAACACACAAATAGCTTATGCTCACATACATGTTGCCCAGATAACTCTCTAACTAAACTTAAGAACTACATAGCACTATCTCTGGAAATACAAAGAATCAGGAATCAGTAGGATTAAGTAACAGACAGGATTTCTTACCTAGGGGCAGGGTGTAAAATCAGACCTCTCGTTTAATCAGGAATACAATAACTTTAATTTTATTCCAGTAATCAGAAATACAGACATGATATAAGTTAATTTTCGGGGGTTATACAAAATATGCAACATAATTATTGGTCTAGAATTAAAAATGCAAGTTTCTGAATACTTCTCAAATACCGAATCAACATTAGTAACAGACAAGGATGGACAGATACATACATTAATAATACCCCCAAGATGACCAATATTTTCAAATCCTGAGTTACGGAAAACCTGTGATTATTAAAATAACCATCACTGAAGTCTCTCATTAATAACTGAAAAATTCCATTTGGGGTAGAAAATTGAAGAAGATGCTCCAGAAGGGAACTTGGACATTTGTATTCTTGGTAAAAGCTTTGTATTTTGTGTACTGTGCCAACTTTTACCTTGAGAGGAAAGGCTACGAGTTGCCAGTTATATTTAGCATTCTAAGTGCTCTAGAGATTGCCCTTCATTATAAAAATCAAGTAAAGAGCATATGTTTTAATCCAATTACCAAGGTGAAAGTATCAGCTACATTGGATCAGTTACATTTTCAAAATAAATACTTTTGTGATAGTATGCACTATTTCAGCAAAATAACATTTCAGTTACTACAGCTTAAATATTGCTTTCAAAATCCTTCGCAATAGACATGTGAATTCTTACAGGTATTATTACGAAAGGGAAATTTAAAGGACTGCCTATAATAGACACTTTACAAAATACCACAAAAGAAATGGGATTATTTTACCTAGTACAATCCAATGTATTATAATGTATAAAAATAATTTTATTCTGAAAGTAAACGTCTTCAACTTGCAAATAGCATCAGTATACATCTCATCTTCACATTCACTACTTTGAAGAACTTATGAAGCTAAAATCCATTTCCCTAAAATGTGACTTCACTTTAGCTGTTCATTTCAGAATCTTTCATTTGCTAAAAAAGGCATTCCATTGTATCGTGGCTGTTTCTCTTGTACTTTTAGCCAATATCTGACAACTGAAGGTATACAGGGAAATAATCACTTCAATTCAACAGTCAGTTGAACTTCAAGTGTTCCTATTCCTGAGTTTTAAAGAATTGTCTCCCACTTAGAAGTCACAGACTACCGTCACAGAGGCAGCAGGCAAAGGATACTTTTAACGCTGCTGGGGTGGGATGGGGGACACTGGTCATTTGATCTAGTACCTGATACTTGGTGAGTAAACCAAATGCTACAGAGCTAGCTGCACAGCCATCATTCAGTCATTCATCCATTAATTAATTCATCCAATTTCTGGATGCAGGGCATCTCATACAAAAGGCTGGCCTCAAACTTGTGATCTTTGTACTTCAGCCTTCTGACAAATTGAGATCACAGGTGTATACCACCATGCCTAGCTAGATTAAACATTTTTAAAGTCATTTTATTTTTTAAAAAACTATATAATAGTTGTTTTATGTCTTGAAAAATATAAAGCATATATGAGGTATTTTGCATGAAATGTTTAGTGCCCCCCCTTACTATATTAGTACTCAAATAAGTGAAATGATGGTCCTCACCTAATAGAAAGTAAAGCAGATCTAAATATTATCATGGCAATAAAAATGAAACTTTTAAAGGACTGTAAAGCACAAAGCTAGGAGGTCATTTGCTACTCAGACATCTGTATCATATTTTAATGATTTTAATGTACCCATTTAGCTCCTAAAACTATACTAGCTCATCTTTGAAATACTATGAAATATAGATAACTAAAAAAATCGCAATTATGATTTACCAAAAATGTGTTTAATCTGTAAAAAACTTCATCTGCAGGCCAGCCAAATAATTCAGCAGATTAAAGCACCTACAAGCAGGATCAGGGGCCTGGGGATCACCCAGGCCTGCCATGCCAGTTCTGCCCCCACGGTTTGCTGAGATGACAATGGAGACTGGGTGAGGTGGCGCACCTGTAATCCCAACTCTTGGGAGGCTGTAAACAGGTGGATCACTACGAGTCCTATCTAGCAGTGAGACCCTGAACACCCTGTACACCCTTACGTAAAATGCAAAAAAAAAAAAAAAAAAATAAAAGAAAAGAAAAAAAAGAAAGAGAAAACTATCTGCTATAAAGAAAAGGAATTTCACCAAGGTATTAATGAGTCAGAGCTCAATAATATTTTCTGAAAATATTAAATAAGAGGGATTAATCTATGTCCATTCAAATTCAAAACATTAATGTCCTCCATTATCATTATCAGTCTCTGAGGAAGAATAAGAAAGTAGGACTACACCTTGCTGCTGTCTGTCACACATTCTCTGTGCTGCTGGAGATCTTATACTGTCAGTCACCCAAATCCTTCAATTTTCTCCAACAGGGATAACAACTTCTGTATTCATACAACTGCAAAAGCTTCTACTGGGGAGAAAGCTTATAAAAAGACACACATACAATATATACAGTCTCATTCTAAAAGAAATGTCAGTTATGTATGTTGTAATCTCATGTTGATTAATGGCAAAATGTTCTAACACATGATACAAAATCTCTCCCTTAACCCTGAGCTCAACCACAGGGAAGAATATATGCTAGTCAGGCAATAGAGAGTTTTGTGGTTTATACAAAGTACTTTACACTCAGGGAAAAGATACCTGTTAACATAGAGGACTTCCCAGGGTGGCATAAACTTCTGTTCACAGGGCTGAAATTTTGGTAACTGAATAACGTAAAAACTGTTTCCCCTCTCAAGTGAAAATATTTTACTGCTTCATCTAGTCACTTTTTTCTTGTTTCCCTTTGGTTATAAATAAAAACTTCCCAATATATTACAAAATAGAAATTAATAGAATCAAAGGGCACAGGAATTTATTTGGACAACACAGAGTTTGAAGGCCATAAATTACTATATCATTTTTTGAGGCTTTCTAGAATATGAAGAAAGGAATGACAATTCAAAAAAATACTTTGAAAAATCATTAAACTAAAAAAGATGATCTAAAATTTAAAAAGCAGGGTCTGGTGAGATGGCTAAGTGGTCTAAAACACCTACTTAGAACAAGCTTAGCAAAGCACAGGGACAGTGGTTCAATCCACCAGCACCACATGCCACTCAGCCCCGCCCCCTGGTGGGCTGAGCTGGTCACACACACACACACACACACACACACACATAAATAAAACTTAAAAAAAAATAAAAATAGAGACCCCATCCTAGGCCAGGTCCGGTGAGTGTGTGAAGAGCTTCCTGCTACCCTGCGCCAGCGGGACCAGTCCCAGCCCAGGTGCAGTGTGGGCTGGACCCTCTCCCACCCACTCGGGCCGCCCCCCACCACTCGGCCATACCTCCCCCACCCCTCCCGCCGAGTAGGAATTTCTACCGAGCTCTGGGAACCTCCAGACCCAGTCCTAGCCCAGGTCCAGTGACTGTGTGGAAAGCTTCCTGCTACCCTGCGCCGGCGGGACCAGTCCCAGCCCAGGAACAGCATGGGCCGGACCCTCTCGCACCCCCTCAGGCTGCCCCCCACCACTCCACCGTACGTCCCCCAAGCCTCCAACCCAGAAGGAATTTCTGCCGAGTTCCAGGAGCCCCGACCCAGTCCTAGCCCAGGTCCGCAGCGAGAGGGAGCTGAGCACAGCAGCCACACCTAAGTCAGACGCAGCTGGATAAGTCCAAACTCTGTAGAGCTCCACCTGAAGTTCAGTACGTGTGAATGTTATAACTACAGCAAAGATCTTCAACAAAGGGCAGAAGACAGTGCTACACAAAATGACGAGAAGGAACAAAATGCAACCTCAGTATCCAAGCCCACCAGTAACAACTGCAGAGGACATTAACACAGAACAAATTGGAAATCAAACACTGAAAGCAATGAATCAACAGTTTCTGAAATAAAACAGCTGCAGAAAGATATAGAAGACCTCAGATTGGAAATGAAAAAAGAAGTCTCTGAATTAATAACATCTGCACTAAAGAATCAAATGCAGAAACATATGGAAGCAAACCAGTGCCCACCCAGAACAAGTGCAGAGGATCTAGCTCAGCTCAAATGAATGAATCAAGAGCGTCGATAGTAAATAAGCAGCAGCAGAAACATATAGAGGAAATCAAAG
>NW_004524675.1:2545645-2564422 GCF_000260255.1 Octodon degus | reverse complement strand
TCACGGCCATTGTTTGGCCAATGTGCTCTCTGTGAAAGCCTGAGAGAATGTTTTCTCTCCATGTGACTCTCCTTAGGCACACTCTACATCATTGATCTCTTTCATCTTTAGCCTCATAATCTCCTTGATCAGAAAATTTGGGACACTACCGAGGTACATGACGTTACAGTACAAGTTCTCATATGTCCTGAGTCTTAATTGACATTGGAAGGCTAGGGCAAAAATGTTGGCTTTCCTTGCAGCCCTCCTTTTTCTCTAATTTGGTCTGCAAACTTAGGTTGTTACCCATTCAGAAGACAAGCTTATTGTTGTTACCATACAACTTAGGCTGTTAAGCTTAACCTATCTGTATGAATATCAAACATCTTAGGCATTACATGGAACAGGTATTTTTCATCAAGTATTAATATGTTGAACTTTAAGTTCCTACAGAATATGATAAAAACATTTAAAATTAGAATATATTTTTAAAATAGACATAAAGAATTATATACTTTTTATGTTTACACGTAAGTCCAAAAAACTAACCATATACAACCTTGAAGCAGGACAGTCCCACAATATTTCTTTTCCTGTCTCATGCCTTCATTCACCACCCCCTTCTTTTTGAACAGTCATCTACCTGAGAGACAGCATAGCATGTGCTTATTTTTATGAGCTTCCCACTTAGAAATTCTCTTGCTGAATCTAAGTCGATTAGGTATATTTTATTTACAATTTTTTGCTTTCAGTTTCTTCTGTAAGTTCTTTTTCAATGTCTCCATGACCCATGGCTATAGGAGTATTTTCTATAATTTTTACGGATTTTGACTTTTCTGAAATTCTTCATAGAACTAGTTTCAAGGGATCAGCAAAGATACTTGATATTATCTCAATCTTACATTTGCTCAGGCTTATTGTGTCCCCTAATTTAAGAGGGACATCTCTAAGCAGGAGAATGTTTATTTGCATTTGGGAGACTTTTATATTCTGCTGGTATTAAATGGAATCTGTTGTATATGGCTATTAGATACAATTCATTAGAAGTCTTTTCAATTCTGATTTTTCTGGAATGATTTGTCCATTGTTTAAAATGGGGTAATGAAGTCCTCTACTTCTACTGTATTATAGTCTACCTTGACTCTCAGATTATTTTTATTTTATATATTTAGTTGTCCGGTTGTTAGGTGCTTAGTATTTCCAATTGTTATATGGTCACTTCATGAGCTGAAACCTTTACCATTACGTGATGACCTTTTTGTCATTTTTCAGTTTTGAATTAGATGTAGTTTGTCTAAAGTCAGTATCACTAACCTTGCTCTCTTTCATGCTTCATTAGCATGAAATGCTACTGGGATATCTTTTCTGCTCCATTGACTTTTAGTCTAGGTATGTCCCTGCAAGAGAGATTACTCTCTTCAAAAAAATAAGAAAAGTCATATTTTTGTATCTATTCAGCAGCTATTAATTTTAAAGAATTTAATTCAGTTGCATCAAAGATAATCATTAACATGTAAGGATATATTACTGTTATTTTGATAATTGTTTTGAAGACATTTTTGTTCTATTTTACTGTTTTCATTTGTAATTTCATTTTTTTCAGATGTGAATAATTTCTGTTTATGTTACATTCTTTTAAATTTTTTATGCTCTTAAAGAGAAAAGAGTATTAAAACAAAAATATTACAAAGCATGTAGAATTTCACTAAATAAAATAATATGAATTTCACAGTATGTGTTGTATTGCAGTGTTGTCTTCAAATTAGTTGTTCATGTTACCAGAATATGTTGTTCTTTTAAAAAAGAATTTTTTTTAGTTTACCACAAAATTTACATGAAATATCTACTATGAAAAGCAACCTATTTCAATGTGATAACAATTTAATTTTAATTTCACACAATTCTATACTTTTACCTTCATGTATATATTTCTTATTCTGATGTCAGATTTTATGGTTTTCTAACTTGAATTTAAGCAACATTCTTTTCTTGCCACAACTGTGATTCACCACTTCGTGCTTTAACCTTAATGATAGAAATAAAATTATTTTTTTACACTACTGTTGTAGACCTAGAATACTCCGAATAGGAATTTGTTTTATATACTATTGAGTTTTGGGCCTTTGTAGATTTCACGTTATTAGTGATCTTTTTTTCAGCTTAACTTTAGAAAATCCTGAAAAGCAGATCTACCATTGAATTTGTAACATTTATCGTAATAAATGAACCAATGCTTGCTGTAAGTTTTCTAATTAGCTGAGACCCTGCTTTTGTTCTGATAAAAAATATTTCCTTAACTTTTCTTTGTCTAGAGTCTCGTTCTGATTTCTGAAAGTGAGCTTTGCTACATAAAATATTTTTTCTTTGACGGTGTTTCCTTCTGCGCTTTGCATATGTCATCTAGACCTCTCCTGTGCTCCAAAATTCCACCCTTGAAGTTTGCACCATGCTGTGTCAGTGCTTCTCTGTGTGTGATGAGCTTCTCATGTCATCCTTTCAAAATTTTGTCTTTATTTTTCATAATTCAATTATGTGTCTTGGGTAACTGTATATTAGGTTGGACTTGGAGATTCTACATGTCTTTTACCCAGAACTTGATATAACCCTGGGAGAATGCAGTTTTGCAGCATTATTTAAATGTGGTTTATGGTCATTTTTTTTGTTCACTTATTCTTCTACGTCTTCTATTCTACACAGATTTGGTCACGTGATAGTGTGTCATAACTCCTGCAGGCTATCTTAATCATTTTCCATTCTTATTCATTACTCCTCTGATTGAATAATTTCAAATTTCACGTGTTCTAGCTCACTAATTCTTCTACTGCTTGATTCTGCACTGGAAGTTTCCACTAAGATTTTAACTTCAGTCACTACATTCTTGGTCTATAGAATCCCCATTCAGTTGTTTTCCTTTGTCTCTATTTGCTTGCCAAACTTTTCATTTTGCTCACATATTGCTTTCCAAATTTCATTTAATTTTCTCTGCATTATTATTCACTGAACCTCTTTCAGTAGGTGGTTCTGAATTTCTTTTCACTAATTTCATAATTTCCTGTTTTAGATGGTCAAATGTTGTTTGATTAGTTTGAGTATGTCATGAATACATAACTAATATAATTCCTGTGTCCTTGTATTGTAGTCTCTGTTTGTTGGGTATTTGTTTGGTTTTTGGTACTTGGAATCTAACTCATCTAAAAACCTTGTGTTTGCCATTGCAGTTGCAGAGCCAAAACAATATCCCTTTCTTTCTCTGCACTTAAAACATCCCCTTTTCTGTCCCTTCTAGGTCTTAGTTCTCTAAATGACCAGTGTACTGTATTCCTTCTGGAATACTAGCTAAGCTCTATGGCTTGACACAATGTTGCCTGAGTCCTGCAATAACTTCTTAATAGCATGATCACAGGACTGTATACTGGGCTGCAAAGTTAAGGATGGGAGTTCCTGGTTAAAGGTAGGACCTGAGACTCTATTCATTAGAAATGCATCAGTGAGGACTGCTTGTCAGAAAAGAACTATGAAGCAGGCATTAGACATCCTGATCAACAGGATCTGGTCTCAATACTTCCTTGAAGTCTGGAGGGATGAAAGTTTTCCTACTGAGTAGGATCACTGCATAAGCTTTTTGGGTGGGTAAAACTACTACTTCACAGTCAGGTCAAGTGTGTCTATCTGCATCTCTGCTTCTCTGAATTGGATAAAGTAGGTCTCTCTCTACGTGAGTGGTGTTTTCAGTTTTGACTCTGAGACTAGCCAGGTAGGGTTAGAAATGAAATTAAAATTTCACTGTTTTTGAAGGCAATCAGCTCAGTTTTGAAGACGGGCAATAAATTTGCTGTTATATCTGAGCAGGCACCTCAGAGAGCAGAAATCCAAAGAAGAACTGAAGTCCATGTGCTAGTTACTCTCACTTCTGCCTCCTAGGTTACAATTTGACTTTGGGTGCTCTATCTCTATTTTTTCTCCTTCTATTCCGTATGATATGATACTAAAATGGGCCTCATGAGATGTGTCTTTCAATACCAGCAAGGCTAGATGATATGCCTGGTTCTTTTATCTCAGAGCAGAGAGTGTGGGCCAAGAAAATATTCAGCTTTGTGTTATTCCTGTTTAAAAAAGGATGAGGTACAATGGTTTTGAAGGAGATTGTTCTTTGTATCCTTCTATTTTGCTTTTATTCAGTTCGCAGAATGTATGGATGTCTGAGGCTTGTTTCCATGTGTTGGCATTGTCAAAGCAACGTCATGGCCTCTAGATAATTGTTAGTTGAAGGAATCATGGGAAGAGTGGGATCTGAGGCTTCACATTCTGCCATCTAGTTGTTACTTCCTAGTATCGGTAATTGCTCTGAAAAGGGTATTTACTACACTTAACGCAGTGCAGTGGAATGTAAATGGTGCTTCAAGAATACTACAATGAATATCACATTTAGATTATCTTTATTTATAAAAAGTAACGTCAAAAGACACTAGAAAGCATGTTAATTTAACTTCAGTTCCTGTTCAGTGGGTACTAATAAAAATTACTAGCAAAAATAAAAGCAAGATGAAATGAATGATATTTAAATGACTTCTCATTAGACTAATAAGCTTCTGCTGTGTCTGTGTTCATGGTGAATCAAAAGAAAACAATGTATGCAATAAAACTTTGTGAATATATAACATTTCTCATTCCACTGACTGAAGAATTAAAAATCTGTGTTCACTACTGGCATTTTAGAACAGCTTCTGTGTGCAACTGAATGTGGCAAATTGTAACTTTATGACCACATATCATTAGAAAGAGTACTATTCCTGGAATTAGAGTGTTTATCTCCTTGGATCTTCCACTAATTAGCTATGACTTCAGGGAGTCATTTAATCTTCAGAACTCTATGTCATAGACCCACCCATGTTTATAAGTGCATATTTTTTATTTTTTTTGCTTTATTTTGTTTTGTTTTTGTTTTTAAATTCAGGATCTCGTACTTGCCAGACAGGCACTTGTGCTGCTGAGCTATATCCTTGGCCCACATGTGCATGTAGTTCTTATAGAAAAAATTACATGGTTAGATTTTCCCACTTGTCTTACATTATAATTATTGTTGCAAAGACTATAAAATGTTCATCAAAATCTGCATTTTCTTCTTTGGGATACATTAAATGGCATTTCTTGTGTCCCCAGCAGCTACATGTTACCACTGACTGAATTTTAAACACAATGGAATCTGATACGATATGTTTCTATGAAACTCTCTACCTTAGGGGCCGGGAGATAGCTCAGTAGAATAAGTGCTTGCCTGGCAAGTGCAAGGACCTGAGTTCAATCCCTGGTTCTGCCAATCAATCAATCAATCAATCAACCAATCAATCAATCCCTCTACCCTATGATTCCTTTGGATGGTAATGATCAAAATGCCTTGAAAATAACATTTTTTGAATGTATTTAATACAGGGTCTACAGGGTCTCACTACATAGATAAGACTCATAGTGATTCTCCTGTTTTCAGCCTCCCAAACACTAGGATTATAGGTATGCGTCACCACACCCAGTCTCAATTTCCATCTCAGAAAGCCCCTGGAGCAGGGCCTGAACAGCACACCCGGGATCGAACCCTATTTGTTGTGTCTGCCTAAACAGGTACTTTACTCTGCTGAGCTATCTGGCCGGCCCTGAAAATAACGTATTAATGACTGAGAAGATGGGTCACCTTGCCAAACTGTTTACCTACCTCAGACTACGAAAAATAATTATTATGATGTTAAATCACTAAAACTGTTCATATATACTAAATGTAGAGCACATTGTGTCACTAAGGGCCAAGAATGCCATTCACAGTGTCAGATAGTGAAGAATACTGAGTTATGTAATAGGATTTCAGAACTGTGAAAAATAATACCAGGTCTACTACAGATCAGAAATCCTACTGTTTTGTGGGTGGTATGATGGCATTATCATAGGAAAATAAACCAGTATCTGGATAAACTATCTATGACATTGAACTACCTCTTCCAGGCTAGGCCTTAGGAAATAAGCAAGAAGGTTAGACTCAGAAAAAAACTTAAGAGCTATGGAAGAAACTGAAAAACATACATGACTGTGTGTCCATATTTACATACAGTTTTCTATTCAATCTATATATGATATTTCTATTCTTCTACATTTTGTTGGCTCTTCATATTTACCAATGTACTAACTCTGAATTATAACTTGATTTGCATCAAGGAAGAGGTTTTTAACCATGTGTTTTCTTTTTACATCTTTCTTATAATACACTGTAAGATAGCTTCAGAGTTATATCTTGAAATAAAGTGTAAGTTTATATGCACGGAATAAAACTATTAGTACAACACAGCAAGGGAATTGGTCAACATAAACTGTTCTATAAATAGTAGAAAATCTTAAAACCTGTGATCATCATGTCACTATAATTTGGAGACCTACACACAAAATCTTACTCTGCTCTTGTATTCCTTTGCCTGAGGCAAGGACTGTAAAATATAAATAGTGATCTTCCATGTGCCTAAGTGATCACTGGAGAAGAACTGCGGATTACCATTGCAGGTAATGCATTGAAATACCTTGCAAAGACTTTGTTTGAAAGAATAAAATGAGAAAGAATCACTTTGGGGAAAGAAGGGTCACTGTTACACCATGTCAATCATTCAAGTATTACTTTGTATCCACCATTGACTGGCTCTTCTGGTAAAGCCAATAGGGTGGAACCATATGGTTTCTACTTTCATGGATATGATATGCTACTGGAAAATTGAGAATGAAAGATAAAACATCTTTCTAAATACTATCATGGGCATGTCCTGGTGACATGTTAGGATGTCCTAAATGATAAATACTATAATTTAGTTTTTACATATCCTGTAATTTTTTGGTATGTATCATGGAATATTAGTGACTTTGTATATGTTAGTTCATTCAGTCTTTCTCCGTCACACTATAGAGTAGATGTTATTACTATACACAATAGGAGAGTAAAATAAAGATCAAAGTCATATACAGTTTTCTAAACACCAAGAAGCTTCTATGTAGCACAGCTGGGGCTGATCCCAGGTCTCTTAATGCCAAAGCCCATGCTTATGGGGCAGGAATGCCAAACCAGTAGAGTTAGCCTCAGATATCATCATGAGAAGACTACAGGCTCAGCAGGGAAGAGTGCTGAGATTCATGTGTATCGTCTTGGATGAAGACAGACTTGGTGAATATGAGCACAAATATTAATGACAGGACTCTTAGATCAGTCATTATACTTGAGTCACTCATGCCACCACCATACAAATAAAATACAGGGGACGAGGAAGGAAAAAAGTTAGAATATGTGTTATGTGTAAAATGGATAGGATTAGATCAGGAAAGCTGAGTTTTGCCAAAATTCCATAATTACTTGAGTGTTGTCACTGTTTATAACAAAGTCTAATCTTTTTATAAACAAAGAATTTCTTTTTTTAACACAAAGAGTTTGTTAGTCACAGAGTTAACGGCAAATTTTACTGAAATGATAACAGACTACCCTGAAAATAAATATACATCTGTTTGTCTGTTCTAAATGGAAACACATTTTTTCCATAACCCACAAAACCAGGAAATAAAAGCATCTTTGTTGAAATGAAACAATTCCTTCCAAAGAAATTTCTACAGAAAATTTATATTTACAGTGCCATTTAAATGATTAATGTCTCGGATCAACACAAAATCCACATATCAATTTACTGTCTAAAGGAAGTCTGACCTTTGCAAGCAGAAGTGTGATGGAGCGAATGCGTGATAGGTCTATTCCAGGAGGTTAGCTACGGTTCCCTGCTTAGGGAGCTTAGGGGCTTCTAAGTCATACAAAGTCTGCTCAAAGTAAGAGAGCATACCACACACAGCCCCCTTACTTGTCTACTGTAAATTTTTAGTTTAGCATAATATCTGGCTTTGCGTCTCAGCACCTTTCCCTGAGGGACATAGGAAGCCATTTTTGTGTTTATCTACTTTTAACAGAAAAGGAAAGATGTATACATATATGCAAAAGTGTCAAATGAAGATTTACACCTACATTAGGCTCCCTGGAACTTTTTTTTTTTTTTGTAAATGACAATCTGAGCATTACAGAGACTATAATACACCCACATCACTCTAGGATTTTTTTAAAAGATGTTTCCTTTTAATTCTTCTCATTGAAGTAGCCCAAGTCAGTACAGTGAAACATGAAAATTCAGAATTGAAAGTTTTGGAGGAGGTCAAAAGTGAATCATCAGCTTACTCATACATGGATGATGAAGGTGATCCATTGTGGTAAAATACATGCTTTCATAACAGAAGAGGGTGTGGGTGGCTGATGACGATGGTGGTGACTTTGTCATGGGCTGTATGAGCCAAGATTCCTGTGACAGTGAAATGCAGCAACAACTGACTGATACAGACCCATAAAGGCAGACTGCCTTAATTCAGATGATAAAGAAAATAACAACATGTCTAGTTGAGTAGCCGAAATGTTGTCAAAATGGTCACACAGTGAAATGATCAAATGTTAGAACTAGGTCCAAAAATATAGTGAGGGTTTTGCCAGGCATAAAATGAACTGGAAAAAGTGTCAGCACTGACATTCAATGTTTGGACTTTGTAAAACATGAAATGCTATAAGATGCTGTGAAATACACAAGTAAAATGTTCAATTAAAAAGTTCTGTATGTACTAGTAGCCATATTCAAAAATATATTTATCATGACACCTGATAAGCTGAACTGAAAGCATTCATTGGTTGGCTAAACTTAGCTCAGATGTCTCATGATGACCACAAAAATGTAAAAGATTCAATATGGAAGGGCAATGGGTCAAAATGTGGCATAAAAATTTACAACACTGTGCATTGTATAAGACTTGCTCGACAATTTAGATATTTATCTCAGAACTCAGGATCAGTTCCTGAAAAGACTTCTTGCCCCAGTCTCCTAAGCTAATAGTTGACACTGAACCATTGGTTCACCAGTTTCCAATCAATGTTAGCTTTGCTAACAGAGCACAAGTTGACCAGCACAGGAACTATACCAAGGAACATAAGAGTAATTCTGAATGAAATGTTGCATTTCCAAAAAAGGACAGGAAAATAAATCATACATGTTATCAGTGTAAGTGATACTTGCATGTGGAACATGTAGTTTTCCTCTGTGAAGATTGCCTAGTGTGACAATTAAAGATTTTTTTCTGTGATAGACTTTCATTTGTGTTACATTGTACCTTGCATTCTATTTTGGATATTATCTCTTAGGTTTTGTATGCAAGCACAAAGCTGACATGAAAATGTTAATGTCTATTCTAAGAACTCATTAGATATCTGATATTTTACTTACTGACATCTCATTTTCTTATTATTTAGCTATAATAGTTGAAGTAAAGGTATTTTCTAGAGTGCTATTGGTCTTTTCATGATACTTTACATAAGAATTTATTTCTGATGTTATCTATTAGATTTTATAAGCAAGTAAACAGCTGATGTAAAAATGATGTTTACTTAAAAAGCACAAATCATTTTTCACTTACAATGATTTATTTTATTGATATTTTGTGTCCTGTTAACTACACAATGTCTAATATAAGAAGAACCTCCTGAAAGCAGCAAGATCAGCCATATATCAAGTATGTCCTACAAAAAGTTCAGAAAAGCAAAGAACTTGCGGTGATAATGGAGGGGATACACATGCATGGAACATGTTGTCACGTGTGAAAACTGCCTTAGGTGTGATAAAGATCTCTTTTTGCAGTGCTATTAGCATTTACATTGTACTTCATATATGAACATCTTTCTGTTGTGTTTTTATAGACTTTGTAACACCAAAACACCAGTCAACATTGAAATTTTTGATGCTTCATTTACACACATGAAATAAATACTAACAATGTAATATTTTTGTAATTTTTTTCCTATTAAGCACTCATTGTTTAGTATAATACAACTCATAAAATCCATAATAAGTCAACAGAAATATTCTAATGAATAAATACGGGGCATGAGCACACACACCCCTTTGGCAGGTGGACTGACCAGAAAGCTTGTCTCTCAGGACAGTTAGGCCAGGAGAACAGGAGCACACATGCACGTGGCAGTCAGTGTAATCAGGGTAACCAGCAAGGTACAAGGGTCTGAAGCAGCATCCAGGAGCCAGCAGCCAGGATCTGGAAGCTCCACTAGCAGAGGACCAGTCCCAGCTCCTACACCCATCAGCCAAGATCATCTCTGTACTCACCACTGTTCCCATCGCAAGCTTGACTGGAGCACACAACACATTTCTGAGATCTAACCTGGACACGATCACAGAACTATAATCACCAGAGATATTTTACTATTTTTTATTCTCCCTTGTTTGCTTGGTTCTCTCTTTCCTGTCTGGTCAGATGTCATCTTATTTTGTAATGCATTTTGTGGTTAATTTTGCTTTTCCTTATTTTTCCTACCCATTCTTTCTCTGGTCATATTTTATTTCTTCTTTTCATTTTCATTCTCATCTATCCTTTTTTTTTTCATTGTTTAGTTTTCTTTCTTTTGTATTTTCTTGTACTGATCTTTCTCTCTTTCCTTAACTGTTTCTTGAATTTAAATTTAAAAGTAAATAAGCACTATGTCTTCCCTTTCTGATTTCACGTTTGCATTCTATTTGATTCTTTCCATCCATGTACTTTACCAAAACTTGAGTGATCATCATTTGAGCTCCAGCCATGCCTCTACAATACTGGACCTCATTCTTCACTATCTCCTGTCCCTTACCAATCTTAACTCCCCTGAAGAAGGGTAACATCACCACACTAAAAGGAAAAATCACTATAAACAAGTGCATGGAACATGTTTGATTTGTTACATAAGTTTAGATTTTTCTTCTGTGGGCAGAGGTAGTAGGTTAATGGTTATCACAGTTTGTCAGTAGTTAAGGTGTACTTGAAATTACTGTTACTACTAACTATACTACTTTAGCCATTTTATGATCAGATTTTCTCCCCTGTATAATGAAGGCAATGTATGGGATCATAATCAGCACCATACACCAGTACCACGGGGTTAGGTGCTCAACCAAAGGTAATTTTGCATCCTTTAATAATTGGGAAGGTCAGTTCTTGGGATAGCTATAAAGATTCATCTGCCTTTAAAGGACATCCATGAAGAAAAGACATGTCCTAGCAAAGCCTCAATACAGGTGATAAGGGCTGGCCAAATAGCTTAGTGGATTAAAGCACCTGTTAGAAGGAGAAGGGGGCAGGGGTTCAATACCCAAGCCTGTCACGCTGGGCCCACCCCCGGGGCATACTGAGACAGCAACTGAGACTAGGCGTGGTGGTGCACGCCTGTAATCCCAGTTCTTGGGAGGCTATAAACAGGCAGAACACTATGAGTCTGATCTAGTAGTGATACCCTAAGTACCCTGTAGGCCCTTCCCTAAAATACAAAAAAAAAAAAAAAAAAAAAAAAAAGAAAGAAAACAAAATCAAATAAAAAAGAGAAAATATAAAACAAGAAAGAGAAGGAAAATGAAATCCAGGATCCCAATGTAAGCAGGACAATCCCAGAATACATGAGATAGATGAATTAGAGTTCAAACACTAGAACTTTTTGAAATGATACTGACAGAAGTTAAAAAGCAAAAAAAAAAAACTTGAACAGGCTATACAGAAATAACCTCTGATACAAACA
This sequence comes from Octodon degus, assembly GCF_000260255.1. NCBI lineage: Eukaryota > Metazoa > Chordata > Mammalia > Rodentia > Octodontidae > Octodon > Octodon degus. The sequence continues at coordinate 2,552,790 of NW_004524675.1, read as the reverse complement.
ATATGGAGCTCAAATTCAAGGATATTAGAGAAGATACAGATAAAAGAATAAATTACATTAGAAGAATGATGGAAACACAGAATTCCCAACATAGGAAACAATGAAATCTATGAAACAGACCCAAATACGAATCTGAGCTAGGAAAACTTCCACTGAAAGTATATGCAACAGACAGAATAAAGGAGAGGATAGACTCTCGGATATTGAGACTGAATTAAGCTAATGATTATGAAGAGAAAAAACCTTTAAAAATATGAAAAGAATGTGAAAAATCAATCCAACAACTATAAGATTAAGCACAAAAAGAATAACATATGATTGACTAGGGTCAATGAGAAAGCTGGCTACAACGCAAATGCCATAAAAAAAATCTTTGCAGAAATTGTGGCAGAAAACATCCAACACGTGCATAAAAAACCTGATATGCAAATAATTGAATCATACAGAGCTCCGTACAACCATGATTCAAATAAAAGTACTAAGACCTATAATAATCAAGATTTCACAAATGCAGCATGTAGAGCAGAATATTAACTTTACAGACTATAAATACGGTACCTGTAAATGAAAGTCCATCAGCATCACAAAAGACTTCTCAACACAAACTCTCAAGTCAAGAAGAGTACAGAGTGAAGTGTTTCAGGTCCTGAAAGAAAACACTTTTCAAAGCAGACTGACTTACCATGCAAGACTATATTTCAAAATTAATGGAGAAATAAGATAACTTCATAACAAAGAACAACTGAAGAAATTCATGACCACAAAAGCAAACCTACAAAAAGTGCTGAAACATACGAAGCAGAAATAAAAATGATTACAGTTCAGGGAACAGAATGAACCAACAGACCAGCGAAGCAATTAAATGGGAAAAAGCAGGAAAACATCATGACAAAGACAAGCTAATACATTCAGTTATGACCATCAATGCAAATGGCCTCAAACACTAATAGAAACAGAATAGAATTGATCAAGAATCAAGATCCAGGGCTGGGGAGATTGCTCTGTAACATAAGTACCTGCCTGGCAAGTGCAAGGACCTGAATTTGATCCCTGGTACCTCATGTCATTCTGGCCCTAGAGCCAGTCATGGGGTACATACCTGTAAACCCAGAAGCAGTGGGGAGGTTGAGACAGGAGGATCACTATAAGACTGAATTGCATAGGAAGAAAAAAATCAAGATCCAACAATATGCTGAATACAAAAAGCACATTTAACCTAAAAAGAAATTCACAGACTAAAAGTGAATATATTGAAAACAATCTTCTATTCAACAGGAACCCAGAAAAATAGGGACAGCTATTCTGCTTGCAGACAATGTCACCTTCACACCAAGAATGATAAAAACAGATAAAGAAAGTCATTCCTTGATTATTAGGGGAAAATATCAAGAAGAAGAGATAAAAATTACAAATATATATGCACAAAAAACAAAAGCACTCAACTGTACATGACAAATATAAAAAGACATGAGAAAACCAAATAAGCAATGACAAAATTGTAATGGGAGGCCTTAACAGTCCATTGTCACAAAAAATAGATCAACTAGATGAAAATTCAAAAAAAAAAATAACAGAATTGAGCCAAATCTATGAACAATTGGACCTAGTGGATATTTTCAGAGTGTTACACCCAGCATCATCAGAATGCACATTCTTCTCAGCTGGACATGGAGTGTATTTGAAAATAGAACAAATAATAGGGCCAGCCAAATAGCTCAGCAGATTGAAGCACATGCAAACAGGTGCAGGGGCCAGGGATTTGATCTCTGGGTCTTCTGTGCTGGCCCTGCCCCTGGGGCACACTGAGATGGCAATTGAGACTGGGCATGGCGGTGTGTGTCTATAATCCCAGCTCTTGGGAAGCTGTAAACAGACTGATCACTAGGAGTCTGATCTAATAATGAGACCCTGAACACCCTATAGACCCTTCCCTAAAATACAAAATAATAATAATAATAGGCCACAGAACATGCTTACATAAACACAAAGTAATTGAAATGGTACTGTGCTTATTATCTGATCAAAGTTCTAGGAAATTAGAAATTAATTACAAAAGAAGCAACAATAACAACAACCCTCCTTAAACACATGGAAATTAAATAACATCCCATAAACAACCAACCAGTGGTGAAATTAAAGAATATCTACAACTAAATGACAAGACAGTTATAACATATTAGAACTTACGGGATACAATAAAAGCAGTCTTAAAGAGAGAGATGTATCACACAGAATTCTTTCATCTAGAGTACAGAATGAACACATATAACTTAACGTTGCACCTCAAGCTTCTAGAAAAGAAGAGCAAGACATGCCCAAAGCCCAAAGAAGGGATGAAACTATAAAGATCAGAACAGAAATTACTGCAGTGAGGACTAAAAAAAGTAGTACAAAGAATTAATGAAGCTTAGAGTTGGTTCTTTGAAATGATAAATGGAGTTGACAAACTCTTAGGCAACCATATCACAAAAAGGAAATGAAAGACTCCAAGTCTTGCATTAAAGACTGAAAAGAGTTAAATAACATTTTCAGATCATGTGGACATTTAGGAAATCATTATCTACCTTAAAAATATTTGCTCTTATAGGATAGAAAGCACAGCAGCAATTGTCTGATTCTTAAATACATAGGAATAAACAAATATTAATCAAGATGATATAAAAATTCTCAATAAGCCAGTATCAGTTAATGAGACTGAAAATATTATTAAAAACTTATCAACAAAAAGACCAACTCTTCATGGATTCATAGCTAAATTCAACAAAAAATTTAGTGTAGGGCTGGTGAGATGGCTCAGTGGTCTAAAGCACCTACTTAGAACAAGCTTAGCAAAGCATCTGGACCGCGGTTCAATCCCCCAGCACCACATGCCAGCCAGCCCCGCCCCCTGGTGGGCTGAGCTGGCCACACATACACACACACACACACACACACACATAAATAAAATTTTTTTTAAAAAAAAGAAATTTAGTGTAGATTTATTGCCAATACACCTTAAACACCTTAATGAAACTGAAAGGGAAGCAATACTCTCTAACTCATTCCTGGAGGCAAGTATTGCCCCGATAGCAAAACCAGAGAGACCCACAAGCAAAAAAGAGAACTATAGGGTAATATCCCTAATGAAAACAGATGCAAAAACACTCAATAAGTTATTAGCAAACAGAATGCAGCAAATCATCAAGAAGATTATGCACTGTGATCAAGTGGGATTGTTTTCAGGATTGCAGGGATAATTCAGCATATTCAATCAATAAATATAACTTATCATAACAACAGAGCCAAGTGTGGGTGAGAGAGCTCAGCAGTCTAAAGTGCTTGCTTAGGCAAGCTTAGGCAACGCACAGGGACCGCAGAGCTAAAGCTGAAAATCACACACTGATCTCAACAGATCACCATCATCTCAATAGTTGCAGGAAAAGCTTTGCACAAAGTTGAACGCTAGTCACAGTAAAAACCCTACAGAAAATTGTAATAGATGGTCATTGCCTCAATCTGATAAATGCCAACTATGAAAAAGCAACAGCCAATATCAGACTAAATTCACAAAAACTGAAGGTTTTCAATCTAAACTCAAGAACAAGACAAGAATGTCCTCTATGACCAAACATTAGTACTGTTTTCTCTAGTTCTCTGAGGTACGCTAATGGATGTTAATTGAAACATTAGTGAAAATAAACAAGAAAGAGAAAAGGAATAAAGAATAAAAGGAACAAGGAAAAAGAAATGGAATAAAATTAATAAGGATAGGAAAGGAATATGTTAAATTAACATGATGCACAGATGACATGACACTACACAGAAGGCCCCAAAATATTTACCAGAGACGTTTAGATTTAATAACCAAATTCAGCTGTACAGCTGTATATGCAAAGCAAAACCTAAAGCCAATAGCAATCCTGTGCATATGGAACCAACTCACTGAGATACAAATTAAGAAACATCCTTCACAATATAGCAGCCAATAATGAAATACTTAGGAATCAAGCTAACAAAGGAAATAAACAATCTATACATTGAAAATTACAACACTCTGAAAACAATGAGATCAAACAGGACATCACGAAATGGAAAGATACCCCTGTTAATGGATAGAAAGGACAAACATAATGAAAACAGGCATACTTCTAAAATTGTTATACTGATGTAATGCAGTCCTGATCAAAATACCATTACCATACCTCAAAGTTCTAAGGAAAACATTCATAAAATTTATTTGAAACCAGAAAATACCTAGAATAGCAAAGGCAGTCCTGGGCAACAGAGCTTTGAAAGGCAGAAGGCATCCAAATCCCTGACTTGAAATTATATTACAAAGCTACTATGATAAAATCACCATAGTACTGGCATATAAACCTAAGGATGACAGAAACAGATTACAAAATGGAGGCACAACTACAAAAACACTGAAATATTTTATCCTTTTTTAAGAGAGTGCAAATTACAACTAAAACAGAAAAAATTACATGTGATACAGATTTTCATATAACCAATTAATAATAATTTCTTAGTTTTTGTCATAATACACAGTGTTGTTTTCCAACAACTTATTCATATATACACATAAAATTGGAAGAAGAAACAAAAGGAAATGTTTAAGAAATTAAGAATAAAAAAGTATGAACAATAAAAAGGAGACAAAACAAATTAAAGCATTAATTGCTTCTTTTAATAAACCAGCAGAAATGCACAGCACAGTTGTCAAAAACATCCTGCTTACATACATAGATACATCTCTTTCCCCTACTCACCAACTACTTTGTCTTTGAAAAAGGGATCAAACTTGTTAACTTTAAGAAAAAGAACCTCTTTAAAAAATGGTGCTGGAAAAACTGGTTTTCTACATGCCAAAGACTAAAACTGGACCTATGTTTATTACCATGCATTAAACCCATGTCAAAATGGATGCAAGTTCTAAATATTAAAACAGAAACACTAAATCTACTGGAAGAGAAAGAAGGCAGAAATCTTAAAAACATAGGTCTAGGCAGAAAGTTCATGAACAAAACCAAAACTGCAAGGAAATACTTCAAAAATTTACACCAGAGATTGCATCTTATTAAATGATTTTGCACATCAAAAGAAATCAGCAAATGAATGAAAAGATAACCCACAGTGATACATGTGCACTCATGTTTAGAGCAGCACAATTTGTCATAGCTAAATCTTGGAAAAAAACCAAATACCTATCAACTAAGAAATGAACAAGAAAAATATGGCATTTTTATACAATGGAGTAATACTTGCTATAAAGGATAAACTTGAGGCTCTTATAGATAAAGGGACTCAGTGTGATACCATACTCATAAGTGAAATAAATGAGACTCACATTTGTAAACATCATATATTTCCCTGGTGTGAAAAACTGAAATAATCGATAAGAACCAAAATGTGCAACAGAAACTGGGAAATTAGAGGAAATTGTTCAAAAAGAAAGAGGAACTGGGATAGGAAAAATCAGAAAGGACAGGAAAAGGACATGTACGTATATGATAGTCAATATAGTTACACTATTAATTTGTTAGGTCATTAAAAAGAAAGGTCTGTGCTTATATTGCTTGATCAATTTTTCACACTAGGTCTTTAATCTGAGTGACTCTTTTGAAGATAACAATAAATAAGGCATTCACCTTATTACTCTCTTACTACCTTAATGAAAATTCTGTATCTTGTTTTTACCACTTTTTTCTTTGTAACATAAAAAGAATAAAGAAAGATGTTTTGACACACAGCTATGCCACTTGATGAAAAAGGGTGTGTTAGGCTCTTGAAATAAAATATGAATTCTCACCTACCAAATTTACATTACTGTTATCATTTTGAATCTATACAGCCTATTCCTGGGGATAATAGTGTACAAAAAAAGCTGTAAATTTAATGAAGATGGCATTTTTCCCACTTCTTTGATTTTAGGATGGCTTTAAATATCTAAATTTTATGGGGCTGGAGAGATGGCTCAGTGGTCTAAAGCACCTACTTGGAACAAGCTTGGCAAAGCACAGGGACCGCGGTTCGATCCTCCAGCACCACATGCCAGCCAGCCGCGCCCCCTGGTGGGCTGAGCTGGCCACACACACACACACACACACACACTAAATAAATGTTAAAAAAATAAATTTTATGATATCACTTTTAATTAAATAAATACTAATCAATTCTGAGAGAAGTACAAAGCTAGTTATGTGTGCACTTACACATTTCTTAACGTAATATTGTTTCCATTGGCAAAATGGAATCCACTGATCATTTTCTCTTAAGGGTATCATAGATAGGATTATAATTTGAATGAGATAATTACTTATGATATTCTGTATTTGCAGCATACATAAATTTTAAGCACATTGCTTAGTATTAAACATAAAGTTTGGAGTTTGCTGTCAAAATTATGATAAATCTATTTAATCTTAGCCAAAGGGATAACTGATTCTGTTTGTCTATTACTGTCAGACATTTGTAATTTTCCTCCTCCAGGCGTGAGGTGGTTGTTTGTAAAGTGACAAGAGAGCCAGTAGAGAAACATGGATGTTTATCATCAACTGTGTTGGTGACTTGAGGATTCTACGGAAAACAAGTTAATATCTCATGTACTTCTGTATATTTGTTTATTGTGTGTAGGGCTGCCATAGGAAGGCAACTCCCATGGGGCCAAGGAGATGGCTCAGTGGAATAATCGCTCCCTGGCAAGCGCAAGGGCCTGAGTTCAATCCCCAGTTCTGCCAAAAATAAATAAATAAATAAATAAATAAATAAATAAATGAAAGCAACCCCACAAATATTTCTGAATAACAAACTATTCATTCTAGACTTCATTAAGAATTTTTCTATTAACTTCAAAACTTACAAATTCATGCCCTGTTTCCTTCAACCCCCTAATGATTCTGGAACTGTTAAGCAGGTTAAAAAATTCTCCAGAATGCATTTCTTAATATCTGATAAAATAAATTATAATTAAGTTAGACTATACATAGAAAAACATTTGGGACATATTTATCAATTAGTATTGATATTTCTTATAAAATATCATCTAATTTTGAAAAGAAAAATAAAGGTAGAGTTCTTAGCAGAAAAAAAAGGGGCCCTGCCCCTTAGCTCAGCTCTTTAAGTGGCTGCTTCAACAAAGCAGTCAAGCTGAGGTTGCTGTGGTT
>NW_004524675.1:2515916-2545445 GCF_000260255.1 Octodon degus | reverse complement strand
AAAAAAATCCCTACTACAGTGTACATATCTGAGGCTTTTTTTTTCCTTCCTGATAATGCTGGAAGCCTCTAGAACATTCTTATCTGACTATATGTATACTTCCATTTACTCTTTCTCCATGTAGCTGTCAAAGAGCCCCTACATAGCAAATGAACTTTATCCCTAGCTCTAAAATTTTCTTCTAGATTCTCCTTCCTTTCGTGGTGTTTATTTTACTGGGAGATTAGAAAGGAAATAATAACCTTTGCTGATACCCATTCATGTAAACAATGTCAATGAAATAATTTTTAAGTAATATTTTCCTTTCTTAGTAAAGCTGTTTATTCAACTGCAATATGCCTAATTGCAAAGCTTTAGATCAGTGATGGCGAACCTATCACTGGTTTGAACCTTTCACTTGCAATAAGTAATATAGATATGACCCAGTGAGTAAGATACACTTCACCTTGCTGTAAATTAAAATAATTGTCTTATTTCCCAGTGAATATCTGTTTATTTTTCTCTTAATTTTGTAGCAACACTTCTAAAAGAGATTTAATTAGTATTAATTAGAAGTTTACTATGCATGAAATTAAAAAGAACAGCAGTTTTGCTTATATGCTTTTTCAACTTAACATTTTTGTAAATGACTCTTTTGACAAACATATTGGACAATTACTCCTCTCAGATACATACAGCACCTTTGCATCTTACCATTCTAAGACATTAATGTCTATGGCTACTTCATCTATTACTCTCTCTCTCTCTCTCTCTCTCTCTCTCTCTCTCTCTCTCTCTCTCTCTCTCTCTCTCTCTCTCTCTCTCTCGGTTTTCCTTCATCCTACAAATGCATAACAAATTCTATCCTATTTGCATGCTATGTGGAGGACTTTCACCCAGCTAACAAAATAGTCAGAAAAAGTAACATGAAGTACTCCATACCTCTTAGCAGAGGCTGTAGTACTGAAACATGAACATGTTCTGAGGGAGTAACTGTATGAATTTGTAAAGGCATGGAGCAGATTGACATGGTAAGGGAAATCACAAGCGTAAGAAATAGAACATTAATTTGTAAGGGTAAAAGGTACTTCTTGTTTAATAAAACTTTGGGTTGTGTGTGTGCATATGTGCAGTAGATTATGATGTGCAAGTCTTTACTTACTCTGGTTCACAATCAAAAAGTTTTGAACTCCATTTTAATAGTGAGAATGAGATCCAGTTGCAGTCAATCCTCAGAATGGTAAAAATCTACTTTTTCTTCATATGTAAGGGACTTCCTTTTGAACAATTTTTTTCATAATTGTGCCACTGAGCAATATCCCCAACCCACTACTTCCATGTTATAACTCAGTATTATATTTCCGATGATTGCTGAGCACACTGCAACATAATTTTTTATAGTTCATACAACTAATTCCTTTATTCAGGTATTTCCATGTTTTTAGACACATGCTTCTCATAATATATATATTTCCTTGCATTTACTAGCATGTCATAAAAACAGGAATCATTTTAACCAGAGAAACTGACCTGAATATAAAATTTCATGTCTTACAATATGAACAATTTCATGTCTTTGCTACTTAGGTTGCTTGTCCAAGTGAGAAGATAGTTAAATTTTAGAATCTAAAATTCTAAGCACTTTGACAAAGATCATTGCTATATAATTTCACTGAAGAAGTTTAACTAAAAATGTCATGTCCCATATACATCGTAGAATAAATATTACTGTCCAATCAAACTTCTAAGGTTATTAGGATGGCTATTTGGTGATCTCAAACAGTAAATCCACCTCTTTTGTCAAGTACTAGTTGAATATTTCTTTTCTACATTGCTTTTCTATGCAGCTTTGGGCTTCCAGGTTTTTCAGTTGTCTGTGTAGGGATTCAATCATAGAATTGGCTTGAGATTCCCTTTAAGGTGTGCCGTGGTAAAACTTTTGTTTCTTTTCTTTTGTCTACTGGTAGCCTATTTCACCTTTTTGTTGCTAGTTATACTCCTTTGTCTTTCTCCTCCCTGAGAAGATGTGAGGCAGTATTTTCTATTTCAAAGACAGGCATTCCTCGGCCACTGAATACTTCAGTATCCTTGTTATTGCCCACTCATTAAAGTCCTGCCTTCTAATTTCTTCAGTTGTAATGCATAAATGATTACGAAGCAGTATTTCAAATAATCACACTCATAATACCAGAGACTTTGACTTGAGTGAAGTTTTATTGCATGAACACACAGTATGCGCAGGTACGTGTTCACACACAATACCAACTTTCTAAAATAATGAATGTATCACGTATATTTCTGAGCAGCAGCCACAGCAATAAATAATCTCGCCTGAATGTGGAAACAATAAGCTGCTCAATGTCTTACACTGAACTTGGAGCATTATATGTTTTTCTTAAATAATGGCTGCATATTCACGGACACAGCTCACCTCATCTTCAAACATCACCATAAATATGAATGGCCAAGATAGCTTCTCAAAGATACAATGGTAATTATGTAAACATGCCTTGAATAGCAAAATTTAACACAGGGAGGACGTAGGACAAATGTTTCATTGGGGTGCAGAGTTAATTTGGTATGAATAATGCATAAGCAGTGCTAATAAGCAAATAGTATTAATTTTCTCCGGACAAATATGACTGTCAGCAGAACACCCTGTCCTGTTGACATACTTGATGCAGCCACTGTGACCTTGTGAAGAAGCAATAAGCTGAGCACATTTACAATTGAAAAGAACAGCCAATGCTTTGAAGATACAGTGCCAAGCACTTTGCAGAAACTTCATACTTAGCATGCATGCTGACCTCAAACTTGGTACCATTTACTTTTTTAGCCAAAGGGTAGGCTACCTTGCTCATATGAATTTACCTATTTAAAAGTAAGTAGAACAGTTTTTTTGTTTGTTTGTTTTATTTTGTTTTTGCAGAACCAGGAATTGAACTCAGACCATTGTGCTTGCCAGGGAAGCGCTTATTCCACTGAGCCACCTCCCCAGCCCCTAAGAACAGTTGAACCACTTCATGGGATCAAATGAGCTAAGGACACTAATTCAAGTGCAGGGAAGGCCAAGAGCCCTCTATGTCCCACATTTCCTTAATGGAGCCGACCTACCTCTTTGAAGCAGGAATTAAGCGGGGATGCAGTCAGGCTGCACAGACCCCCACTGACGCAGTGCTCGTGGTGTCTAAGCGCGCAGCTCGGCAGTGGTGTAAGCTCAGTTCTCCAAAAAGGAGTTTATGGAGCATGTTGGCTGAAGAGAACTTTGTTGGCAATCCCATAATATAAGAAATATTGTCATATCATGCTCATTGCAGAGAACTGGATTTACAGACACTTAACAATTGGCAAAGTCCACCTAGATAGAAAACAGTAACAGCAGATTTTTGTCATTGAGAGGTCGCCTCCAGAATGTGCACACTTAGTCCAGTTTCTAGAGTGCTGGCGTCACAGGTGTGTGCCACCAGGCCTGACCCCTTTTAGGAATATTAATTCTACCATTTTTCTTGCTTAAATTGGTATTATCATTCTAATATTGGCACTAAAATGTTAATTAATACTACTAAATAATGATATTATTATCCAACAGTTCCTCATAGCAAACATATCACATAATTAGGACCTTTATTTTGTTACAGAACATATAAAATTTAAGTATTATTTTGTAAACTATAATCTTGCAGACTTTTAAAAAATCCAATTTCAAGTATCTAGTAACTAGAAATTCTGGTTTCAAAGTTACTGTAGTTAAAATACTTTAAACAATCTGAAGTTATCTTTTGTTAGTGTGGTTTGCAGAGTGAATAAATCTGCCCACCACTTGATACTGCCCTCTAGGAAACATATGCGAATTTTTTAAATGACAGAAAAGACATCAAGGTCTACATAAATTTCTCTACAGTTTAATCAACTGCTCACTTCATTTTCTTGCTTCCTAGGTATTTTTAATATTACCCACTATAAGATGGCTACATTTAAAAGGGTTGTTGGTGAGGAAAGCCCTACATACAAGTTGTAGATTGCTTTTCCCCACCCTAGCTGGTGAAATGGGAAAATCTAATATTGAGCAACAATTTTATTGAACACATAAAATTGTGCTGTTATACACAGGGAGAAAAAGCCATTCATCCTGCTATATTTTTCAAACTTCAACTTTTCCCCCAGTGTTTGAAAAAAAAACATTTAAAGAACCACATTCACCCTTTCAGATCTCTTGGGACATTTTCAAACATTGCTCCACTGTACTAAATGGCACCCAAGCGAGCTGTGACAATACATGTCCATATCAACACACCCAACTCACCGTTTCAGCGGCAGTTTACATTTTATGGGAGCATATAGTTTAATATTTTATTGTAGTTCTCTTGGTGACTCACTTTATGCTCTTTAGTGGCTGTAGCTATAAAATGATCTAGATTAGCACAGAGCATCCCAAGATAATAATGTATAGAATGTTAAAATGCTTTCAGCAGTGGTGCAGATCAGAGACTTCAAAACATCGAAATAAAGTCCCTCAAGTGATAGAAGCTGTCCAAGCGTAACGCTATGAAAACTGAGCCCTTCCTGTTGGAAAAGGAAAACAACTCATGCTCAACATGCAGTCCTGTTACTGACTAAGTGTTTCAACTCCAAATTCAACGAACATATTTAGTATAGCCTATTTGATGGGCAAAATACAGTGGCTGATGAGTAAATAAATCTCTCATATTTCCCAGTGGAGAAACAAAGATTTCAATGGGATATATATTAAGAAAAAACTTTATCAGGCAAGTTTTATGTGTAGTACCTAATGTTTTATCAACTACTGCAACTTCTTAACATTAATTTTCACTTCTCAGACAATTCATTCCCTAATTTTTTATTCTCTTCAGGTTTTTACTTGCTTACTTATTTTTCTGACATTTAACACTCTTTTCTGGCTTTCTTCATTTCTCCCCCCGCCCCATACTACACTTTCCTACTGTCTAACCCCATGCAAGTACAAATCCATTCATTTTTTAAAATTTTTTACTCAATAATATTGATTACTAATTAGAAATTACATAACAAGTATGTGATAAAGGCCTCATTCTTATTTCATTTCCATCTTAAAAAGGATTCTAGAAAACTGTATTATACATACATCAATGCAAACAAATCTTCACCATCAACTTCAAAGAGCAATTCATATTTGATATTTTAAGACACAATAAAATGAACGAATTAATTGCTATTTCTTATACCAAAGAATCCCCCAGCTAAACTGTCATAGGTCAAATTTTCTAAAATGATGTCACACGATAGCATATTTTAAGGGAGTTACCTCAGGAAGACTCTACTCTTCAGTAAGTGGGGTCTAACCTACTATGAAATGTCACAACATCAATTTATATTTGAATGACAGTTTGCGTTCAGTCCACCTAAATACACGCCACTTCATCTATCTTCAGAGCACTATGAAGTGGAAGTGATTCAGTAGAGAAAGATTCTCAGATATTATGGCCAATTTTATACAAATGATCAGGAGTAAATGATTTGCTCAAAACTTAGTAACTATTATGGCTTTATAATATAACACAAATTCTGGTCAACAGGACATATAATATGCTACTATTTGTATGATTTATAAAACCGTAGGTACACAGAACAGCAATAATCAAATTCTGTCAACAAGAATTGCTGGTGTAATAGAACGTATGGTACTCCATGGGTCTTCTCAGGCAGAAGAAGGGAATGAGGCCTGTAGAACAGGTGAGTAATACACATGTGAAAAGGCCACAGCCCTCTGACTGACTGATCTCTCTCCTCTCCTCTCCTCTCCTCTCCCCTCCCCTCCCCTCCCCTTCCCTCTTTCTCCTCCTTCTCATCCTCTCCCCATCTGTCTCTCTGTCTCTTTGTCTCTCTTTCTATCTGTCTTTGTCTGTCTCTGTCTGTCTGTCTCTCTCTCTCTGAGACAGGACCTTGCTATGCAGTTCAGGCTGGCCTTGAATTCACTTTGCAGCCTGAGCTGGTCTCCAACTCCCAAAGATCCTCCTGCTTCAGCCTCCCTAGTGCTGGGATTATAGTCCTGTGCCACCACACCAACTAATGACATCTTGCATTTACCTTGTTTCTTAAACATCTTTTAGTCAGAGTCTTAATCATTCAGAAAGGAAAAATCATGAAGAAACAAAAGGATATCCTTTCAAGGCAGTCTTCCATTTGTCTTCTGCTACTTCTCCTTGCTTTATTTCTTAAGTATCTTAATAGATCTCCTAAATATTACCCTGGTTTGTTTGGGTATCATTCACTCTTCATAAATGGAGACTTTGAGTGCCAGCCAAATAGCTCAGTGGATTAAAGTGCCTATAAGCAGACCCAGGGGTCGGGGGTACGATCCCAGGCCTGCGCTGCCAGCCACTCCCCAGGGGCACGCAGAGATGGCAATTGAGACTGGGTGTGCTGGTGCATGCCTATAATCTCAGCTCTTGAGTGGCTGTAATAGGAGAATCACTATGAGTCCGTTCTAGTGGTCAGATCCTGAACCCTTCAGGACCCTTCACAGAAATACAAATAAATATTTTTTTTAAAAAATCAAAAAATGGAGAATTTGGAATTCACTAAACTTAATAATTATTAAAATATTTTCCAGAATATTAAATTCTGTATATGTGTACCAACATTAAACTTATTCCTCTTCATATGTGTGTCAAGAGCTAGCAAGCTCTTTCATAAAAAACAAGATAGTAAATGTTTTAAGCTTTGTAGGTCAAGCTTTCTGTTACACTCATCCCTAACAGCACAGCACAGAGCTATAGACCATATCAGCACGAATGTGGGTCTGCACATAAAACTTTATTTAAAACTTCTTAGCAGGCTGTATTAGGCCCGTCGACTATAATTTGATGACATTTTGTCTATATCAAGTAAATGCCAACTATAACACATTACTTTCATTGGATCAAATTACAGATTTAAAAACAAAAACATAAACAAAAAATTTCTCCAGTGGGAAAGTGATAAAGAGATGGAAAGAGGCAAAGAAGGGAAAGGAAAGAAGAACCAAGTCAAGATGGGATGTGTACATGTGCCAATGCCACACAAGCAGTAAAAACTATGTAATCCCAACACGTACAAATAAAAATAAGACTGAAAAAGCAAGCCATAAATACAAGCGGTCAGTGCTTGCTCATCATTCCATTTGCTGGGCAGACACTGCCCGTTCTTCTTGAGCTTGAAGAGTCGCACACTCGCTGTGTGCCTGCAGAGAAGAGCCAGGGTGACGTGCTCTGCGCCTGTACCTGGCGGCACAAGCGATCATCTGCTTTCACACTTCTGACATTGCCTGTGTCACCACTGTGAGCTTAATGCAGAAACACACTCCACCTTATGCCAAGATGCCTTTCAAAGTGATCTCTGATGTACTTTTAAGCACATAAAATTTTCCATTCATTGCTTTTTGGCTAACCTTCTAGTATTGTGCCGTATTTCTACACTTCAAGACTTTTTTCTTTCCAAAATCAAAAATAACCAGGTAACAATATAAATCATGCCTTGAGAATGAAGAAGGCAACATGCACCATGGAACACAAGACATGTTTTACTACCATGGAGATAATGCGTGGGTTTAAACTTCAAATTATAATTTCCGTGTGTCTGGTGGAGAGATAAATATACCAATACTTCAGGGCATGCAGTCATATGCGTGCCACGCCACCTCTCCAAATATCCATGCTTTATGTTTCTTAGAGGAAAGGAGGCATTCAGGCTTCAGTTCCCATTGACCGTAAGGCACACTTCGGCTATTTAGGCTCCAGATGTGTTCAGGTTGGCACGATGAAATGGTATCTGGGGTCGCTCAGGCAGCACCAGTTATTCTCCCTCTGGCCTCTCCTCACACTCACTGTTTTTCCCTTATACTGATCACATCTTGCCAGTAAATTTGGACACTCCAGTCTAAGTGTGGTAGATACTGAGCTTACAGGATCAGAAGCTATGTTGTTCGCACCCCTATCACCCACGAGTGATTTTCATAATACATTGATCATGATAGATGACTAAAAGGCTGGTCATCTACAGTAAACGTCAAACATTTACTATTTTCCTGTAATGCAGGCAAACAATGGTCACTTTTTAAGTGTACAGGCATATTTCAATGCACGCATTACCACATATCTCAATTTTTCCCTAGCACTCAGAAGAGGTCAGTCCCTGCAAAACTGTTTCAGTCATACTTAATCGAAAAGGCATAGAATTAAGTAACAATGTTCAGTGGGAAGATTCTCAGTAAAATTTCTGGGATGATAACAATTTTGAAAACACAACTTGCAAATTCAGCAGCCTATATAAAAGGAAGAAATAACATATGATGGATGAAGGCATATGTTTAAGAGCCATATGTTTTGCTGAGTGCTCGTATTCACAGTTTAATGGGAGAGCCAATATAAAAATTCCACTTACACCTGAGTGCTTAAGGTAAAACACTAAACAGCTAACATATGCTCAAAATGATTTAGACACCCATCTTCTTGGGCATATATAAGTCTCTGTCAAATAGATGTGGCGTGAAATCCAGAATACTGGAAATAATGAACAGAACTACAGAGGCAAAATACACAATATACCGAAGAGTACTGGCATGGAAACATAAAATGTTTTTTTTTTTTTTTTAAAAAAAAGGAAACACACACACACACACACACACACACACACACACACCCCCTACTCAATCTATTTTACTTCAAGTGTCATCCTTGTCCAGAAATAATAATTGCACGATCAGGTAGAAGTAATTGAAAGGCATTTCTGCTTTGTATGTTTAAATTGATAACAGTTTGGAAAAAGAAAAGAGAAAGCAAGAAAAAGAAAGGAGACATACCTGAAATGGTGAGCTCTATTCTTAGGTTTCTATGAAGCTCAGAAGAGGAGAGGATCAATCGCTGAAATGTTCCATGGGAAGAGGACCTCGCCTCAGAAGGGAGTGGTTCTGTCTGCTACATGGCTTCAAAAACCAGAGCGGACCCTCTGGTAATGGGACTTTAGGAGGTGGTAAAACTACTGCTAGATCAGTCAGAGATGATACATTTTTCCTTGAGAAAAGAGGAAAGATACCAGCTATGGCACAGAAGTGTGCTTGAAGATGGGAATGAAGAGATCCAGGAAAGTGAAACAATTTAAGCATAGGATAAACAGGGTCATGAAGAGAATATGTAAACTTTAAGGGAAGGAAGAGAAATTTTAATTTAGTGTAAGTTAAGGAAGTTACAGTGGCTTGAGACATACATGAGATAAAAGAAAGGACCCTTTTAAAGGATAACTCAAGCTACATCCACTGAGATGATATCAGTCAACCAACATCTCAGATTTTGTTGAAACAGTGGCTTATGTATACTTCTGGGGTATGCCGTCTTATTTTCCTTACAGTGCTCAAGAACAGACAGTACTTGGAACAATGTTCAAACCCAGCAAAAGCACAAAGCTTTACTAAGATGAAACTCTTAATGAGTCTGTGTAGAAAGAACAAAAAAAGGAAAGGGTTAAGGTCTGACTTTAAATGTGAGAGAACAAAAGTCTGGCTAAGATGTGGTAGTGGAAATAGAAGCCCAAGAGATAGGTCTAAGTTTGTCTTCATCTCCCGTGTTTTCAAAAATCTGTATCAAGTCACATATGCATGTGCAGGTGCATTTTGTATAAATTACAGGAAAAGGCTGGGGAGATAGCTCAGTAGAATAAGGGCTTGCCTGGCAAGCGCAGGGTCGTAAATTCAATCCCTGGTACTGCAAGGAAAAAAAAAAATAAAGTCCACTAGAACAAACCCAAATGATCGAAGATATAATGGAATCCAATTCACTCACATTAGTGTGTAGAGACGGACAGTGTGAGGTCATCATTACAGAAATCCACACGGAGACTTCATTACTCAATCAGTGAAAGCATCTCAGTATCTACTGGCAAGTCTCTCTCTGTGGTCCACCCATATGTCAAATGGGTGCCAGACAATGTCAAACACATTAGAGAACTGACTAATGCTTATGAAATGTTTATATAAACACAAAAATGAGTGTTCAAATCTTTTCCTTATTGAAACATTTTTCTTGAACTCGCTAGTTCTTCAGTCTCCAAATAGCACGTAATTCAAATAAAATAATTTACCCCAAAAAAATCTATCACAAAGTACAATTTTTTTTATATTTTATTTTTTTGCCATAGTTTTATTGATAAACAAATAGCAATGAGACAGTTTCAAATCAAATTGGTACGACAGTTTCAATAAATAACACACTGCATACATTCTTCCTAGTGGTCAATTACTGTACAAGATGTGGACTTGATATCCTTTTTACAAACACCATTAGAACAAATAATTCTATTCATTAAGAGAATGCAACTATATATCTATCCCAACCACTCTGAATACACAGATACAAAATGGACATTCATCTGTATCCCCTTTTTTGTTAAGTTCTGTTATTTGAATATTATAGGCGTGTAAACTCAGCAAAGTATTCTACAAGAGTTCAATAGTCCATAATAGCATTGGGTCTTGACTGGCAATGTCAAGAAATTGTTGACCTGAGTCCCCCACAGCTCAACATAATAGCATGGCTTTATTTCTTATATTTCGTATTTATACTTTTCTTCTGGATGGTTAAGACCAGGGTAAAGCAGGACCTACGCAACAAGAGTTGTAGCTTTTGGGTCTGATAAGGTCAGTGAAATCCCCTCTGGATTTATCCTGAGATCCTGTACCTCAGATTGTAGAACCTTTGTCAGTGTAAGCCATGTGGATGATTCACGGCCATTGCTTGGCCAATGTGCTCACTGTGAAAGCCTGAGAGAATGTTTTCTCTCCATGTGACTCTCCTTAGGCACACTCCACATCATCGATCACTTTCCTCTTTGGCCCCATAATCTCCTTGATCAGAAAATTTGGGACACTACCGAATTACATGACGTTATAGTACAAGTTCTCATATATCCTGAGTCTTAATTGACCTTAAAAGGCTAGGGCCAAAATGCTGGCTTTCCTTGCAGCCCTCCTTTTTCCCTAATTTTGGTCTGCAAACTTAGGTTGTTAACCATCTGGAAGACAAGCTTGTTGTTATTATCGAACAACTTAGGCCGTTAAGCTTAACCTCACTATCTGTCTGCATATCAAACTTCTTAGGCATAATATGGAACAGGTATTTTTAATCAAGTATTGATATATTGAACTTTAAGTCCCTACATAATATGATAAAAACATTTAAAAATTAGAATATATTTTAAAAATAGGCATAATGAATTACATACTTCTCTATACTTCTCATGTTTGCACATAAGTCCAAAAATCTCACCATATACTACCTTGAAGCAGGACAGTCCCACAATATTCCTTTTCCTGTCTCTTGCTTTCCTTCACCACCACCTTCTTTTTGAACAAACCATCTACTTGAGAGACATCATAGCAGCAATTGGCATGTCATGACAAGCAGCCCATGTTCATTAGACCAGAATGATAGGCACTCCAAGCATGAAACTACTATTACAAATTACCATCTTGAGTGCAGTAGCTCAGTTCACAGGTATCAGTATATGTAGTTAGTCAGGGTGAGAATCTTTCCCAATAACTGCTAGATTAAAAATTCTTATGAAGATTCTCAGGATCATTGCCTTGCTCATCTTCTACATATAACTGTATGGCTTGACGTTGTCATGTTTCCTAGCTCTTCTCTTTCCCCTCTCTTGATTAGTTAAGTCCTTGAGATCCTGCTTTCCTTTTACTTGTATTATTTCTATTTTTATTTCTTCTTTTGAGTTCTTATACTAGGGAGACTATATGATATTTACACATGTGTTTCTGGTTTATTTCACTCATGAGTATATGTTCAAGTGGCATCCATTTCAATATAAAGGCTTGCAGTTTATCATTCTTAATAGCTGAATAATACTCCATTGTGTAAAAATACCACAGCTTTTTCAACCATTCCTCAGGTGATGGGCATCTTGGTTGTTTCCAGGATTTGGCTATCACAAATTGTGCTGCTATAAACATAGGCACACATATATCACTATGATATGATGTTTTCAGATCTTCTGGAAAAATTCCCAGTAGAGGAATAGCTGGTTTAAAGGGGATTTCCAGTCCAACTTTTCTAAGGAGTCTCCACACTGATTTCCATAACGGTTGCACCAGTCTACACTCCCACCAGCAGTGGAGAAGGGTTCCTTTTTCCCCACAGCCTCTTCAATATTTGTTGTTGGGTGATTTCTTTATGATATCCATTCTTTCTGGGGTGAGATGATATCTCAATATGTTTTTAATTTGCATTTCATGAATGGCTAGTGATGTGGAGCATTTTTTCATAAGTAGTACAATTATTAAGGCTTAATCAGCATTGTTTAAAGGACTAGAAGTGTGGTTAAGAAAATAATACTTATGCTTATTTTTATTTACTTTATTTTTCTAGAAATCTTAGAATATACCTCTAAATTCTTAAATCACCACTACCTGTGCCACGAAAGACTGTCTTTTCTTTGACATTTTTTCTTACGCTAAAGATTTTCTGAAAAAAAAGCAAGATTTTCTGAAAAACCTATGGATTTTCTCCTTAGAATGAAAAAAAAAAAAAACAAAACACCATATTAGATCCAGCAGTACCTTGAAAGTATTTTCAGTTGTACACATAAAGAAGTCAAAGTAAAATGTGGTCATGTGATTTACTCAATGATAATATCTGAATTAGCTAATCCCTTGTTACTTTTTTCTTTCTGCCTACTGCATTGTTTACGGTTATGCTTTGAGACTCATGTCCAGTGTTGGATGCCTACTCTTATGCCAACAAGTACTTTCCATTCTTTTTGTATAGTTTGAAGCAACTGAAGAGTCTTATTTTTCCTGTATTGTTTCTGTTAGGTAATTTTCATTCACCATGATGATTGAACTTCAATTAATTACATCAACACAAAACTCATTCTGAATGGGTCTTTCAGTTGGTTTTGTAAGTTACCACACCTGTGAGCAAGCAATCCTGAAGCACTGACTTTGAGTTTTCACAATGTATTTGTTGGAAAATGCTCCCAATTAAACCTTGATGCCTCAGTACACCAACCTCTGCAAATATCTGAGTGTCTTTTTCTTCACTACAGTAAACAAGCCAAGCACTTAAACATATTCTTCTAAGCAAATAAAATCACTGTTTTCTCTGCGTCAGTCACTGTACCTCTCTTGTGATACAAGAGCACTTATCAAAGGGAACTGTAGCACTTTGTACCTGCCCCTTCCTTACTGTGAGGTCTGAGGAGAGGACAAGGGTTGTTCTCTTTGTTCATATTCCCAATATCTAGCATGTCACCTGGTACTTGGTAGCACATAATATACCTGTTTGAATAATAACAACCAGTGATCCAAGTCAGACTATTCTCTTTGAGCATGAATTAAGATTTATATCATAAAACCATTCATTTTCAGTACTTATTCCCAATGCTTACTAGTAGCATTCATAGGTCTACTAGTTGGTTCACTAGTTTAACAGCTTGAGTGGTGTAATGACTGGCACCTCCTGTATAAATCTGGCAAAAGAGAGGGTTAATTCTTCTCTTTTGGTTAATAATTTCTATTTTCTCAAATGATTTTTTTTCTTAATAAGCATGAAATTAACTTTGGTAATTGAAGAAGAGAAGA
This sequence comes from Octodon degus, assembly GCF_000260255.1. NCBI lineage: Eukaryota > Metazoa > Chordata > Mammalia > Rodentia > Octodontidae > Octodon > Octodon degus. The sequence goes on along the minus strand of NW_004524675.1, from coordinate 2,531,845 downwards.
TATTTATGTTACAATCTAGTAAAATATCCATTCATTTGATTTTTAAATTCACTTTCCAGCAAAGTGTATTTCCTTAAAATACCTTTGCTTTTTACAAAATAACAATAAAAATAAGTGAATATAATAATTTTCATTAAGACCTATTTAAAGCATATATTTAAAATTAATCTTCAAAATGAGTAAAGCACAGATAACACAGTTAAAATAATACTTACATAGTACAAAATTATGCCTGAATATACTTCTAGCTAAATATTAATGTTAACAATTACATTCTAGAATTTCAAATCAGTATATATTTACATTAATTTTATACAATAAAACTTCCAATTTGTTTTTAAGTGACACTCCACTATGATGTGTAAGACTAAAATCTTGAGAATCCAATACGAACCTACATGCATATGCTTTCATAATAACCAAAATCTACAATCTAAGAAGGTCATACATAGAAACAACATATCATACTGCTATATATGAAGTTACATAATAATAAAGGTGCTTGCAGCATTAATGTAAAATAATATATGCAACACAGATTTATGTTTTTCTGTGAATTAGGGGCTTTTCTAAACAAATGTTAAGAGCTTCATGTGTTCAGACAATGACAACTATTCACTCTGTCTGCTTTTTTCTTTTACTGACGTAACTCTCCTTTCACTCATGACCAGTCTACCCCTCTACTTCCTGGATGCAACTAGAACAAAATTTACAACCAGTCTCCCTAATTTCAATACGAAGAAACCATTTAACTGCCTTCACATGCTGTTGGGATGTTCTGATTAGGACCTAGCCCTTATGGACCTAGCCCATATCCATTTTCAGGGTTCTATTAACTGTGTAAAGGAATCCAAATCTCTTAGCATCTTCAACTTATTTCTTAGGATGTTATGATACTGTTATTATAGGACTGTTGACATAATATGCCAAGTGATTTTATTCACAGCACTTTGGGTAGATAAAACTGTGACAAGACGAGGCTGTAGCCTTACTTATTTCTAGAATTGAGTACATTATAAATGCTTAATAGTCTCAATATCAACCCTAATGTCATTCACGGCTAAATTTAAATCTAATGACATTCCTCATTTACATTACTGTTACACTGTCTTTACCTGTGCCAATAGTGTTCCCTATATACCTCCAAATGTTTTTCATTTATAGATTTAAAAGAAGATTACCCACAGAAACATCACCATCACCAACTTTAGAAAATGTCTTTCTTTAAAGAGATTGGGAGGGAATGCTGTCATAAAAAATGTGTCTCTTCTGTAATGTCAGGACCCAGCCCACTGAGGTATACACTAAAATAATTTTCCTATTATTTTTGCGTGAAGTTACTTAGGCATAAGCTTATCAGTAAATCTATTTTGGAAAAATGTGTACTTCAAACTGAAAGACTTCAGTTCAGTTTCATTGTAAATCTCTTTTCTACCATGATTCTTTGGTCATTAGTTGTATTAAACCTGTCTGCTGAAAAAATGGATGGCTTCCTGTCTTACTAAAATCATACAGTGAGTCATATAATTTTCCAAAAGAAACCAAGTCTCTTTATTATAAGAACATTAAATTCCCCGATGGACTATTCATGGTATCTCCACTGACAGGTAAGAAAGATGTTTTCCTGCACAGAACACATCTGTTCTTCAAATATTAGTAGGGAATAAATATGCTAAAAAGGAGAGAAAAGGAAAAAGCTAAAAAAGAATGAATGGAAAATCTCTGATTATTAAAGACATAAAAAGAAATGAATGGAACACACAAAGATGGCAATAAATCACGTCTAAGTCAGTTCCTAATATACCCTCCCTTTTCAAATACCAAGGCATTAAAATCAACAAACTCTTAATGAAGTAGTAGTCTACTGTTAAGAATCATTGTCATAATTCATGTTTTAAATATCTGTACATTTATGCATCGAACAAAAATGCAAATATGAAGTTCCAATGGATCACAGTTGTACAGCTCGATCCACTGTATAGTAACAGTTGAGGCCCAAGGCAATATTCTCACGTCCGTGTTACCCAAGAAAGCTACAATGCTTGGGCTCCTCTTTTGTTTTTGGTTTAGACACAGGGTCTTGCTCTGCAGTTCAGGCTCACCTTGTGCTCACATTTTGTAGACTCAGGCCCATCACAAACACACAGTGATCCTTCTGTTTCAACCTCCCCAGTGCTGGATTATAGGAATGTGTCACCACCCCTGAGATTCAGAGCCAGTGGGGATGCAACTCAGTCCTTGTGCTTGCCAGGTAGGTGCTTATGCCTCTGAGCTATCTGCCCAGCCCCTCTGTTCCTTTTTAAAGTTGTAAAACCTATTTATTCTTTAAATCAGCAGATAAAACTGTAAATATTGACTGTGTAAAGCATATTTTCAAGCATGTATGCATTTTTGCATTACATCCAGCCCACTAAATTATATATCACATCACATTGCTATTTTTGTAGCGAAAACATGTTAAATATATTAAGTTCACTCAGTCCTTGTGTCTAAGAATACAAAAAACTGCAGGCAACACGGTATATAGTACCATTCTTGAACTTACTCTTCCTAACTGAAATTTTTTCTTGGCCAAAATCCATCGCTCTTTTATCTGCAACCTTGCTTCTCCAGCCTCTGGTAACCACCACTAAGCTGAGATTAGCAACTTAGATTTTACATGTAGGTAAGACTGGTCAGTATTTGCATATTTTGTCTGGTTTATTTCATTTAACAATGTCATCACGATTGATCCACACTGTTGCAAATGACAGGTTTTTATTCTTTTCACTGTGGAATAGCCTTCTCCTGATATTTGTTTTATTGTTCTATTATGATGCGATTTTTCCAGGTAGAGTTTACGGTTAGAAATTATTCCCACATTTTAATCATTTGTAAAACAAAAGTTCGATAAATGATCTTTGTTAAATGATTATATAAATGATGATTATACAATGTAATTCATATAATTTTCCTTTTAAAGAGCAGCTTAATATTCTTGCCTTCTTTCATCCTTTGATTTTCTTTTACTCTTTAACCATTAATGTAAAAACATACACATATATATGTATAAACATATAAAATAACATTGTAAATATCTGCATAGAGTATCAACTATATAATATTTAAATCATAAAAAATACTGGAAGGAAATACCCCCAAATTAGGAATTACTTCTCAGTGATAGACCATTGCTATTTATTTTTAATCTCTCCATTTGTTAGTATTTATTATTTCTATAATCAGTATGTAAAACATATAGTAGAAGACAATTTATTAAAAACCCATTATCAAATGCAGAATTGATCTCAATTATAAATTTTGAATCTGTGCAACAGATAATATAAACAAACATGTTTATTTTTCTTTTAAGCAGAAGTGAAAAACATTCCAGTTGTGCTAGATTTCTCCAGTGCAAATTCATTTTGAAGAAATGAACTTTCATATAAAATCAAATGCAGTGCAAGCTCTGCTTACAGTCTGTGTTTGTAACCTAGACAATTTGCTTAGCTACTCAAAGCTTTATTTTTCCTTCAATATAGTAGGAATATTACCTACCTTCTGGGAATTATGGAAGGATCATATGAAGCATTTCATATAAAATAGCAAGCAGAGGGCCCTTAGAAAGTGGTGGAAGGGAAGCCATTTCCCTCCATTTATAGAAAGAGAATCAACCAACAGAAACTAGATGGTAATATTTTTTTCCTGCAAACACATTTAAGTTACACTAGAAAAGAGCTATAAGAAAGATAGCTTTTATCCCTGAATTGCTGCAAGACCTTCACAGTCTCAGCCAACACAGTCCTGCAACACAAAAGAACCTGTAAGACTATGGTAGAAACCAATGGATCTCCAAGAGGCGATCTTCTACCTACATTCATAAACATTATAACTTGAAGTGAGTTATTTTATTTATGTTAGAAATTCAGATCAGTTCTAGTAGATTCTCAGAAGAAACATGTAAATCTGTGTGGACACAAAAAAAAAGTAAGAAGAAAAATATCCCTTAATTAAGAAATGATTCAGGTCACAAGAACATAAAATTATCTCTATTGAATAAAGATCCATTATGCAAGTTGGTATATATCAGAGAGAGAAAAGAGAGAGAGAGACAGAGAGACAGAGGCAGCGAAGAGAGAGAGAGAGAAAGAGAAAGACAAAGAAGAGAGATGAAGAGAGGAAATGAAAGGAAAGAAATAGTGGGGGGAAGGAGCGAGGAACAAAGGAAGAAAGGTAAAAGGAAGGAAAGGGAGGAACGAAGGAATGAGAGGGAGGAAGAGAAAGAGGAAGGACAGAAAAAGGGAGGAAGGGGAAGAATGGAAAGAAAAAGAAGGAAAACCAATTCATATACCCTTTGAAATAGGATGTTACTCCTGTTCTCATCAACTGGTTAAATGTATTTCCCTTTTGACATAGGTTAGTCTTGTTTCCTCGTATCTGGTATTGTACAATAAAACATGGTAGAAGCCAGGATGCAACATTCTGAATTTACATCACAAGACGTTGTTGCACTCTTACTTACAAACTTGGATAACTATGTGAATGAGGTCAATCTAGCTGCTTGATGATTGCAGAGATTATTCTCACTTACTATCTTTAACCTAAGTTGATAACTAGTCATTAGTCACATATGAATAAGACAACCAAAAATTTCTATCAGCAGAAAATAGATGGGTAGATGAGACAGATCAGGTTAAGTAAACCTGATTGAGAACCCACAAAATTCTCAGCATGTTCCCAGGTTCCTAGGAAATCAGGAATCTTTATAATAGGAAGATGGTTCGCCATAGTTTCTAACGTAGCAATACCTAAAGTCAAGCATGATGATCATGGCCCTTCCTGGGAAGAAATGCAGATGCTTATGAGTGCATTACCTGGAAAGAAATGCAGAGTTTATTTAATGTTATAACTAACTGAAAATAATGAGTCCTCTTTTATTTCTATGTCCTTTGTTTTGTAGGATAAGGAAGAGTTGATCTTTCATATTTGGACTCGTTAAAGGCTACATGATTGTCTTATCCGTACTGGAATGTCAACCCTGCCTTCAGCATGGTGCAGCAATGAAGAATACAGTCTAAGATTAGGTTTCCCAGATTTCAAATTGGCCTAAATGAATGATTGCTTAAAATGCATATTATTTACAAACCCCAAATTCACCATCTCATAATTTTTGAAAAATGTTTTCTTCCTAATAGGGATTAAATGTATCAAAGTGGTTGATGCCAGTACACAGCAAACATAATTGCATTACTACTGGATGCTCGAGAGTCTATTTTTTAAATAAAACTTTGCAATGGGAAAGCAGAGATACAAGTCATCTCTCATAGCTCAGTTTCTACAAGTAAATAATTCACTCTGTAACCTTCAGAAACTGCACTTTTAACTATTCAGGTTTAGAATGGCTACATGTTATTGGGTTGGATGAGGAGAATAAAATGACCAATTTCACCTTAGGACAGACATCCTTAGTTCATTTACTTCAGTACATTAAATGTCAAGAAAATATACCCCTCGGAAGACAAATGTAAAAAGCTTGGGATGCACCAAGGCATCTAACTTGGGTATAGGAGGAAGAGGGCGGAGGTGAGGGACAGACTCACCCACTCCCTCAAGGAAGTGTCTGCTCATTCCCCACCCAGAAAGGCACCACTCAAAACACAAAACAGTGGTGGGCTCCACACCACCTTCACAGGTCAAAAGTTAGCTGAAAAGCAATTGTAAGTTTTTCCTGAAAAGCTGATTCACACATTTTCCATTCACTTCTCAGAGCTAAACAATATTAACACTCACTAGGCTGAATTTTTTTAAAAAATAAAATGTTTGCAGCAATTGCTATAATATTGTGTAGCCATGTGCAAAAGTTAAAAATCAGGACTGATGGCACTACAATCATGGATGAAATGAGCTTGTCTTTTGTGAAAGAAAAGTAAGATTTCTGGGTGTTATATAAAAGGAGTGTATAAATTTTCACAAACTATGTCCTATTTCAGGGCTGCCAACTGTGGACATATATTTTAAAGCTTGGCATGCTTTTAAAGCCTCTTCGTTACCTTTCTATGAAAAACTGTTAGACCAGAAAAATATCTGAATGATTTTAAAGGCCTCTACACTGAAATACTAGGCTGAGTTATACAATTCATAATTAAGCAGTCACTTTTCACTTTTCAATATTCAATTCAATTTATATTAGAAGTAGTAAAAGTAAGAGGAATCCAGTGTAATGTTTTACATAAATATCTAAAGCTATTTGTGTGTGTGTGTGTGTGTGTGTGTGTGTGTGTGTGTTCTGTTAATGTCTCCTTTTTCTTCCTTTAGCCCCTGGCAGTACTCAGTCTCATTTATAATTACTTCTAGTCCTTGATTTCCTACTAATTCTGACAAGTCCTCAGTCTTGCTTTGTCCTCTATAACCTTGACATTTTTGAAGGGTATCTCTTCTTTATACAATAGGCATATTTTGGTGCATTTTCAGAATTCAATTTTTTACAAACCATCACTCTTTAAAATTAGTATATTTTACTATTGCTGATTTTGACAATGTTCACTTGGTTAAAGTGGGTTTACCCAGTATAATATATAATCATCATTTCTGAAGGCACTGCAGTTGCATAAATAGATTTATTCATAAAAAACTGTTGCTAAGAAATAAAATTCAAAATACTTCACCAGAATTACCATCAGGATGAGTTTACAACTTATAATCTCTCACTGTTAGTCTCCATCAGCTAGCGATCTGGGTACAGTTTGTCATTTGTTTCTGGCGGCGTGACTAGACTAGGTCTACCCTCTTTTTTTTTAAGAAACAAATCACTTATAAAATAGTTGGAGAACAATGAATCTGCTGTATCACATGGAATTTTGCATTGATGATCTCTAATAAATGGATGCCAACAACAAAAACTACCAGAAAACAGATGTCAGCTACTATAAGGAAACTCAAAAAGACATAAAACATAAATTTTTATGCTCTTGGTTGGTGTTGGCTTTGTTGTACTTCTAATATGCTTCTCCAGAAATCAATAAAATGTAATTTTACAATGTTAAATGCAAAAATTCTTGAAGAAATTTTGAGAATGGCTGAAATGATATATAATGCTTAATTTTGTTGTTGTTGTTGTTGTTGTTTTTGGCAGAACCGGGGATTGAACTCAGGCCCTTGCACTTGCCAGAGAAGCACTCATTCTACTGAGCCATCGCCCCGGACACTAAAACTGCATATTCTAAGGATTATGAAACTCTATTTTGTTGTTGTTTGCTTTAGATATTTATTTTCTTTATAGTATCTCTAAGATAAACAGATTAAAAACATGCAGTATCTTTTAATCACTGACCCAAGCTTGAGTAATTTAGAGAAGTAATAAATTTCATTTCGTGAATATCTCAGATACTGTGAAGCTTGTTCCTTGAATGCTTTTCTCTTTATTTACTTATTTTTCTGTATTTTAGGGAAGGGTCTACAGGGTATTCAGGGTCTTGTTACTAGACTCTTAGTGATTTCCTGTTTATAGTCTCCCAAGTGCTGGGATTACAGGTACAAGCCACCACACTCAGTCTCAATTGCCATCTCAGTACGTCCTGGGGGTGGGGTCGGCATGGCAAGCCTGGGGATCAATCCCCCAGCCCTTGCACCTGCTTGCTGGTGCTGTAATCTGCTGAGTTATTTGGCCAGCCCTATTTTTCTCTTCTAATACAGAACAGAAGTGAAGGTAGAGGTCATGCACTCTGTCCTCTGTTAGGTAAATTACTATGGGAATTTTGGGTAGGATGGAGCACAAGCCCACAGAAGTTTGAATATAACCAATATAGTTTTTCCAGACTTACTAAAGGGATTAATAGCATATCACGGGAAATCTTAGTGGTTCATTTATAGCTAAAGTTGTGCTGCTATTTTTAAATTGACTCTCCATACAGAGAACAATGGCACTCAGGTTGACGCGCTGGGGATAACTGCAGGTTCATCCAAATTTTCCAATATACAGTGGCCTAATCCATAAATTGAGGCACATCAACACAGCATATTTTAATGGAACTGGGAAAACTACTTTATAAATTGTAATACAATAGAATAAAAACATCAGTATTTCAATGCACATACAAAAAACAATGGGTTCCTTTAAGAAACTTTTGAGTTCTTCATGTATAAGTCTATGTGTATGGTCTCAATTAACTTTATTTCTTCCTGGAAGTCACTGAATAAAGTCTGAAAGCTACTAAAGTTTATGAATTCTAAAAATGATGCTAGATTTAGATTCTGTGGTATGCTTGAAATATTTGGTCATCTGAACCACACAGCCCAGGAACAGAAGCCAAAGCCTATGTATTACTCTAATGTAGTTTCTATTAGCTGGATGTAGCTATTTAAATTAAATGCAGCTTTAATTAAATGAGGTTAAATATTTACTCCCTTAACCACATCAAACATTCTCCATGACCTTTATAACTACACGAGCTGAGTGGTCACTCTATTAGAAAGTACCTATATAAAACATGTCCATCATTTAAGAAAGTTTTACTATAGAGCTTTCCTCTGAAACCATTTTGTGCATTTACCAGTGTGTTAAACTCAGTGTAAATAATGTGAAGTTGGAAATAACATAATTAATTTAACTGAAATTATGTTGTACCAGTAAAAAGAATACTTTAATCTTAATTCACAATTCACCCTCTGTCTTATTTTTCTCTCGTTGCTGAGACAAAATATCCAACACCCAAAATTAAGGAAGGAAAGGATTACTTAGCTCTTACTCAGAGGTTTCATTCCTTACTCAGCTGACTGCAAGGCAGAGTTGCACATGGCACAGTGCAGCTGTTTATGGGGTCAGCAAAGAGCAAAAAAGAAAAGGGTAGAGAAGCAGCTCAGGCAGCTAGCAAGCCTCTCCTCCCTCCTCACATTGTATTGCAGGTTACCTGCCCCAGGGCAGGAACACTTACACCCACAGTGATCTGACAAACTCCAGAAGCTTCCTCATGACTGCATGAAGCTCTTCAGGGGAACCTATTCACACACCATAACACCCTTTAATGCTTTAATCTCAAATCATTTATCTCAACATCTTATACTACTGGTTTTGATGCTGACTTGTTAGAGGCAGAGTCTAACTCTTTACATCCATTCCAGAACTATATCTTCATACAAAATAATAAAAGTAATTTGCCTATGCTGCTCTTTTCACTGGAGTTAGGAGGGTGAAATGTCACTATATTGTATGTGAAATATTTAATATTTTGATTTTATAAAGTTACTACATATCCGTAAATTAAATAATTTTTAATAATCTGAAGATGCATTGGTAAATGCATTGATAGATAAAAGAATATATTCATTTAATGTCTAAAGCCATTAAAGAAACTGTACTTTCACAAGCATATATAAACATATACTACCCATACATCTCCACCATCTTGGGAGTCTCCGCGACCCTTAGGGTCCTTCATTAGCTATGTAGAAAGTAAAAGCCCAACCCACTGCCCCTTCACCATTGCAAAATTGAATCTCAGACCTCCTACCCATACAGAACAAGTCCAGAAGACATCCACATAGAAGAAATTGAAAGTCAGTCACGCTACTGAAATTTCTGATATGATAGCAACTGAAGTAAAGATGAGATTCTATCAGGCTATAGAGAAAATCAGACAAGAAAAAAACCTCTCAGCTTAAAAAAAGAAATGGCAGTGAAAATGAAAGAACTGCTCAGCATAAAGAAGACATCGATTAAAACTTTAAAAAAGGGGCATAGAAATATCATGGAAACTTTGAATGCATAATGTTGGAAATAATTGAAATGTATGAAACAAACTCAAAGATATAGCCAGAAAATTCAAAATTCCACTGAAAACTGGCAAAACTGTATAAATTAAACTGAAGATAGACTTTCATACCTTCAACACAGGATTGCATCTAGCAATCATGAAAAGAAGTATTTCTTCAAAATAACTAGGAACCAAGAAATAACTGAACACATACAAGATGACAAAAAGAAAAAACAAACAATCTAAGACTCATAGCTGTTCAAGAAAAAGTAGAAATCAACAAAAATGGCATAAAAAGAATAACTGTTGGAAAATTACCAGAAAATTTCCCAAGCATGGAAAAAGAATCTGACATACAGTAAATGAGGCATGTAGAACCCCAATTAGCCGTAATCAAAACAAATCTACAGCAAGACTTATAAATCAAGATCACAATTCCAAGAACAACAATAGAAAGGAACTACCAAGCAAGGCAAACAGTTAAACTGAAGAGAAAAGTAGGAAGCCAACAGCAGGAAAATATCATGACAAAGACAGCCAATACATATCAGTTATAAGCATAAATACACAGGTCTCAATTCAGCAATCAAAAGAAACAGACTTGCAAAGTGGACCAAGAAACAAAATGTAACAAAAGCCTGTTTATGAGAAACATTTAACTCAAAAGGAAATGCACATAATGAAAATCAAAGGACTAAAAAACTCTTCCATGTGACAGAAATCCAGCAAAGAGCAGGGGTAGCAATTCTGCTACAGACAATGTAACTTTCAAAACAAGAATAATCAAAAATATAAAGAAGTTCTCTACATGTTTGTTAGGTGAAAACTGTAAGGGGAAGATATAACAATCATAAAATACATGGAATAATTATGGGAGCACACATCTATATAATGTCTAATGGGACAAACATTAAGAACATGAAAAACTCAATAAAGCAATAGCACAATTGTAATGGAGAAACTTATCAGCCCCTTGTCACAAAGAGGTAGATCAACTGTACAAAAGAATCAGGGAATAAATAAGAGAACTGGACTAAATTTGTGAACAAATGAACTTAGACATTTACATACTGTTCTACCCAAGAATATCACAATACACATTCTTCTCAGCTTCACATGGGACGTTCTCTAAAAGAGATCATATACTGGCCCGTAGAATGTGCTTAAATTCAAAGAAAATAAAATTATCCCATGCATGTTATGTGACTATCATTCAGGTAAATTGAAATTTATTGACAAAAGAAACTACAAACCTTCATAAAAACATAGAAATTAAATAACCCTCCTGAAAGACCAATGGGTCACAAACAAAATTAAAGAAGAAATTAAGTATCTACAATGAAACAAAATTGTAAATACAATTTATTGGTATTTGTGGAAAACTAGTAGAAAAAATTAAAGCAATCCTCAGAGGGAAATTTATAGCAGTGAATTCTGAATGAGTACAAATAAACCTGGTGTTGTACCTCAACCTTCTAGGGGAAAAAAAAAGAGAGAGAGAGAGAAAGCCAAGCACAAAACCGAAAGGGGGCAGGGAATTATAGAGATCAAAGTAGAGGGATGGTAAGATAGCTCAATATGTAAAGCACTGGCTTAGGCAAGGGCAGGAACTGGAGTTTGATCCTCAGCATCACATGCCACTCAAGCCCTTGCCCCAAGCACAATAAGCCAGCCACTGAGACTGGGTGTTGTGGCACAAGTCTGTAATCCCAGTGCTGTGGGGGCGGAAAACAGAAGGATCACTACAAGTCAGAGCTGCACAGTGAGACCATGTACAAAATACATGTATTAAAAAAAATCAGAGCAGAAATTAGTGAGCTGGAGACTAAGAAACAATAGAAAGAATTACTGAATCAAGTTGATTATTTAAAAGAATAAACAAAATTGATAAACCCCAGTCAACCTTATCAGGAAGAAAAACCTCAAAATTTAATAATAAGTAATGAAAAATGTGAATACTGATCTTGTGGAAATCCACAAGATCACCAATACTTACTTCAAAAATCTCTGCCCTTACAGGATGGAAAACACAGAAGAAATGCAAAGATTCATACAAAGTTATGATATACCAAAGCTTAATCTTAGAAGTTATAACAATTTTGCCCAATATCAAGAAATGAAATTGAAAACATAGGTAAAAACTCACCAAAAAGAAAAAAAGACCAGATGCTAATGGATCCATACCTGAAATCTACAAGAAATTTAGAGAAAATTTAATTCCAACATTTCTTAAACTTTTTAATGAAACCTAAAGGAAGCAATGTTCCCTAAGTCCTTCCTGGAGGCAAGTATTAACATGACACCAAAACCAAACAAAGAAACAACCAGAAAAGAGCTATAGCACAGTATCTATTATGAAGACAGTCAACATTCAAAAAAAATCAATATAATTCCTGTACACAAGCAACAAACTCCTTGAAACAGAAATTGCAGAAACTACAACCTTCACAATAGCATCCAAAATATTTGAAAAATGTAGGAAACAATCAAAGAAAGAAAGGGAAATGTCTATGCAGTGAAAATTACAATATTCTAAAAAAGAGACTTAGTAGGATTTCTGAAAATGGAAAGATATTCTGTCCACATGGATAGGAAGAAACACCATAATCAAAATGGCCATACTGCCAAAACAGTTATACAGATTTAATGAAACCATAATCAAAATACCATTAGCATACATCACAGAACTAGGGAAAACATTCCTATAACTCATCTCAAAACAGAAGTGACCTAGAGTAGGCCAGCCGATCCTGAGCTACAAAGGCAAGGCAAGGGAGGAGACATCAGAATGTCTGACGTGAAATTATACTACAAAGCTACTTTGATAAATCAGCATGACACTGGCAAAAAAAAGAAAAAGAATAAAATCAGACCTAAGAATCAGTGCACCATCTTAGAAGATGTGGACGCAGCTACAAATATACTCACCCTCCTTATCTTTGACAGCGTGGCCAAATATATTCACCTCTTCAATAAACAGTGCTGGAAAAACTTTATTCTTTTCAAGCCAAAGACTAAAAGTAGAGCCATGTCTAGCAGCATACACTAAAGTCAAAATAGATCAATGAAGTAAACATTAACATAGAAACACCAAATCTTGTACAAGACAAAACAGGTAGAAATCTTAAAGACAGCATTAGGTAGAGAGTTCATTTTAAAAAAAATTCAAACTGTATGAGATATTCTTCAAAGAAGCAACCACTGGGATGTCATCTATTTTTATTTCAAAGAGGAAAAACAAAACATAAAGTAGAACAAATAACAAGAACAAAGACATTAAGAAAGCAATATAAAATAGTGCAAATGGTATAGAATTGTGTTATATTACATATTGTTATCATTTTATTACAAAGTTTTTGAATAACAAAAGAAATCATCAAAAGAGTGAAAAGAAAGCCAATTAACTGTGAAATATTGTAGCAAATATTCCCTCAGAGAAAGAACATTTAAGAATTTAAAATATCAGATGCCCGAAATTCAAAAAGTCATCCAACAATGGGCATCTGAGATGAATATATACTTCACAGATGAATGAAGAAATATAAATGGCAAATAAAATACATGAAAGATGTTCAACATCATTGTTCATTCAAGAAGTGATTGAGGTCATTCTCCAGTTATGAAAAAAAAAAAAGTATAAATTAAAACAATACTGAGATTCCATCTCACCCCAAAAATTATAGCTATCAACAAAAAATCAAAAAAATAATAAATGCTTGTGGTACTGTGGGCAAAAAAAAATCCTTCTCCACTGTTGGTGAGAGTGTCAACTGATTGAAATCCTGGTATATACTCAAAACACTAGGACTAGAGGTCTCATTTGACCCAGCAATTTCCCTGCTTGGTATCTTTCCAGAGGAATTAAAAACATCACAACACAGCAATATATGTGCACCCACATTAATAGCAGGACAATTTGTAAGAGCTAAGTCTTGGAAACAGCCCAAATGCCCATCAACAACAGAATGCATAGTAAAAGATGTGGTTTTTATACAATGAAATACCACTATGCCATAAAGGAGGAAAAACTGGAGACTTTTATAAGTAAATAGATGCAACTCAAACCATAACTCCTAAGTAAAATAATCAGACTTACATGTGTAAACATAGGATACGTTCTGTAGTGAAAATAAAACTGAAAGAATAAAATCCAAAAGTGCAAAAGATACAGTGAAAGGAAAAGAAACTGCTCAAAAGAAAGGAACAAATGAGAAGAGGGAAAGGATATCTATATCTATATCTATTTATATCTATATCTACATCTGTATATTTATATCAGCCATTTGGATGAGTCATGGCAATTGCTTGACCAATTTGCTCTCTGTGAAAGCCTGAGAGAATGTTTTCTCTCCTCGTAACTTTGTGACTCTCCTCGGACACACTCTACATCATCGATCACTATCCTCTGTGGCCCCATAATCTCTTGATCAGAAAATTGGGACACAACTGGGTTACATGACGTTACAATACAGGTTCTCCTATGTCACGTGTGTTTTTTTCCATAATTTTATTGAGAAACAAATAGCAATGAGACAGTTTCAAAACAAATTACTAGAACAGTTTCAATAATTAACACATTGCATACATTCTTCCAAGGGGTTACTTGCTGTACAAGAAGTGGACATGATATCCTGTTTACAAACACTATTAGAACAAATCCCTCTATTCATTAAGAGAATGTAACTATATAACTATCCTAACAATTTTGAATACACAGATACAAAATGGACATTCATCTGTATCCCCTTTTTTTTTAGTTCCATCATTTGAATATTATAGGTATGTTAACTCAGCAAAATATTCTAAAGAGTCCAGTAACCCATAATAGTATTGGGTCTTTCGCTTCACTGGCAATGTCAGAAATTGCTCACCTGAGTCCCCTACAGCTCAACATAACAGCATGGCTTTACTTTTTATACTTCGTTTTTATACTTTTCTGCTGGATAGTTAAGACCAAGATAAAGCAAGACTTATGCATCAAGAGTTGTAGCTTTTGAGTCTGATAAGGTCAGTGAAATCCCCTCAGGATTTATTCTGAGATCCTGTACCAGAGATTGTAGAACGTTTGTCAGTGTCAGCCATATGGATGAGTCACAGCAATTGCTTGGGGAATGTACTCTCTGTGAAAGCCTGAGAGAATGTTTTCTCTCCATGTGACTCTCCTTAGGCACACTCTACATCATTGATCACTTTCCTCTTTAGCCCCATAATTTCTTTGATCAGAAAATTTGGGATACTACCAAATTACATGACATTACAGAACAAGTTTCTCATATGTCCTGAGTCTTAATTGACCTTGGAAGGCTAGGGCCAAAATGTTGGCTTTCCTTGCTCCCCTCCTTTTTCTCTAATTTTGGTCTGCAAACTTAGGTTGTTAACCCTCCAGAAGACAAGCCTATTGTTATTACCATACAACCTAGGTTGTTAAGCTTAACCTCACTGTCTGAATATCAAACATCTTAGGCATTACATGGAACAGGTATTTTTCATCAAGTATTGATATGTTGAACTTTAAGTCCCTACAGAATATGGTGAAAAAACATTTTAAAAAATTAAAATATATTTTAAAAATAGGCATAAAGAATTATATAATTCTTATGTTTACACGTAAGTCCAGAAATCTAACCATATAACCTTGAAGCAGGACAGTCCCACAACAATCCTTTTCCTGTCTCCTGCCTTCATTCACCACCCCCTTCTTTTTGAATAATCATCTACCCGAGAGACAGCGTGGCAGCAACTGGCATGTCATGACAAGCAGCCCATATTCAGAAGGCCAGAATGACAGGCACTCCAAGCATGAACCTACTATTATGCATTGCCATCTTCAGTACAGTTGCTTAGTTCACAGGTGTCAGTATATATAGTTAGTCAGGGTGAGAATCCTTACAATTAACTGCTAGATTCAAAAATCTTCTGGAGAGTCTCAGGATCATTGCCTTGCTCATCTTTTACATATAACTGTATGGCTTGCCACTGTCATGTTTCCTAGCTCTTGTCCTTTCCCTCTGTTCTACTGAGCCATCTCCCTGGCTTCTTTTCATCTCTTAATTAGTTAGTCCTCAAGTTCTTGCTTTCCTTTTACTTGCATTATTCCTTTCTATTTGTATTTCTTCTTTTGATTCTTAACTGACCTTGAAAGGCTAGGGCCCAAATGTTGGCTGTCCTTGCAGCCCTTCTTTTTCATGGTTTTGACTATAT
>NW_004524675.1:2489402-2515816 GCF_000260255.1 Octodon degus | reverse complement strand
ACACACAAATAGGTAATAGCTAAGCTTTTATTGGCTGATCAATTTCCCATACCTATATGCGGTAATATGAACAACTACTTTGAAGATAATAATAAGCAATAGAACAACCATTGTTAATTTCCTACCATCTTGTTTTGTAATTATGTCGTTTTGACCTTTTTATTCTCTTTAAAACTAAAAAACCTTAAAAAAGGAAACACATAACATGTAAACCTATCTAAAACACATATCTACTGTTCATTGAACTTTATATGTAACATGATATGTGTATAATCCATGATATAAATACTGAGGTATGTTGTAACATTTGAAGGTCTGTATTGGAATAACCCAGGCTAGAGCAGGTTTTGGCCCCAATAACCTGTGGGACTCTGAGCATAAAAAGTAGGCTACTTACACATTTAGGTTTATAAACATAGTTTAGTCACAAGTGTAAAGTAATCTCAGCCATGATTTTGCTTCTGTTCTTGTTCCTTGGGAGAGGGTCTTTCCCCATTCCATTAAAAATAAAATAAAAGGGAATCATGATTATGGCTTTCACTTTTGTTTCCTCATCAATAATTTGCTCTAATTATGCATTTACAAGTGGATATTTTAATACATTTATTTGATCATTAATCATTAAAATACAATATTATCAAATATTACTGAGATTAAAATAAATAAAAGAAATATCGGGGCCAGGGAGATGGCTCAGTAGACTAAGCGCTTGACTGGCAAATGCAAGGATCTGAGTTCAATCGCTGTCCCTGCAAAAAAAAAAAAAAAAAAAAAAAGAAAGATCCTCCTTTTTTATTATTTAGTCTTACTGCATAATGATCATGTGCTTTCTCTTTTCCTTTCACATCTGCTGCCTACAGCAGCATAGATACACTGACCGTGACATAGCTTACCTCTGGCTCCACTATAAAACAACAACAACATTCCTATGAATTTATTTTTACTGTCTAACGTTTAGGCAAACAAAAACTCAATTTGTAATAACACATATGAAAGGTCAGAAATCATAAACCTCAATAAATGTTTGACTATTTTTATTTTTCATTTTAGTATTTTCATTTTTTTACTTTTCATTTGCAGAATCCAAATATTTAGTTTCACTGAATTGTTATAGTCTGTTAAATGAGTAAATGAAGCCATGAAATTTTATGTAATAAAGGTCAAAAACAAAAAAATCTTACATATTTAAAATTATCATACTGCCTCATGTGAGAATGGCAAATATCTTTAGAGCTATCATAGTCAAATTATGGTGTTTATGTAAGGAAACAGAAGTCCAGGAAGAAAATAAAAGTAGTGGGACGGGAAGTCATGACTCAGCTACAGTGGTCCGCATGCACACAAGCACGGAGTTAAAACCATGAAAAGAAGGGCTGCAAGGTCAGCCAACATTTTGGCCCCAGGCTTTCAATGTCAGTGAAGACTCAGAATATATGAGAACCTGTACTGTAATATCATGTAACTCAGTTGTGTCCCAAATTTTCTGATCAAGGAGATTATGGGGCCACAGAGGAAAGTGATCAATGATGTAGAGTGTGTCTAAGGAGAGTCACATGGAGAGAAAATATTCTCTCTGGCTTTCACAGAGAGCAAATTGTCAAGCAATGACCATGACTCATCCACATGGCTGACACTGACAAAGGATCAACAAACAACGCTTAAGGGTTTCAGGAAAATCCTGAGGTGATTTGACTGACCTTGGCAGATACAAAAGTTACATATCTTGTTATATAGGTCTTGCTTTATCTTGGTCTTAAGCATCCAGTAGAAAAGTATAAAAACGAAGTATAAAAAGGTAAAGCCATATTCATATGCTGAGCTGTAAAAGGCTCAAGTCAGCAACTTCTGACAATGCCAATCTTAGAAAACCCACTACTATTATGGACTACTGAACTATATTGGAATATTTTGCTGAATTAATGCACCTACAATATTTAAATGACAATGGAATACCCTTCTCTGACAAAACTAAACAAAAAAGGGGATACAAATAAACAACCATTTTGTATCTGTATATTCAAAACAGTTAGGACAAATATTCAGCTACATTCTCAATTCAATGAGTAGAGCCATTTTTTCTAATAGTGTTTGTGGACAGGATATCATGTCTGCATCTTGTGCAATGAATAACCACTAAGACAGCAATATACAATGTATTAATTATTGAAACTGTGCCAGTAATCAGTTTGGAAACTGTCTCATTGCTTTCTGTTTCTCAATAAAATTATTTAAAAAACAGACCAACAAACCATGCAAAGAGCCCTGGAATAAGAGAAAGGGAATAAGAGGGAATGTGGCTGCTGCAGACTGGGGCAGAAGTGATGAGCTCGTAACTAGATAGGAGGAGGAGAAATACAGACCCTGGGTCCAAGCTAACGCTATCAATCATCATAACCATGTTAGTGCCAGTTTGCTCAATGTCATCTTAGTTCCACTTTGCTTCCTAAGGACATGCAAACGAAAAGGTGGAGACACAGTGTGGAAGGTGGGGATGAATAAAAGGCCAAAGAGTTGTCATTTCTGAGTAATATGTAAAGAGGTGAAGCTAAAACCGAGAGTATAGCAGCTTTCTGAGACAACTTGGGTGCTACGTCGTGGAATGTCGGAAGCAAATGTTCCCCTGTGAGACAGCTGAGCAATAGTCATTTCAGACGGTCTCCATGCACTTACTCCAGACCACAGAGAGATTCACAACCAAATAAAAACCATACATGCCAGTTGGTGAAGACTGACCCAGCTGAAAACAAACATTAACTTGTTCAAGGAATATACACAAATAGATTTTTATATTCAGTTTTTAGTTAAACATATGATTTTAAAAAGTGCAAAAAGATGTCTTTGGGAAATTAAGTTTTGGACTTGTGTTTTACTTACAGATCTCTATAGGATTTGCAGTATTTCTTTAACTCTTGAAAGGCTTAAAATAGTTTAGAGTGGTGCTAAGTAAGAGGTGAAAAAGTGTTTTAGCATGCAGAGAAATTTAAAGAAAATAGAAATGCATCATTAAAGGAATGTAGACCTGGAGGGTGAGGCTGAAAGTAGACCTTGAAATAAAGAATTATGGATTTCTTTTACAACCAGAAGGGATTGAAAATTAGAAAATGTGAATGGTAAAATACTTGTCACAAAGATATATTGCATGTAACAATACAGATTATAATCAATATGGAACAGCACATGAAGGAAATTTGACATTAGTAAACAATACAGTGAGCTCATTTCTGAGTATTATCAGTAATTACTCTGAGCAAAAGTTGCTTTTAAAAAGAGCTGCTTTTTTATTAAAAGATAGTTTAAATATTTCATCACTGTACCAAACTTGAGAAACAGACTTTAGAGAGATTCTGTTTATACCTTCCAACATAATCATTTAGTTGAGGAAAAAAAATCTGTATCACTTTTTTCATGTTTGAATATTAAACTTGTAAGTCTCACTTAGAAGGACAAAACAGAAAATTAGACTTTAAAAGACTTTATCAATTGAAAAAATATTAAGGCTTTTATTAGTAACAAGATCAGTTATGATAGGCAGATGAGGATAAAAACTACTTGTTTTAATGTACTTATGTCAGGTAATTCTCTTCTTTATGTTTTCCAGTGAGTCTGCTACATTTCATTTCTGCTTTCTTTCTTGTTTTATTTCATTAGAAGCAATCACCTTAGTATTACCTAATTTAAGGGTGCTATGTGGAGAAGTATCCATCATGATTTACACGTAGAAGTGTCTTTCAGAGTCTTTGTAACACACAAAGCACAAGCTCTTAAGAATCTGATGGTTTCTTAATCTGGATTTGGATCAAGACTCCTCTTAGGAGACAACTCAACTTTCCAAATACTTAGAAATCTTATCAATTTGGAAATTTAACTGATTTATGAATATATTGCTTAGGTAAATTTCCATGTAGTCGATATTATTGCATAATTGAACTTTAAAGCACATAATTTCAGTTTTCATTACCTGTAAAAAAGTATTCATAAAGCATCTTCTAGTTTTCTAGAACAAAGGTAAAGAACACTAATTCTTGAACACTATTGAGGTTGGACCAAAGTTCACATTGAGCTGGCCATGGCACTTGCTTGTAATTCTAACACTTGGAAGCCTTTAAGAAAAAGGACCACAAGCTGAGCCCAGGCAGGAAAAATAAACAATGTGGAGTAACCCTGTCTCACAGTAACATATTTTAAAAATGCCTGGGACACAGGTCAATGTGAAGTCCCAGGGTCTACTCTCCAGTATTGAAAAAACTCTCAGCAGTCAAAGATGCCATATGTTACCTGGCTTGTATCTGGCTGTCTCCCCAAAGCCCCAAATGTGACTGGATTAGGGTGTGTGAATATGGATTAAGGAGGTGGCACTGGGATTGAGGGGATGTATTAACAGAGGCTGAAACTAGGGTGTGAGTGGCACCAAGCCAGGGCTCCAGCCTGGTGGAATATAAAGGGACAGACAGAAGGCAGGCTTGCGGCTGGCACTCACTGCTTCTGTTATTTGTGCTACTGCTTGCTGTGCGCTATCTCCTGCCTGGTCACCAGGGACCATTTCTCCTCTGTGATGCCACCCAGCCTCAGAGCTAGCCAACTATGGTCTGAAACCTCTACAGTCTGTGAACAGAGACAAACCTTTCTGCTTTAACTGCCAGTCTCTAGTCTTAGCCTTAGCAACAAGAAAAGTAACTAAGATACCACACTTCATCCATTTTAAATTCCAGTGCCACTTTTATTTTCCAGCTTATATGAATATTCAGGCATTACTCAATTAGAATGAATTTCACCCCAATGCAATAAAGAACCACACTGCTTCATTTACTTATTTAAAGTTAAAGGCTGGCCAGATAGCACAGTGGACTAAAAAGCCTGCGTAGGCAGATGCAGGGACCAGGGCTTGATCTCCTGAGTACTGTGCCAGCCCCGCCCCAGGAGTGCACTCCAGGAGATGGTAACTGAGACTGGGTGTGGTGGTGCATGCCTGTAATCCCAATGCTTGCGAGGCTGAAAACAGGAGAACCACTACAAGCTTGATCTGTGTAGTGAGACCCAGTAGACCCTGTACTAAATACATTACAAAAAAATCTGCTCCATATTAATACTTTTTTGCTTCTTTTTATTTATTTAGAGATAGGGTTTTGTCTCACAATGTTTCCCAGCCTGGTCTATAACCTGTGGGCTCAGATAAAGTGCAGTCCTCACTCTCTTATGTTTGGTTTTATTTGAAAACTTCACTATCTAGTGAGAGTTAAATTACCCCTGATTGATTCTGTATGTCAATAAGGATTTAAAAAGCAGTTTCTTTACCTCAGCGGATTAAAGCATCTGTTTAGGCAGAGCACAAAGGCCAGGGTTTGATCCCTGGCATGCTGCGCTGGCCCAGCCCCTGGAGCACCCTGAGAGGATGACTAAGACTGGGCATGGTGGAGCACTCCTGTAATCCCAACTCTTGAGAAGCTGAAAACAGGAGAATCACTATGAGTCCGACCTGTGTAGTGAGACCCTGTAGACCCTGTACTAAATACCCAAAAATAAATAAATAAAATACTAGAAAAGCAATTTCTTAATAGAACTTAGCGAAAGTTTTTAAAAAATGACAATATATAGAAAAAATGCATAGCACATAGGAAGTGCTATATAAAGTGTTACCTCCAATTTTTACTTTCAACTCAAAGGATTAAACAGTTTTCCACTTGCCAGGAGAGCACTATACCCCCAGCTCTTCTGAACTACATCCCCAGCTCTTCGGAGAATATCAATAGACAAAACGTATTCTCCTAAAGCAAAGTCTCGTTCCTATTGGTAAACAGACCTATGATTCACTGGTGCATAATACTCTCTTCCATTACTTCTTTATAGTAGCTGTTGTGGTCCTGATATTTGATTTACCGATTTTGAGCATCACAAATAACATCTGGCATATTCGTATATATGACTACACAATGAAACGCAGAATGTGAATATGGCATGTATATGAACACAGCAACATTTGCAATACTCAGAATACATACACACACACACACGTGTATCCTTAAAGAATAAGTAAGAGCTTCTGTAGGGTGTAGGGAGAAGGAAAACCCAGGGCACGGTGTTCACAAAGTCGCTAACGCTCAATTTCTTACATGATTGTGTCCATCCCACCTCCACCAGCAATAGAGTTTTGGAAGATGTGATCTCTCCATTTTGAATTTTACCTATTCTGATGATGATTAATAATCCTTTTAGTTTAATATGTATTTTTGTGGTTACTTCTAGAACTGTTTTCTCATATGTTTTCAGCTATTTACTGAAGTCATCAAGCCACTTGTCTGTATTTTTAACAACTCACTTCACACATAACCATACACGAACTTTACAATCTTGTCACCCTGATGAATAACATATTAACACAAAGTGAAGAAGTTCATCTTTAGAGTTCCATATATTACCCTAATTTCCTACCTAAATACACCAGTACCCAAAATCATGCCTTTATTCCCATTATAATCTTTTTTTTCAAGATTAATCATTATTTTGATTCCTAGCAATATAGTTAACTTCTGTTTTTGCCTTTATATGAACATAATTATTTAAAATATTCCTGCCATTTTTCTCAGCATTATATCTGTTGAGATTTATCACATGATTTTGTGGATATAATTAACTCATCCTCCTTATGGCATACTACGCTGTTACATGATTAGAGAACAATGCATTTATTCACTTGTTACTGATGGATGTATCTCCTCTAGTCTGGTTTATAAAAATAACACTCCTGTGTATATACATCTACATGTCTTTTGAAACATATGCACTCTGTATATGATATATTTTAGGCTTTTTATAGTCTTGGGACATTAAACCCAGGAATTCGCACATGCTACTAAATTACTCTACCACAGAGCTATCCGGCAGCTCCCTTATTAGCATCCTGTAAGTAAAGCTGTGTTTGTTAAATTTCAATAAACGTAAAATTCTGTTACAATGTGACTGTACAATTGACACTGTTCTTACATAGTTCTGGCAATGTTGTTACATTTTGTTCAGTAATTCCTTTAAAATATTGCCATTACTGGATGTGTTTAGTAGTACCTCACTGAGATTTCTGCTAATCTTTTTTTCAGCAGTATAATTGGAGGGGTAGTTTTAAGAATTCTACATAAAATTTCAATGTTGGCTTTGTCTCAATGTTGTTATAATCACGCTTATTTTATCACCTGTATTTGAAAGGTCCAATATCCAGAATACCAGTTATTCTGTCAGAATGTATTTTTTCTTGCTCTGGGAAATATTGCCTCATTTGCCTGGTTTTACTTACTTATATGACAATTAATGTAGTTGAAAAATTGTACAATTTGAGGTAGGGCACAATTTTCCCTTTACACAAAATTTCTCATGTGGATAGATACATTAATCCCAGAACAGATCTATATATGGGCCCACCAGATAGCTCAGTGGACTAAAGCACCAGCTTAGGCAAAATGCAGGGACCAGGGTTCAAGCCCTGTCATCCCGTGCCAGTCCAGTGCTGGGACATGCTAAGAGGACAATTGGGACAGGGCATGGTGGTGCACACCTGTAACCCCAGCATTTGAAGGGCTGAAAACAGGAAGATCAGTACAAGTCTCATCTGTGTAGTGAGATCCTGTAAAACCTGTACTAAATATATAATGAATAAATAAATATATCTATATGTCCTGCATTATCCACACGTCCCACAACAGGATGCTATTCCCTGTGAAGGCTGGTAATTTCAAATCTTAGACAAACATAACATACGGTACTTATTCGTGTTTTACTCAGCATTATGTTTACTGAGATTTACTCATAGGTTGTGTGGGCTTCTAATTAATTTACTTTCCTCAGGGGACGGTGTACTAACATATTCTTGAGTCTAAAGTTAAACTATGGAGACCCAGGACAAACTGTGCAAGTTTAATAAACTCATCAATTTTGGCAGACAGATTCAAACTTTTACCTTTGTAACCCTGTATGCTTAACAAATTTTCTGTTCAATTATCCAGCATTTCAACAGTTTTCTTCTGCAAATAACAAATTCTCTGAAGGGAAGTTGGCCCCAGTATTCAGGTCTTCTCTCTTAAGTTGACTTGTCTCACCTACTGGCCCTTTAATTCTTCATTGCATGGTTAAATTCTCTGGTGTATTCAAAATGTAATTTTCTTTTTATTCAGTATCTGTAGTTTGTCTTACTGGAAGTTTTGTGCTGACTTACTCAATATGCAATAATTACCACAGCCAAAATATTACTACTATATTTTTATATTTTACCAATATTTTTCACTCAATTTTGTGTTTTAAAAATATTGTTGTCTTATGATTTACTTTATGATTTTATATAGTATACAAAACAATGCAGTATCAGTTTGACAGCTAGTGTGAGCACCACAAATTAACCTAAGAAGAAAAAACATTCCTCATGCCAGTTTCTCTTTCTCTTTTATTGTTCTTAATAATGCTTCAAAGGTGGCTGGCTATAAGTACAGAAACCAGCCTCACCTAGGGCCTTTTCAAAATCCACTCATGTAACTGTTGTATTTAATTGCGAAGCAAGGATTAGGTAGAGTGCCACAACCTCACCCAAACTACAGAGCCTTAAAAGTAATTTTAGAGGGCCAGCCAAATAGCTCAGATTAAAGGGGTGGTGGCATGTGTGTGTAATCCCAGCTCTTGCGAGGCTATAAACAGGCAGATCACTATGAGTCCGATATATTAGTGAGACCCTAAACACCCTGTAGACCTTTCTCTAAAATAGAAAAAAAAATTTAGAATCAAAAGTGGAAGATCCCTTATCTGAAATGTCTGGGACGAGATGTATTTGGATGACGGAATTCTTCAGATGTTTGCATGCGTATCTCATCACACCTAATGCTGTATCTTGAGTATGGGGTTTAATTTTAAATACAAAATTCCTTTATGATTCATGTATACCTTGCACACTAATGGGAATTTTATGCCACATTTTGCAGTAACTTCATTTTGACTGTCATTTCTCGTATGAGATCAAGTAAAGAATCTTCCACTTGTAGCCCTGTGTAAGTACTCAAAGATTCAGATTTGGAGCATTCAGAGTTAAGTTTAGACTGGCTGATAAACCTATGCTACTCCATTTTGTTACTGAAAACTGGAATCCAGAATAAATATGATTGCCATGTCAGAAATTAGAAAGGTAAAAGGAGTTCACAGTAGGATTTAACTCCAAGTTTGTAAGAGATCAAAATAATTCTATCAACTCTTACAAAATCATGAACACAATAAACGTTGAAAGGAAAAAATATGTTGTTATTGATAAGTTTTTGTTTAATTGTTGAATTTATATTATTCATGGTCTGTGAAAGAGAAATGAGAACAGTGAATACGAAAACACACATGAATAGCTAAGATAACACCACAAATTAAGTTTTATTGCTTCATAAGTGGGAGAACATTTACAAAATCAGTCAGTGTGGTTTTCAGATAGTTGCCTCTCCAATGGTTCTTGATAACCCTGTGCAGTAAAATAATGGACCCAGCAATATGTACTAGGGAACAGTTTCTAGATCGATTATGATGGTAGCACATTTAGACTTCTGTAATTTTAGGTGGAACAAATAAAAGCCTCAAGGCACTCAAGGAGGCTAACATGGCAGGACTGAAATTTCAAGTCACTGGGCAGCTTAGAATGACCCTGTCACAGGTCAAGCAAAAGACATACAGACACACACACACTCCAAAACTAAATAAGTTTAAAAAGACACCTTGTACATCCATCCACAGATGAACACATAAAGAAAACATGGCATTTATACACAACAGAATACTACTCTGCAATAAAGAAGAGTACAGTTGAATAGAGAAATGGATGCACCATACACCGTAATGCTAATAAGTGAACTAAATCAGACAGACAAGCTTAACCATTGTTTCTTGTATATGAGAAGCAGAAAGCATAAACAATTAAAGACCAAAATAAAACACAGTATGAGCTAGGGAGATAAATCTTTTACAAAAAGGGAAGGAGATCAAGTGATAACAGTGAGATTAAAAAATAATCAAAATGTGTTACAGACATATACCAACTCCCAGGAGGAATATCATTATTATCTACTGCAAGCATAGATCAATTATAAAAGGGGAATTTGGATGCAGCTCATGCAAAATCCCTGGCCTTAATTTCTGAATACCCAAAAGTAAAACAATAAATAAGCAAAACCAAAATAAATATAGATAAATCAAACAATCATGATATGATTGCTATTTGCAATGTAACTACAACACCACATCTGAAATCCTCAGTTATCCAACTGCTTCTTCTTCTTTTTTTTTTTTTTTTTTTTGTGGAACTGGGGTTTGAACTCAGGCCCTTGCGCTTGCCAGGGAAGCACTTATTCCACTGAGCCATCTTCCCAGCCCCTATCCAACTGCTTCTGTGGTTGCTTTAGTACTGTCCCTACAGGAGTGAGGACATCTCCTTACGCTGTAAGATGTGCTTACTTATGTCTTAACTAGTCCCCATGCTACTTGGTCACTAAATACTAACATTCTGTTTTTCAAAACACTAGGCTTGCAGCACGCTACACCTTCTACTAGATAAGACCTAAGGCATGTGTGCGTACACTGATCAGAACTCAGAATATTAGATATGATGCATGGTACAGTTAAGGACAACTTCTCAAGAGAATTAAGGAGTTCACTCATCAGAAGAAATGCATGAAAATAAATACAGCTTGCATTTGTTCTTAGAAGCACACAGTACCTTCTCCACACAAACCTGCAATTACAATTTTAAATTCTTTTATTATCTGAAAAAGCACTCATAGAAAAAAGCCTGATTAATCAATTTCTACATTGAGGAAAGGGAAGCTAAAAGCATGAAGAGGCGTATTAAATGCTCAGTAGTGAGTCTAAGTGGTATCTGTCAATTTGAGGAAAAATTCAGAATGCTCTTGTCATTAATCATTACACTTAAGTGCATACACAAGCACTGCCTGTCCATCACTGCTTGCTTACATAATCATTACTTAGTGTTAATCGCCGTACACAGGTTGTCACTGCAGGTGAATGCAAACAATTAGCTGATCAGTTATATGACTGGCAACACATTCAGACTGATTGGTTAAGTGACAACCAGTAAGCTTGAAATATCCCAAACTAAGTTTGTGCAATGAATCTCACACCCAGTTATGAATGCCAACATGAACCCAATGTCTACTGTTAATGTCAATATATTTCCTACCGATTCTGAGATTTGAGTATACATTTAAATGGTTTTCAGTCTTGCTCTCTAATAATGATACACGTTAGCGAGCGAGCGAGCGAGAGAGAATTGTCATGGAAGGAAAAAAAAACAAAAATTGTATTCTTTTGTATTGATTAAAATGATTTTAATTCAGTTGTGAGCCATCCGTGTGGACAGGAAGCCATGCTAAGGTACATGCAGCAGGCCACGACGCTCACCACTGCAGGAAGAGTGCTCAGCACCATCTCTCCTAGCGAGGCTCCTTCCTGCCTAGCTGGACTTAAACATTCCCTATCTAGGTTGTATTTTCCCTGGACTTTTATACTACAGTTTCCACTAACTCTGGCTGGTCCTGACCTTCCTAATTGAAGTACACTTTATGCATGTTCGAGTTCATTTCCCAAGCGTGACACAAGGGCAGGGTCCAGTCTGGTCACCTCTAGGCCAACTTCAGTGTGCTCAGGTGCCTACCACGGATGCTGGGCCAGGAAAAGCAGGCAAATATTACATTTTGAATACACCACTTGGTCTGAAAAAAGCAAAGCACAATAATGAATAGATGGGTATTCATGGAAATTTGTGGCAGAGTTACATTGTTTTATGAATAATGATATTTCAACTGATTTTTTGAGGCAAAATCACATTTATATCTTTTATTTTGACTCCAAGAGAAGATTCACAGTTTTAATGTTTTATTTAATTTTTCATAAATCTATTTCTAAAATTTATATCTGTATAAAAATGATTTTAACATTACATAATTATTTACCTAAATCTGGTCATGGCTTCAACTGAATATGAACTTCTTTCTTCAGTTCCCATCTTACACTGTTATAAAACTTTTTGGTTCTCTATTATACTATGCAACTGCATCTCAGAGATTTCTGAATTTTAGTAGTTGAGATCATGTTTACTAAACTGAAAAATTACAATGAGATTTTGGAAAACAAGGTAAAGTATATATTTGGAATTTTTACTGCATTGTAATCCAATAAATTATGAACTGTGATTATTCTGCATATGTGAATGTGTAATAACAAAAACTAAATGAGATAACATTCAGGTTCCAATAGCCATCCCCTTGTACAAATATACAAGGTAACTTCTAAACAACCCCATTAACATCATAGGATTATATAATTTTATATAAAATTCTAATCAGGTACTTCTAATGTTCACATTAGAAATAGTTTATCTTAAGTTTTGCTGCACTGAGAAACCCTCTAGATACTTCTTTTAAAAAGAAAAACAAATATGCAATTCTTTTGTATTTTCCAAATTACTCACATATTAATTATTGAGAAGCTTAATTTAGAATGAGATGACACAAAATGCTGCCAGCATAGGAAGAAGCTGGCTCACTCGGGCACTGTTGATAAGAACACAAAATAATATGAGCAGCCTTGGAAATGTCTTATAAGAAGAAGTATGCAGCTACCACTCAATCCAGAAATTTCAAAATCAAGGAAATGGGGCCAAGGATGTAACTCAGTGGGACCTGCCTGCTTAGCAAGCGTGAGGTTCTGAGTTCAAGACTCCCAAATAAAGAAAAAGAAATAACATAACAGAAATGAAGATCAAGCAAGGTATTGGCAGGTGTACAGCCGGGAGACTGGGTGAGGCTGAGGAGTTGCTATGGCCAGGAGGGCAACAGGAAGCATCCATGTGATGTAGACCCACTCTACCCTAACCACAGCAACACCCGTGCTCTGGCTGTGATTATTTCTAACAGCTTTGCCTGGTGTTACTGCTAGTTTAAACTGGGTAAAGGCCACACATATTATTCTGTGTTTATTTTGTGAAGCATCTTACCTGCAACAATCTTAGAAAGTTTAAAAAAGCACAAAACACAGACCCCACAGAGATGAATAGAAGTACAAAAGACAGACAATGGCAGCCTATAAAAGTGTGATATTACTTAACTTGGAGGACTTTTATGAAAATATCATGAGTTGATACTGCTAAATGATTTATTGCATGGGGATAGATAGCAAAATAAGTAGGTTAAAGAATTATTAATTAAAGTCAGTGACTAGAAAATACAAATATTTAAAGAAAAAAGTAAAGGGACTCAGTCTGGGTAAAAAAAAAAAATCATTCATTTGTTCTTCTCATAATTATTGTATGATTCTTTATACTCTGACTTCCTCAGTAGTCTATACAGCAAGTCCTGGACTTATGAACAAGTTCCACTCCGAGAAACGTTTGAAAGTCAGATTCATTCATGTTTAACCCAAAAATGCAACGTACATTGCTTTGCACTCTGCAGGAGTCCTTTCTACATGGCCACTCCCTTCCCGCTTGCTCCCAGAAACCCTGAGCTCTGAGCTGATCCCTGTGTACTGCCGTGCACAGTCCACACACAGCATCATATGTTAAGTGCACAGCATCATGTCAGGCAAATTATGAGTCATGTTCACATGTATGAATGTCCACAATGCCAAGCCTGTTCCTACCATAAAGTTCACAACTCGAATGTGTATCAAGTTAGGGACTGTTATACCCACAGCTTCACTGTGAAAACACACTTTATACAAACACTACAAAGGAGTTGATATGTTTTAAGAGATCTACTACGGGCTTAGCGAGAGAGCTCAGCAGTCTAAGCACCTGCCTGGCAAACACAAGGACCAGGGTTCAAACCCTAGTACTACATGACTACTTCATGACATGCTGGCCCCAGAACCACAGGTGCTCCATTCCAGGCACCCAAACTGGCTGTTGTGGTGCACGCTTGTAATCCCTGCACTGGAGACACTGAAACAGGAGGATCACTATGAGTCCAAGCTTTGTAGCAAGACCCTGTACCAAATAAACAACAAATAAACAAATATTGTTTTTTTAAAAAATGAGTTCTATCAAAATAAAGGTTTTAACTATCAAGCTCTGCAGCTGGTAACACAAACTAGAAAAGCCACGGCATAGGAACATTTCACAATATGTAAAAACAATATGCTATAGGCATTTACTTTATTTTTTTTGACATTTCAATTTTCTTTTCTTCAAAAGGAATGAGTTGTATACAGGGTGATTACATGTTTTATATACAAGAAAAAAAAACTGGTCTAGAACCAACTTACTCATCATCATTCTCCTCTTCATCCTCCTCATCCTCTTCATCTTCTTCCTCCTCTTCATCTTTATCTTCCTCCTCCTCCTCTTCCTCCTCTTCCTTCCTTTTCTTGCTTTTTTCAGCCTTTACGACTCCCTTTTTGCTGCATCAGGTTTTCCTTTAGCCCAGTAAGCAATGATGTCATTTTCATGCTTCAGCTTAAGCCTTCTTCTTGTATGGCTGCTTGTTATTCACTGCAGTGTCATTCCACATTTCTCCAAATTTCTTTTGTGACATCACCAATGGAGAGACCATGATGATCTGTTTTGATTTGTGGGTGATACTGAAGGCCGAAGGTGGCTTCTTGGGTGAATTGGGATCCTTGGACTTCTTTATTTTTCTCCCTTAGTTTATTAATTTTATTGAGAAACAAATAGCAATGAGACAGCTTCAAAACAGGTTAGTAGGACAATTACAATAATTAATATATTGCACATTGTTGTCTTCATAGTAGTTATTCATAGTACAAGATGTGACATGATATGCTGTCCAAACACTATTAGTACAAATCTTTCTTCTCATTAAGAGAAAATGGCTGTGTATCTATCATATATATATATATATATATATATATATATATATATATATTTCACTACAAAATGGTCCTTCATTTATATCCCCCTTTTTGGTTTAGCTTTGTCAGAGATAGGTATTCTGTTGCCATTTTATGCATTTAGTTAATGTGCTACTGTCTAAGAATTTAGCTCACAGGTATAACTCAAAGATATATTTAAATTGTATATAATTGTAGCATATTCATATAATCTAACTTCAAAAACAGAACTTAATGACTTAATAAAGTCATTATTAAGACTTAATAACAATAATGCATTCATGTAATTAAATAATATGGAGCTGTACAGAGGATAAGAAACATCTCTTGAACTGATTTGGAAACTATTTCCAGGGTATAATGTTGAGAGAAAGAAACTAGAAAGCTTGTTTGGAGGTTCTAGCAGAGGGGCACATCTATTCATATACCCTTGATCAAGGAACAGTCATCATGGGCTCATCAAGAAGAAAAGAATGACTTCACCCAACTGTATATGTTGCAGGGTAATAATAAGCTTCTCTTCTGGAGGGGTAACAACCTACGTTTGCAGACCAAACAGAGAAATAGAAGAGCTACAAGGACAGCCAACATTTTGACTCAAGCCTTTCAAGGTCAGTGAATACTCAGGACATAGAAGAACCTATACTCTAACATCATGTAACTCAATTGTGTCCCAAATTTTCTGATCAAGGAGGTTATGGGGCCACAGAGCAACATGATCGATGATATAGAGTGTGCCTAAGGAGTGCCACATGGAAAGAAAACATTCTCTCAGGCTTTCACAGAGAGAAAATTGGTCAAGCAATGGCCGTGACTCATCCACATGGCTGACACTGACAAAAGATCTACAACATGTGGTACAGGGTTGCAGGATAAATCCTGAGGGTACTTGACTGAACTTATCAGATACTAAAGTTACATTTCTTGTTATACAGGTCTTGCTTTATCTTGGTCTTAACCATCCAGCAGAAAAGTATAAAAACAAGGTATATAAAGTAAATCCATATTAATATATTGACCTGTGAAAGGCTCAAGTCAACAACTTCTGTGGATAACCCACTATTATTGTGGACTGCTGAACTGTGTTGGATTGTTTGGCTGAATTCAAGCACCGACAGTATTTAGATGCCGATGGAATATCCATTTCTGACAAGATTAAACATAAAAATTGGTACACAAAGGAAGGACCATTTTATATCTGTATATGCATAATAGTTAGGACAGATATACAGCTACTTTCACTTAATTCAATGAGAAGAAAGATTTGTAGTAATAGTGTTTGGACAGGATATCCTGTCTGCATCTTGTACTATGGATAACCACTAAAAAGATAACAATGTACAATGTATTAATTATTGAAACTGTCCTATTAATCAGTTTTGAAACTCTTATTGCTATTTGTTTCTCAATAAAATTAAAAAAAGAAAGGTTTGTACTAATATTGTTTAGACAAGATATCATGTCTGTATCTTGAAAAAAATACTACAAAGACAATATGAAATGTATTAATTATTGTAACTGTCCTACTATTTTAGCTTTTTTCTCATTAAAATGAATTTAAAAAACTAGAAAGCATCACAGATTTTATAGAATATGCCACTTTTTGTGTATGGCATAAAGAGACATAAGGAAACAAATACAGATCTGTGATTTTCTGTAAAGAGAAACTTGGAAAGGATAAAATAGTGTTTAATGTAATCATTATGTACAGAAAGTCAGCAGAATGGAAGAGATCAAAACTGAAAAGTGTATGCATATATTTATCTGTATCTTGAGCAGTTGTGGATATGATTATGCACATGAAAGGATATAAAGTAGGTGTTTTGCTTTTTACAACGTTATTTGCTTCTTCTATCATTTTAAAATAGATATTAACTGATGAATATATTTCTCCTTCCCACCTGCCAGCACTGCTACAATAATTGATGTTCTCCCACTGAGTACTTGTGACAATAACATTTTATGCTTTTTTTAGTCTTAAGCACAATTTAGAAAAGAAGAGAAAGAATCAATGGCGAAAAGAAATACACAGCAAGGAATATTAGTGGTTCTAGTGATATAGATATATACTGATAAATATATCTATATAGATAGATATACATGTATCTATATCTATATAGATACATATAGATATATAGATATGTACCAGTATATACCTATATCTATATCAATATCTATACCTATATAATTTTTTGCAGTACCAGGGATTGAATGCAGGACCTTACGCTTGCCAAGTAGGCACTTATGCCACTGAGCTATATCCCTGGCCTTTCAATTAGTTATATTATTAAGGGTGGTATCTAAAATACCTCCTTAAATCAATGTGCCTTTTGCTTTGTTCACAAAGGGACAGTTTGCAGGACTATACATCTTTCCTATGTTGTGGAACAAATTTACTTTTTAGAGTTCCTTTGTGTTGACAGAAAAACTGACAACTTGGGGCCACAGAGACAGCTCAGTAGTCTAAGTGCCTGCCTAGCAAGTACAAGGGCCGCGTTCAATCCCCAGAACCTCACGCAGTGCTGGACCCGCGCCACGCGTGGTGGCTCACACCTGTTATCCCAGCGCTATGAAGGCTGAGACAGGAGGATCGGTGTGAGTCAGAGCAGCATAGCAAGAACCCTGTATCTAATAAATAAATAAAAATTTTAAAGAGAAAAAGAAACACTGAAAGCTAGAAGACACAGACATTCTTCTACACATTTCCTGTCTCCCATTTTCACATCTTCTCTCATTACAAACTGTAACATTTGCTACATTTTATAAACCTACCTTGACAGGTTATTATTGCCCCAAAGTTAAACATCAATGTTAAATTTGACTGTTGGTGCTTTCCATTCTCTGTGTTTGGACAACTTTACAAAGAATTAAATCCCTATCATAAGACTTCACACAGCAATTTCACTGCCTCTGAATACTCTGAGCTATTCTGCCCTGGCTAGTCAACAATCACTGGCAAAGTCTTGGTAGCCTCTGCATTTTGGAATGTCACTTAGTTGGAATTATAAATTATAGTCTTTTCAAATTAGCTTCATTTTATCCATTGAGTAACACATTTACATTTCCTTTATTTTTTAACCCATTCATTTTTTTCAGCAATGAGCTAAACAGCTCTTTTTAAACTGTGCCAATCCGAACTGCATGGATAAAGCAAAAAACAGGAGCTACAACTATGTACCTTCATCTACTATCAAAAGACCAGACTTCATAGGACTCTTCAGTTAATATCCTAAGATACTAACGTCTATAGTTATTATTTGGGGTTCTGGTTCTTAAAAATTATATTACGAGTTCTAAAAGGAGTTCCAAAAGTTTTTCACATGGGGCTCACAAGATGCTTTCTTCTGTTAGGAATATTTCTTATATTTACCTCATAAATAGCATCACTGGCAAGAGTTGAGTGACTTCTAGATTCAAACATATATGGTTCACATTCTACTTCCATCATTTATTCATCTCATGAACTGGACTTGCTAGAACATTGTAAGTTTTCATTTCTAAAATTAAAACAATGATGCTGCTTACGAAATGGGTGGATGTTGACTAAATATGATGACCATTGTAAGCTGTTCAGGGAGAACATCTGGCACACAATAAGCACATATGTGTGCATGGCAACTTTTGAGAATTTTAAAAATAATTCCATAAGATATTAAGTATTAGGCTGAACAATAAGAAACTGCCAAATCTGACAATACTCAACCCACAAAAAAGATGAGTTAAAAATACTTAATCTTTTATTTATTTACTTATTAATTTATTTGGTACCTGGTCTTGCTGTGCAGCTTGGACTCATAGTGATCCTCTGTCTCAGCCGTCCCAGCTGTCCCAGCACTGGGATTACAGGTGTGCACCATCATGCTGGGTTTTTGTGCCCAGCACAGCATGCAGTACCAGAGATTAAGTCTGGTCACTGCGCTTGCCAGGCAGACACTTTGACCACCAAGCTCTCTCCCACCCCCCCAAATGGTAATTTTTAAAAAAATTTTTTTTCGGACCTGGGGATTGAACTCAGGCCCTTGTGCTTGCCAAGGAAGCACTTATTCTACTGAGCCAACTCCCCAATACCCCCCATGGTAATTTCATAGGTTCAACTGAATACAAAACTGTAGAAGCGACAGTTTAGTTTCTCCATAAATAACCCTGTAATCTTACTATGAAATTGTTAACATGGGATATTAATCTTAGTTTAATGGATTGAGAAAGTAAGACCTTCCCTGGACACGAAAGTTGATACTGTTTCTTTCAGCAGTGCCTGGTCAGTCACAGATCAAGCAAGCAAAATTATTGCATGCTGTTTCTGAGGAACTTCAACACCAACCTACATGGTGTCTAGTGATGAGGTCCTCAGTATAAAAAGAAATCATGTTACTTTTACATGTGTAATCAAGGCCCCGTCACATTAGTAGTTTCTCCAGGATAGGAAAGCAGCAGAAAATCTACTGGCAAAATTCCATTGCTCTTATTATGTAAGTGGCTCATTTTCAGAACTCTATTTTTGAACAAATACTACCGTGCCATAAAAAAAATCAGTTAACTTTTTGGAATTCATAATGTAGTGTGGCCTTCATTTACCCTGGTGTTACATATGGTATGTCACATTTTCCTCTTTTAGTTTATTAGTATATGTGTGTAGTACATTGTATTTATGTTAACTGTAAAAAGAGGCCCCCATCTCTCGAGCCCCTTCCTTTTCCTTGTTTGCAGCACATGTTCACCATCCTTATGTAAAGCTGGCACTCACAGAACATCGCACCCCAGTGTTTTCTTTTCACCCCTGAGCCTTTCCATCCCATCCCATCCTAATCTCATCTTTCTGTATAGCAGAGTGGCATTTCACTGCGTGTAATATTACATTTTCTTTAGTTATTCATCTGGTAATGCTTTCAAGATTTAGCTATCATATATTCGGATACTGTGTACATAGGCATGCATGTATCACTGTAATATGTCTTTAACTCTTGGGGGAAGATTCCTAGAAAAGGAATAACTGGACCAAATGGTACTTTTTTTTTCAGATTTTTAAGGAATCTCTATACAGATTTGCGTAGCACTTTCTACTAGTTTATATTACCAGAAATGATTTAGTAGACTTGCTTTATCTCTGGAGAGACTTCTTCAGTGTTTTTGATTTCTTAATGATGATCATTTCTTTCCAGAGTAAAATGGAATTTCTGTGCTGTTTTTAATGTGTATTTCTCTAATAGCATAGACACTGAGTATTCTTTCATGAATGTATTGGCCATTTGTACTGCTATGGGTTTTCCCTTCTTTGATTTGGTCTTATACTTCAGGAGGGAATAGAATATTTTTTTGTGCTTATCCTCAATGGGTGAGCTCCATCCCAGAGCAAGCAGGCACTTTTCACTTAACCAAACGCTCTCTGACTGAGACACAGTCAAGCCTGGTGGGCAACTAAGGAGCATCCTCTTTCACGTGGACTACGGGTGCAGCCAATGTGCAGCCTGGCACTGCTGCCACTTCATTCTTGTATCATCTAGCAATTTATAAAGTGTTAAAGGCAACAGGAATGAGTGTGAAGATGACAGAAAACTTCTAAGGGAACGACTCATCATTCTTGCCAGGCAATCCAAGCCACTAGAGAAATTTGCTTCTTATTATATGCCATCATCACACGCCTCTTAGTTTCTAAGTACAAGCTTTAATTTCTCTGTCAATATGATTGTGAAACAGCTTTTCCCTCCTCTGCCGTGGGCATCCACGCTGCCTAAGGAATTCCTCCATTACTATGTACAACTATTTGTAAAAAGTAAAATAGACATAAGTTTGATATCTCAAATTCTAATTGCATCCTCAAAGGTGAACAAAAGAGATGATAATGAAATGTATTTGTTTTAAAGCCCTTCTTCTTCACTTAAAAATATAAGTGAGAAAAGTTCAGTCTGGCTTATAAATATAGAAATATTTAATGCACTTATTCAATACTATATTTTTGTATCTGCACTTATTATTTGTAATTGATATTATGAGGATGATTTATGTCAAAATTTGGCTGAAAAAAATCATAGCAAAATAAACAAAGAACACTAAAGTAATAGGCATTTTTATAACCCATCCAAAATACCTACATAAACTGAGAAAAAGTAAAATTTAAGATTTGAGATTTTTAGTCATTATAATTGACTCTAAATTCAAGTTTACTAAAATATTCGGGGTTTTCAAGTAAATAACCAACATAACTGTTACATACATCACTTTCTTTAAATCAGAGTCAGTATTGAAAGTATTGGAGTTATGCTAATTACATGAAAAACAGTTGTGGCATTTTTTAAAAGAGAGTACAAATTAGTATTAAAACAGAAAAATTACAGTATACAGAGTTTCACTAAACAAAGCACTATGAACAGTGTCTGTTGTACTGCCTAGTGTTGTCTTCCAATTACTTGTCCATACTACCAAATATATGCAAAAGTTGTAATTTTCTCAATAAATTCTGGTCTTCATTTCAGAAAACATTCATCAAAATTGTTTATATGAATAAACTTACATTCTTTGGACATATCTGTCAAATATTCTAAAGATAATATTAATGGGACATATTTCATCACAGTATATGTAGGATTCCAGAACAATCATTCGTTATACAGTAAATTAATGAATTAAGTAATTTACTTAAGTAAATTAAGTCAGAAAAGATAAAAATATATTGGTAGTATAAAAATACTTTACAAATATTAAATAAAGTAGATATCCGATCTTCATGGTACATTTTCTAAATTGTTATCAATAACAATGAAAGTTAGGAAAGGCTATTACAATATAAAGATATATATATATATATATATATATATTTTATTTTTATGTATTTAGTACAGGGTCTAGAGGGTCTCACTACACACATTGGACTCACAGTGATCCTCCTGTTTTCAGCCTCCCAAGCACTGCGATTGCAGATGCACACAACCACACCCAGTCTCAGTCTATGTCTCAACACTCCCTGGGGGGGAGGGCCGACACAGAATGCAGGGGACGGAACCATTGTCCAGGTGCCTCCCTAGGCAGGTGCTTTAACAAATATATCTCTTTAAATCACAGCAGTAACTTGGTAAGTTCTATATTTAGAAACATTAGATGTAAGCCTAATTTTTAATGAAATTCCAGAAAGAAATCAGTACTTCCAACTGATTAAAGAAAATAAGTATGTGCGCATTTCTACTTCGTAATTAAAAATACTGTTTTTGAAGGTTCTAATTAATTAATTATAGAGCATCACAATGCAGAAAAATAAATGGAACTAAATTACAGTGACTAACTGTTCTTTTAAACTAGTTTCTAAGTGAATGAAAGAATTTAAAACCCTTTTAAATGTCATTTTTATTTCTACTTTCCTTGGATTTTGTATTTGCTGTGGGGTACTTGTGATCTTTTACAAATTTATTTCAAGGTACCATAACATGTCTGAAAGAAATTGTTTCCTTCTTTTTGTTTAGTACTTGGGGCAAAATATTAAATGCTTCAATATAGAAGTTTTTCATGGTATAAGGAAAAAATAAAACAGGACTCAACAATTTTACTCTGTGCTCGTATTATAGAACCCCACTGTGCTATTACAGGCCAAAAGGAGAAAAATAAACAATTCCTGCCCTTCAAGATATTCATACATTAGAGACTCTCCATCCAAAAAAGGACAGAATCAAAAATGTAACACAAACATATTATGTTAATCAAAAACAAAGCAGAGAACCCCCAGACCGAGCCCAGGCCCAGTGAGTGTGTGGGAAGAGTTTCCTGCTACCCTGCACCGACAGGACCTACTGTCTGAGGCGCAGCATGGGTGTCACCCTCTTTCACCCTCTTGGGACGCCCGCCATCACTCCGTAGTACCCACCCACACCCCGCCCACAGAGTAGGAATTATGTCTGTGGTGTTCTGGGACACCCAGATCCAGTCCTAATCCAGGCCCAGTGAGGGTATGGGAGAGTGGCCTCTCCCCCTACTCCACCTTGTCCACTCCAGACTCAGCTCAGGCCTGGCATACAGGCATGGGGTGAAACCCTTCAGCTGCAATCCCTGCAGAGACTATTGGGGAAAGAAGCACCCAGTTAGTCCAGGAGCAGAACATCTGGCGAGAGGGGCACCACAGGTTCAATCCCAAGGGGAGCAACAGGAAGGAACTGAGCACAACAGCCAGACCCAAGCTAGGAACAGCTGGATAAATCCAAACTTTTTAGATCTACACCTGAACATCAGTAGGTGCTAAGACTATAACTCCAACAAAGATCTACAACAAAGGTCAGAAGACAGTGCTATACAAAATGACAACGACAAGGAGCAAAATGCAATCGCAGAACCCCAGCCCACCCAATACAAGTGCAGAGGACACAAACACAGAAAAAACTGGGAATCACACAGATGAAAGCAATGAATCAACGGCTGCTGTAATGAAGAAACAGCTGCAGAAAGGTATACAGGAACTCAGATTGGAAATGAAAAAAGAAATCCCTGAATTAATAACATCTGCAGTAAAGAATCAAATGCAGAAACATATGGAGAAAACCCAATGCCCACACAGAACAAATGCAGAGGACACTAGCTCAGCTCAAATGTATGAATTAATAGTGTCGATAGTAAATAAGCAACACCAGAAATCATAGAGAAACTCAGAGTGGAATTCTTTTCTACTAGCTCAGCTCCAAAGTACAAATTACTAGCGTCGACAGTAAATAAGCAACAGCAGAAACTTATAGAGGAACTTAGAGCAGAATTCTTTTCTGAAATAAAAAAAGAACTCTCAGAACTCATAGCATCTGAAGTAAAGAATAAAATACAGAAACATAAGGAGGAAACCCAATCTGAAAAAAACACTGCAGTAAAAGAATTTGTAACTGCTTCAAAAGAAGACATTGATAAAAAAAAATGAGATTAGAAAAATGATGGGTTCCTTGAATGAGCAATACAGGAAAGAAATAGATCATATGAAGCAGAGTCAAAGAGATGTAGAGGAAATTAAAATCTCAATCACAAGCTTGCAAAACCGTTTAAGTGAAAGTGAAGACAGAGTTTCAGATCTTGAATATACTGGTGCAACTAGGGAAAAGTTAAGGAAGGATCTCTTAAAAACAACTAAGATGCAGGGAAAAATAATCCATCACCTTCAAGATGATGTAAAGATAAACAATGTAAGACAAATAAGCATCAATGAGAAAGGAGTCAATACAAATGACATTAAAAAATATGGGCAGAAGTAATAGCAGAAAACTTTCCAAATAGGAGGAAACAATCTGACATTCAGGTAACTGAAGCATACAGAATGCCAAGGAACCTCAATCCAATGAAAAACACACTGAGACATATAAGAGGCAAGATTCCAGAAATTCAGCAGAGGAATAATATACTGAAAGCCGCTAGCGAAAAGAAGCAGATCACATTCAAAGGAAAACCCATCAGAATTACAGCCAACTTCTCTTCACAAACCATAAAGGCAAGGAACGCATGGAGCAGACTACTTCAAGTCACCTAGGAAAAAAAATCCCAGCCCAGACTACCATACCCTGCAAAACTCTCTTTCAAGTTTGATGGAGAAGCAAAATACTTTCATGAAAAAGAACAGCTAAAGAATTTCGTGATGACAAAGCCAACCCTACATAGGCTACTGAAAGATGTTCTAGAGAGAGAACAAAATGATCAGAACTCCATGAATGAGAGAGAAGCAACCAACTAAATAGGGCAAGCAAATAAACACAGGAGAAAAAGGAGTAAACGACATTAGGTAAATAACATGTCAATCGTAACTTAATATATCTCAATTCTAACCATCAACGTAAATGGACTCAATTCACCAATTAAGAGAAATAGACTGACACAGTGGATTAAGAAACAAAATCCAACAATATGCTGTATACAAGAAATATACTTAACTCATAAAGACATTCATA
This sequence comes from Octodon degus, assembly GCF_000260255.1. Taxonomy (NCBI): domain Eukaryota; kingdom Metazoa; phylum Chordata; class Mammalia; order Rodentia; family Octodontidae; genus Octodon; species Octodon degus. The sequence goes on along the minus strand of NW_004524675.1, from coordinate 2,491,055 downwards.
GGATGAAAGTCAAAGGATGGAACACAATACTACATGCCCCAGCATCTCAGAAAAAAGCAGGGGCAACAATCCTATTCTCAGGCAGTCTCAATTTCAAACCAAAAATGATCAAGCAAAATAAAGAAGGTCACTATATAGTAGTTAGGGGAAAAATTCAAAAGGAAGAGGTAATATTCATAAATATATATGCATCAAACAAGGAAGCACCCAATTATATAAAGCAAATCTTAATGGATATGAAAAATCTACTATCGAATACCACAATCTTAACAGGAGAACTTAACATCCCCTTATCCCTAAAAGATAGATCAATGAGACAGAAACTTGGAAAAGAAAGAACTGAACCAGAGCTTAAAACAAATGGACTTGGTGGACATATACAGAGTGTTCCACGCAAACACAGATGAATATACTTTTTTTTTTTTAGCTGCAAATTGGTCATTTTCTAAAATAAAGCACATACTGGTCCAAAGGTCATGCTTAACTATATGTAAAAAACCAGTAATTATCCCATGCATATTATCTGACCACGGAGCAATTAACCTGGAAATAAATGACAAAAGAAACCAGAAAAAGACATTAAATACATGGAAATTAAATGACACCGTACTCAGCAACCAATGGGTCACTGATGAAATTCAACAAGAAATTCAGCAATATCTACAATTCAATGAAAATTCAACCACAACTTATTGGAATTTATGGGATACAATGAAAGCAGTTCTCAGAGGGAAATTCATAGCTGTGAACTCACACATTAGGAAAACAGAACGAGAACAAATAAATATGCTAATGCTGCACCTTCAACAACTAGAAAAGGAAGAGCAATCCAAAACCAACGCCCAAAGACAGGAAGAAATCATAAAGATCAGAGCAGAATTTATTTAATTCAGACAAAGAAAACAATTCAAAGAATTAAAAATGAAAAATACTCATTCTTTGAAAGATTAAATAAAATCAGTAAGTACCTAGCTAACCTCATCAAAAAGAGGAAAGAAAAAAATTCAAATACAAGCAATAAGGAATGAAAAGGGTGTAATTACCACAGACCCAGTGGAAATTCAGAAGATTATCACTAGGTATTTTGAGAATCTTTACGCTCACAGAAGAGAAGACACAGAAGAAATGGACAGATTCCTAGAAAGGTACAAATTACCACAATGTAATTGACAAGATATGTCCACTCTGAATAGCCCAATAGCATGCAAGGAAATATGAGATGTAATTAAAAACCTACTAACAAAGAAAACTCCAGGTCCGGATGGATTCACTGCTGAATTCTACAAGAAATTTACCAAAGATAGTCCTCAAACTCTTCCATGAAATTGAAAAGGAAGCAATCCTCCCAAAATCTTTCCTGGAGGAAAGTATTATACTGATACCAAAACAAGGGAAAGATGCAACTAAGAAAGAAAACGACAGGCTGATCTCCCACATGAACATAGATACCAACATCCTCAATAAAATACTAGCAAATAGAATACAGCAAATCATCAAGAAGATCATACAGCCACAGCAACCATTGAAAAAGAGTAGCCATGGCCTTCTGCTATCCCATGGCCGTGGGCCTCAACAAGGGCCACAAGGTGACTAAGAATGTGAGCAAACCGAGGCACAGCCGCCGCCGCGGACGTCTCACCAAACACACCAAGT
>NW_004524675.1:2485959-2488982 GCF_000260255.1 Octodon degus | reverse complement strand
ATATTCGAAAATCTATAAATGTAATACACTACATCAATAGAGTGAAAACTAAAATCCACATGATCATCTCCATTGATGAAGAAGAGGCTTTTGACAAAGTCAAACACTCACTCATGTTCAAAGTCCTACAGAAAATTGGAATACATGGCCTCTACTTCAATCTGTTAAAAGCCATTTATGAAAACCCAACAGCTAACATAATCCTAAATAGGAAAAAGCGGAAATCTTTTACTCTTAGATCGGGTACAAGACAAGGATGTCCTCTACCACCACTCCTATTGAATATAGTTCTGGAATCATTAGCTAGAGCCATTAGACAAGAGAAAGAAATAAAAGGAATAAGAATAGGCAAAGAAGAAGTTAAATTATCTTTTTTTGCAGATGACATGATACTTTACTTGGAAGACCTAAAAATGTCCACCAAGAAGCTAATAGAATTCATACAGAAATTCAGTAGCATAGCAGGATATAAAGTCAATACCCAAAAGTCAATAGCATTCCTCTACACAGACAACAAACACACTGAGAGGGAAATTATTGAAACAATACTTTTTACAATAGCTCTGAGAAAAATGAAATATCTTGGAATTAACCACACTAAAGAAGTCAAAGATCTTTTCAAGGAAAATTACACTACTCTGAAAAAAAGAGATTGTAGATGATTTCAGAAAACGGAAACATATTCCATGCTCCTGGATAGGAAGAACCAACATTGTGAAGATGGCCATACTCCCAAAATTGCTGTACAGTTTTAATGCAATCCCTGTAAGACTACCACCAATATACCTCACAGAGGTTTAGAAATCATTCCTAAAATTTATCTGGAACCATAAAAGACCTAGAATAGCAAAGACCATCCTGGGCAATAAAGACAAGGCAAGAGGCACTACAATTCCGGGCTTGAAATTATACTACAAGGCTACTGTGATAAAATCAGCATGGTACTGGCAACAAAATAGACCTGAGGATGTATGCAATAGATTAGAATATGCTAAAGCCCCTAAGAACACACTCAGCCACCTTATCTTTGACAAAGGGGCCAAACATACTCACTGGAAGAAAGATAGCCTCTTTATCAAATAGTGCTGGAAAAACTGGCTCTCTACATGCCGAAAACTCAAACTTGACCCAGGTCTATCACCATGCACTAAACTAAAGTCAAATGGATTAAGTATCTAAACATTAAAGCAGAAACACTAAGTCTCCTGGAAGAGAAAGTGGGAGGAACTCTTGAAGACATAGGGGTAGGCAAAGACTTCATGAACAGAAATCAAATTGTATGGGAAACAGTTGAAAGAATTAACAACTGGGACCTGCTCTTACTGAGAAGTTTTTGCACATCAAAAGATATTACCAACAAAGTGAAAAGGCAACCCACAAATTTGGAAAAAATCATGACAAATAAGTACTCAGACAAAGGTCTGCTCTCTAGAACTTATAAAGAACTAAAAAACACTAGGGCCCCAAAATTTGAATAACCAATCCAGAAGTGGGCATCCGAGATAAAAACATACTTCTCAGAGGAAAAAATTAAAGAAAAGAATAAATATATGAAAAAATGCTCGACATCACTACCCTTCAGAGAAATGCAAATTAAAACACCACTGAGATATCATCTTACCGCAGAAAGAATGGCTATCATAAAGAAATCGCCCAACAACAAATTTTGGAGAGGCTGTGGGGAAAAAGGAACCCTTCTCCACCGCTGGTTGAATGTAGACTGTTGCAACCATTATGGAAATCAGTATGGAGATTCCTTAGAAAAGTTGGACTGGAAATCCCAATTAAACCAGCTATTCCTCTACTGGGAATTTTATCGGAGGATCTGAAAACATCATATCATAGGGTATATTTGTGCCTATGTTTATAACAGGCCAATTTGTGACAGCCAAATCTTGGAAACAACCAAGATGCCCATCACCTGAGGAATGGTTGTAAGAGATGTGGTATTTTTACACGATGGAGTATTATTCAGCTATTAAGAATGATAAACTCCAAGCCTTTATATTGAAGTCGATGCCACTTAAACATATACTCATAAGTGAAATAAACCAGATACACACGTGTAAATATTGTATAGTTTCCCTAGTATAAGAACTCAGAAGAAGAAATACAAATAGAAAGGTATAATACAAGTAAAAGGAAAGCAGGATGTTGAGGACTAACTAATCCAAGAGGGAAAGGAGAAGAAGCTAGGAAAAATAACAATATCAAGCCATACAGTTATATTTAGAAAATGGGCAAGGCAATGATCTTGACAATCTCCAGAAGATTTTTGAATCTAGCAGTTAACTGGAAAGATTCTCACCTGGACTAGCTATATATACTGATACCTGTGAACTAAGCAACTGCACTAAAGATGGTAACCTGTAATAGCAGGTTAATGCTTGGAGTGCCTGTCCTTCTGGTCTTCTGCATATGGGCTGCTTCTCATGACATGTCAGGTGCTGCTATGCTGTCTCTCGAGTACATGACTGTTCAAAAAGTAGGGGGTCGTGAATGAAGGCAAGAGACAGGAAAAGGAATATTGTGGGACTGTTCTGCTTCAAGGATGTATATGCTTAGATTTTCGGACTTATGTGTAAACATAAGAAGTATATAATTCTTTATGCCTAATTTAAAATATATTCTAATTTTTAAATGTTTTTATCATATTCTATAGGGACTTAAAGTTCAACATATCAATACTTGATGAAAACTACCTGTTCCATGTTATGCCTGAGATGTTTGATATTCAGACAGATAGTGAGGTTAAGCTTAACAGCCTAGGTTATATGGTAATAACAATAAGCTTGTCTTCTGGATGGTTGACAACCTAAGTTTGCAGACCAAATTAGAGAAAAAGAGGGCCACTCAGAAAGCCAATATTTTGGCCCTAGGCTTCTAAGGTCAAATAAGACTCAGGACATATGAGAACTTGTACTGTAATGTCATGTAACTCAGTAGTGTCCCAAATTTTCTGATCAAGGAGATTATGGGGCCAAAGAGGAAAGTGATCGATGATGTAGAGTGTGCCTAAGGAG
>NW_004524675.1:2455507-2485859 GCF_000260255.1 Octodon degus | reverse complement strand
TGGCTGACACTGACAAAGGTTCTACAATCTGAGGTACAGGATCTCAGGATAAATCCTGAGGGGATTTCACTGACCTTCTCAGAGCCAAAAGCTACAACTCTTGTTGCATAGGTCTTGCTTTACCTTGGTCTTAACCATCCAGAAGAAAAGTATAAAAACAAAATATAAGAAATAAAGCCATGCTGTTATGTTGAGCTGTGGGGGACTCAGATCAATAATTTCTGACATTGCCAGTTAAGTGGAAGACCCGATACTATTATGGGATACTGGACTCTTTTAGAAAATTTTGCTGAGTTTACACACCTATAATATTCAAATAATGGAACCTAACAAAAAAAGGGTATACAGATGAATATCCATTTTGTATCTGTGTATTCAAAGTGGTTAGGATAGATATATAGTTATATTCTGCTAATGAATAGAATGATTTGTTCTAATGGTGTTTGTAAATAGGATATCAAGTCCGCATCTTATATAGCAATTAATCACTAAGAAGAATGTATGCAGTATGTTAATTATTGAAACTGTCCTACCGATTTGATTTGAAACTGTCTCATTGCTATTTGTTTTTCAACAAATTTATGGCAATAAAAAATAGTTAAAGCCATGGTGTTATGTTGAGCTGTGGGGGATTCAGGTCAACAATTTCTGACATTGCCAGTGAATCAGAAGACCCAATACTATTATGGACTACTATACTCTTTTAGAATATTTTTCTGAGTTTACACACCTGTAATATTTGAATGATGGAAGTTTACCAAAAAAAAGGATAAAGATGAATGCCCATTTTGTACCTCTGTTTTCAAAGTGGTTAGGATATTTATATAGTTACATTCTCTTAATGAATAGAGGGATTTGTTGTAATGGTGTTTGTAAATAGGATACCATGTCTGCATCTTGTACAGCATTTAACCACTAGGAAAAGAATATGCAGTGTGTTAATTATTGAACCTATCCTACCAATTTGGTTCGGAGAACCTATACTCTAACATCATGTAACTCAATTGTGTCCCAGATTTTCTGATCAAGGAGATTATGGGGCCACAGAGGAACAAGATCGATGATGTAGAGTGTGCCTGAGGATACTCACATGGAGAGAAAACATGCTCTCAGCGTTTCACAGAGAACAAATCGGTCAAGCAATGACCGTGGATCATCCACATGGTTGACACTGGCAAATGATCTACAAAGTGTGGTACAGGGTTTCAGAATAAATCCTGAGGTGATTTGACTGACCTTATCAGACAGAAAAGTTACACTTCTTGTTATATAGGTCTTGCTTTATCTTGGTCTTCACCATCCAGCAGAAAGGTATAAAAACGAAGTATAAGGGGTGAAGCCATGCTGGTATTCTAGGCTGTAAAGGGCTCAGGTCAACAACTTTTGACATTGCTAGTCCTGTAGATGACCCACTACTATTAAGGACTACTGGAGTATATTGGAATATTTTGCTGAATTCACAAACCTACAATATTTAAATGACAATGGAATCCCCTTCTCTGACAAAACTAAACATAAAAGGGGATACAAATAAATAACTATTTTGTATCTATAGATTAAAACAGGATAGATATACAGCTACATTTTTCTTAATTCAATGAATAAGATTTGTTCTAATAGTGTTTGTGGATGGGATGTCATGTCTGCATCTTGTACAATGAATAAGCACTGAGACAACAATGTGCAATGTATTTATTATTGAAACTGTCGTAGTGATTGGTTTTGAAACTGTCTCATTGCTATTTGTTTCCCAATAATTTTTTTTAAAAAGGAATACATTTAAAAAAACAAAAGAAAACTATCTTTTAACTTTATGTTAGTATATGTACTAGGTGTTATTCAAACAAGATTTTATATTTTCATTGTCAGAATCAAAATTCAGTAGTTATATTAAACAATTTTAAGAGTGTAGTTGTATAGTCTTCACACTCCCCCATATAGAAAAGTTGGGTTCTATTATTTCACTGTGGAATTCATATGTATATTTCAAATAGAAAACTTATTTTCACCATACTCTTATCTCTCTCTTTCTCTTACATTTTGAAACAGACTTTATTTTATCATCCTTTAAACATCAATATGAACATATATATCATATATATTTATTTAATCACTTAATTCCCTTGGTTTTTAAGCTTCTAAGACAATCTCTTTTCATATAAATTTTAGGAGAGTTTTAATATATAAGCTTATTTTTATTTTTAGTGCAAAGAATAGCAGACAAACTATTACATTTTTATTTTATTTTTATTTTTGCTTTGCTTTCACTTAAGGCCATCAGATATAATACCCTTAACTTTTAAGCCCATTCAACAGATTATTAATATTTATTACTAGTTATGCTAATAATTACTAATAGTACTAATTATATTAATATTACTTAAACATCTAATAAAAATACACAGCTAAACATTTCCTAAGGGGATTTATGTATTATTTACTGAGGCATGTATACATGGTAAGCTAGTTCTAAATGAAAATTTCAAAAAGCTACCAATAAATGAAAATGAATAAAATACTTTCAAAAGACTTACTTATAACTAAATTACTGCTCTCTGGTGGGGGGAGAACAAAAAACATATTTTTACTGAGATAAAAATTCCTGACAGAATACCTGTAAAGGAAAAGCCAATTTCCTGCTAAAAAGCCCTCCCTCCAGTGTCATAATAATCAAAAATAACTCTTGAACACAAATAGATGGCCCAGAATTAAAGCATAGTAAAATACTGTAAGAATTAATGAGTAATACAACATATATTCATATTATTGAAGACATATCCATGAAACTCAGAATTACCCAGAGGTTATGAGTTATTTCAATTTTCTTCTATTCTTTCAAGTTTTTCTTACTATTTTATTTACATTAAACTCCAAACATTACAAAGCAGGACATTGGACAGGCTTAATAAGTGCTTTCCATATGCCAACTCCTAGGTTCCAAAAGATTAACAAACTTTAAAATAATAAATATCCAGTACAACAATGACCAAGGTGACCACTTGGTTTCTGAATGAAAACTTTAAAAGCACCATAATCATCAATTAAATATCAAGTGATTTCTGTTGATCCAGCATGGAGCCAGCCCAAGACATGTTATACAAGAATTCAAAGCAGTTGGAAAGGTCATACTGCAATTTCAACTTAAGATAATTCCTATAGCTTTCTCCCTTCTATGCTGCCATATGAAAAGGCTCATGGAAATCCCCAACAGATGGACCAGCTAAGGAAAGCCCAGATGCTGGATATGGGGCAACACACTGCAGAGCTGTGCATGTAGATGATTTTCTACTGGCATTTACCTATGAGCCAGGAGCAGAGCTAGAAACTCTGGGCCTTGGAGAAAGAAGGTTAGAGCTAAGTGGGTTGAGATGTGACAAACAGAGAAAGGAGCTGGGAACAAACTGACATTAAAATGATGTTGAAGGGCTTGGGAGATGATAGTGGGGAGAGTTTTGCTTTGTGGATTATAAACATAATCTAAATTTGACTATGGTCATGGTTTTAAAACTCAGTCAGTACATTAAAATCTACTTAAAGTTTATAAACTCATGCAAATTTTAGTTCCATGAAGCTGTTACTTTAAAAAGTTAAAAACTATGGTTAAGAAATCAGTAATTTTTACTACAGAAATTAAAATGTACCGGAGGGGGCCAGGAAGATGGCTCAGTGGATTAAGCATTTCCCTGGCAAGCGAAGGCCTTGAGTTCAATCCCTGGTTCTGCAAAAATAAAAATAAATAAATAAAAAGTACCAAAAATGATAGGTCTTATTTTCCAGATATGAAAGACTGTCCAACAATGAACTGTCCACTCTTAATGTCAACAGACATAAAATAAGGCAAACATTTATTACACAATTATTCTGAGGCATTAGAATACAAGTAGAAATGACTGTAATTCCTGAGAGAAGGAGCAACAAATGAGTATCAGTACCAAACGTAACTTTCCTGTTGAGGTAAGTAGGAGACAACCAATAATTCATGGGGATCTTGCTGAGCTGAAGCCACAGAAATTGCATTTTGGGGTACCAGGGTGCAAGAATTCATGAGACAGGAGTCTAGAGAGAAAAAAGCCACACAAAGGAGATCAAGCCATCTGGGAGCCCACACGTGGCCCGAGAGCATGATTCCAAAGAACTCTCAGACAGTGCTGAGAGCCAAGCAACTACTTAAACTTACACAGAGATTGCTACATACTAGTTTCTTCCAATCGGAGTACAAAGATTTTATGAAATACCCAGAGCATTCAGTAGAGAATGTACAAATGCCGTATTTAAAGGCCACATATAAACTGACAAAGCTAAACAGCAAAATTTGATATAACCAAACTGACATGCAGGAAAATAAATACAATGTTCAGTACAAATCTGTCAACTTATTGAAGAATAAAATACTAAATGGAATATTTAGAACTAAAACAGATAATACCCAAACTAAAAATGTCACTAGCTTTGTTTAATAGCAGATTAAACAATGAATAGGAAAATATCAATGAAATTAAGGGAATACAATACAGCAATCCAAACTGAAGAACACAGAGAAAAAAAAGTCTTGGAAAAAAGCTGTGGTCTTTTTCCCCAATGTGGCTTCTTGGATAATACAAAGTGACTAAATTTAGACTTCATATATATCTTGCAGAATATAAGAAAGAGTCCTTAGAAAATGTATTTTTATGTTTGTTTCTTTGTTTGTTTGGTCTCACTATGCAGTTCAGGCTGCCCTGGAACTCATTATACAGCCCCGGCTGACCTCCCATTCGCATTAATCCTCCTCCTAACTCAGCCTCCTTAGAGCTGGGATTACAGACATGTACCACCATGCCTGACTAGAAAATGCACTTCCGAAACATCACAGTATTTTACATTGGAAAAAAAAAAATATCCACATATCAAAGAAGCACTAAATCACACTAAGATAACTATATTAAGTATTACAATAATTGATTTGTTTAAATTTAGAAATTTAGAAAGAGAATTGTGGAAGCAAAGAGAGAAGGAAAAATCAGTACTGATTACTACAATTACATTGTATTAATTTATACAAATTACACTAACAAGTATTTTGAGTTCCTTTGTTATTCTTCATAACTTCTCCCAACTGCTTTTCTATTGGGTCCTTTTTAATATAAATTTTATAGCAATTTACATAAAGAAGCTTGTGCAAATATTCATTACAAATGGTAAATAATGACAGTCTTGCACAACTCTTAAAGTAACATGAGAGAGTAAAAGAAATATTAAAGCACTGAAAAAATATTGAAAAGTTCACTGGACTTAAAAATAACTGAACAGAAAAAATTGGAAAATTACACTTTAGTTATGAACTTACATCTGAGAAATTTTGAAGGATAATGGGTAAGAGGAACAGACACTTCTCATACTCAAAAGCAATACAAATGACTGGCATGTGTATGAAAAATGTTCACCATCAAAAAAAAAAAAAACCACTGAGACTCTATCTTGCTCCACACAGAATGACTATCAAAAACAAAAGTTCAAAAGCAAAAGATGCTAAGATTTTGGATGAAAAGCAACCCTTTTGACATACTGGTCAGAATGTAAAGCAGTACAATCAGACTGGAAGTCAATATGGAAATTCCTCAAAAAATAAAAATGAAAAATTAACTTGACTTATCTCTAACTCCTCTGGGTATCTTTCCAAAAGAATTAAAAACATCCTGCAATAGTATCACATGCAAAACTCATAATAAAGAAACCCTGGAAGTGGCCTACCTGTCCATCAACAGTAAGTGGGTAAGGAAAATGTCATGCATATACATGCTTGGTATTATTCAAACATGAAGGAAGATAAAGTTGAGTCATTTATAGGAAAACGGATGTACCTTGAAAACACAATGCTAAATAGAACAAACTATACATAGAAAAGTAAACACTATATGAGTTCTCTTATATAAGAAAGCTGAATTATACATAATTTAAAGAGAAAAGCACAAGACAGATGGCAGGGAGGTGAACCTTTTGGAGATGAGATGAGCACCCCCAGACGGAGGAAGAGGGGAGATGGTGAGAGAAAGGGGAATTAAATTGGCCGAGAGGTAGGATGTGCATGCGCCAAGTCCACACAGTGAGTGTGCTCATTATTTGCTTCAACTATTTACTAATGAAAATGAAGCACAAATATGTCCACCTTTGCTAGACACAGTGGTTACAAATAAGACAATTGCATTCCTACTACTACCAACAAGAATTATAAAAATTTTAAAATATGACATGAGTATGAGACAGTTACAGGTAAATCTAACAATCATATTAAACACTTCTCTCCTGAAAGTTTTATCTATCTATCTATCTATCTATCTATCTATATCTGCACTAATTTTATTTTTTTGCTTTTTTAACAAGATGGAAAGTTTGAACACAATATCCTGTCCACAAACACTATTAGTACAAATCCTTCTTCTCAGTGAATTAACAGAAAGTAGCTGAATATCTATCCTATTTTGTATATACAGATACAAAATGGTGCTTAATTTGTATCCTTTTTTGTTTAGTTTTGTCAGAGATGGGTATTCCACTGCCATTTAAATACTGTACGTATGTGAATTCAGCAAAATAATCCAGTACAAGACCCAATCCAGAAATGGGCATCCTAGATGAACGCACACTTCTCAGAGGAAGAAATTCTAAAAGTGAATAAATACATGAAAAATGCTCCACATGACTAGCCACCTGGGAAATGTGAATTAAAACAATACTGAGATACCGTCTCACCCCCGAAAGAATGGCTATCATAAAGAAGTCAACCAACAACAAATGTTGGAGAGGCTTCGGGGAAAAGAGAACCCTTCTCCACTGCTGGTGGGAATGTAGACTGGTGCAACCATTATGGAAGTCAGTGTGGAGACTCCATAAAAAAACGAGGACTGGGAATGCCATTCAAACCAGCTATGCCCCTACTGGGAATTTTCCCAGAGGAACTGAAAACATCATATCATACTGATATATGTGAACCTGTGTTTATAGCCGTATAATCTGTGATAGCCAAATCTTGGAAACAACCAAATGCCCTTCACCTGAGGAATGGATGAAAAAAATGTCATATTTTTATACAATGGAGTGTTGCTCAGCTATAAAGAATGATAAACTTAAAGCTTTTATATATAAGTGGATGCCACTTGAAGATATACTAATAAGTGATATAAACCAGATCCACATGTGTAAATATCTTATAGTCTCCCTAGTGTAAAAACTCAAAAGAAGTGAAAATAGAAAGGTAGAAAACAATTAAAAGGAAAGCAAGAACTTAAGGATTAAACAATGAAGGGAGGCAAAGAGAAAAGCTAGGAAACACGACAGAGGCAAAGCCATACATTTATATGCACAAGATAGTTAAGGCAATGATCCTGAGAATCTTCAGCAAGTTTTTGAAACTAGCAGTTAATCGGTAGGATTCTTACTCTGAGTATTTATACCGATACCTGTGAACTAAGCAACTGTACTGAAGATAGCAACGTATAATGGTAGGGTCTTGCTTGGAATGTCTGTCATTCTGGTCTTGTAAATACGTACTGCTTGTCATGTCATACCAGTTACTGCCATACTGTTTCTCAAGTAAATGTTTGTTTAAAAAAATATCAATGAGACTAAAGAAAGAAAAGCTAAGTGAATGCAAAGACACTTAAAACATCCATGTATTAAAGAGCCCAAATCCTACCCAATTTTAGTCATAAGTTCAATGTAATTTTGATAACATTTTCTTTGTGGAGATATCATTAAAATATATGTTGCAATGCAAAAAACAAGTGAAGTAATTATAAAAATAAGAATAAAGAAGCTCACAATACTTGATTCAGACCTATAAGTCAATACAGTAATTGGAAATGTTATGATAGTGGGATTAAAAAAGATAAACTAATTAATTAGATTAAAGAACCCACCCCAAACTAACAGATATTTCATAAAATGTTTTTCAAAATAACAAAGAGTAAGGTTTTTTTTTAACTGTCTTAATACAATGGACATCTATATTTAAAATAAAAGCAATGTTAACTGAGTACATTATTAAACTTAGCCAGAGATGTTACACAGTTCTCTATTTAAAAATTAAAACTTCTGGTACTTCCAGGAAGATGGCAGAGGGCTGAGCAGCAGCAAAAGAGCCTCTCTTAGGTTTGGCATCCACACAATGGAATATATATATAGCACAGCAACATGAGGACTAGAACAAAGAGGGAAGCAGGTTCCCTGGGCCCAGGGAGGATCCGAGTGAAAAGTTAAGCTCATAAAGACAACAAAAAGAGTCTAGCTTTCCAAGGTCAATTAAGACTCAGGACATATGAGAACTTGTACTGTAACGTCAAGTAACTCGGTAGTGTCCCAAATTTTCTGATCAAGAAGATTATGAGGCCAAAGAGGAAAGTGATCGATGACGTAGAGTTTGCCTAAGGAGAGTCACATGGGGAGAAGACACTCTCTCAGGCTTTCACAGAGAGCACATTGGCCAAGCATTGGCCGTGACTCATCCACATGGCTGCACTGATGAAGGTTCTACAATCTGAGGTACAGGATCTCAGGACAAGTCCTGAGGGGATTTCACTGACCTTGTCAGACCCAAAAGCTACAACTTTTGTTGCATAGGTCCTGCTTTATCTTGGTCTTAACCATCCAGCAGAAAAGTATAAAACCAAAGTATAAGAAGTAAAGCCATGCTGTTATGTTGAGCTGTAGGAGACTCAGGTCAACAATTTCTGACAATGCCAGTCAAGCAGAAGACCCAATACTATTATGGACTGCTGGACTATTTTAGAATATTTTTCTGAGTTAAAACACCTATAATATTCAAATAACAGAACTAAACAAAAAAGGACATACAGATGAATGTCCATTTTGTATCTGTGTATTCAAAATGGTTAGGATAGATATACAGTTACATTCTCTTAATGAATAGAGGAATCTGTTGTAATAGTTTTTGTAAATAGGATATCATGTCTGCATCTTGTACAGCAAATAACCACTAGGAAGAATGCATGCAATGTGTTAATTATTGAAACTGTCCTACCAATTTGGTTTGAAACTGTCTCATTGCTATTTATTTCTCAATAAAATTATGGGGGAAAAAAACTTACAAATACTACCCATTAAAAAAAGAAGGAAGGAGGCAGCAGTCAGGGCTCGCCCGCAAGGAACTGCTCAAAACTGCAGATGCAGGGCACCTGCTGGCTGGCCTGGCAGCCTCTCTGGAGGAAAGCACCAGTGCGGTGCAGACGTGACCCAAGGACAACAGTGGCTACTGGGCTATTTGTTTCAGACAACGCACAGGAGAGAGCAATGGTTGGCTACCATCGTGGAAAGGAACCAACTGAGCTCAGCACTCAGAAGAGCTGCATTCAAGGCTACCTCACAGGGTCTGACTGCCAAGTGGAATTTGGCAGGAGATCACAGAGCTGAATTCTAACTAGCACAGAGCCCATTTGAGCTGGCAGGAAGCACAAACCACAGAGGCTAAACTGACATATGTTCAGCTTCACAGCAAGAAACCACCCTGAACTTCAGTGGAAATAAAGGTTCAGGCTTGCTGTGATTACCTGCTATATTGCCATAAAATTAGAGCTGCTGTCCTGAGATTAATCAACACAAACCTTGATTTGGTCTGCCCACTGTGCTTACCAGTGACAGCAGAGACATCCCTCAACATGGGATTTTTTCATTTTATTTTATTCTTTTCATATATTTTTAATTTTTTGTTGTTGTTTCATATTGTTAGCTCTTGATTGTTCATATTTTTATATGACCATGAACATGGTTTCTAGTTTTTTTGTTGTTGTTGTTGTTGCTGCTCTTGTCTGTTCACTTATTATTTCTTCCTTATCTTTCCCTTCTGTCTTTTTAGCAGTTTGTCAAAGTTTGTGCAATCCCCCTTTGTCTTCCAGCCTTGCTTCTCATCTCTTCCTCTTCTTCTATTTCTCTATTTTCCCCTTCACCCATTTTAAACTTTCTCCCCTTAGGATATTGAGCGCTTATTTTCTTCAAATACTTTTCTGGTTTGTTTTCTATTTTGTGAAGTAACCACAAATTTACTTCATACCATTAGAAGTGGCAAATTAATTATTAACTCAATTTGCTATTTTCTAGGCTGTGTTTGATGCTACTATTATTGCTAATTTAACTACTTTACTCATTCTAAAGAGTTGTTCTTCCTATGTCAAGACTGAGAGTGCCTCAGGGTCATAAACATGATGATAGGCCAGTATCAAAGAACAAGAGGCTCAGCCAAGGGGGCAGCAAAACCTCACACTTAGTAATTCAGTGAGGTAGGATCTGGCAGCAGACACAAAAACCCAAAACCACTTATACATTGATAGACATTTCTGAGAAGAAG
Organism: Octodon degus; assembly: GCF_000260255.1. Classification (NCBI taxonomy): domain Eukaryota; kingdom Metazoa; phylum Chordata; class Mammalia; order Rodentia; family Octodontidae; genus Octodon; species Octodon degus. The sequence continues at coordinate 2,475,523 of NW_004524675.1, read as the reverse complement.
TCATTTCCCAAGGGTTCTAAATACTAAGAATAAAGCTAATCATCATAGACAATTTATAATCATCAGAGATTGAATTTTTAAAAATAATAAAAAAAGACATTAAAACCCCTAGAAGAAAAATTTAAGACTTCTTAAAAGCATGTGGTAATATTCAATCATATGTCCCATCTTACATAATGATATATGTTAATCTGAGCAACAGATTTGATAATAAAAGTAGAAAACATATCAATCACTGTTAATCAGCTATTCTTATTTTGAAAATCTGTAATGTATGCATTGTTACATGTTACCCTGTTTCTGTCTTTGATTATTTTCTTGCTCTTGTTTTTACTCTTCAAAATAACAGAAAAGTATAATAATAATAGTAAAACTCCAAACTTCTAGCTCACCAAAGGCAAACCCAGGGGGACAATAAGGTGGGACGAGCTGAAAGCCACCCATCTCATCTCTCTAAAGAGGTAAGAGCAAAAACAAAAAAGTAGATAAAGGAGGCTCTAGAAGAAAAATAAAAGCAGAAAAAGTATGTCAGGGGGCCGGGGAGATGGCTCAGTGAAATAAGCGCTTCCCTGGCAAGCACAAGGGCCCGAGTTCAATCCCCAGTTCCGCAAAAAAAAAAAAAAAAAAAAGAAAAAGAAAAAGAAAAAATATGTCAGATAACTACAGAGATGGTGACCATCATGAAAGATATATTCTCTATACCAGTATAGATAAAAATAAGGGCAGTTTAAGAAAAGGATAGAAAGCATAAATCTCTAACATAGGAAAGAAATGGAATCCATGGAGCAGATATGATTAAAAATTCTTATGAGGGCCAGCCAGACAGCTCAGCAGACTAAAGCATCTTCTTAGGCAGGCAGCGACCCTGGTTTGATCCCCGGTGTGCAGTGCCAGACCTGCCACCAGGACATGCTGAGACAGCAATTGAGACTGGACATGGTGGTATGCTCCTGTAATCCCAATGCTTGGGAGGCTGAAAATGGGAGATTCACTACTAGTCCAATCTGTTTAGTGAGACTCTGTAGACCCTGTACTAAACACATTTAAAAAAAATTCTACTGAAAGGGAGCACAAAAGAATGAACCAATGTGAGAACAGAATGAACCAATGTGAGAACAGAATTTCAGACCGGACTGCAATTAAGGATCATGGAAAGGAAGATTTTGTAAATATAAGCAAGGGGCTACAAGATGTCAATTCAGCAGCTAGTAGATGATATAGACATGAATAACATCAGATTGACAGGGTTAATCTTACGCATATGAAAAAATGAAGAGCTAGTACTATTCACATAAGGAAAAAATAAAAAAATAAAAAAAACTTGTTAACAGAAAACGTCCCAAGCAGGAAAAAAAGAATTCAACATACATAAGTGGAGCATATAGAAATCCAATTAGCCATGATAATTAAAAATTTCTACAAAATGTATATAATAGTCAGCTCTCCAGAAATTCAATCCAACAACAGAATGACACAAGCTGTTGGAGAATAGAAACAAATCACTTATCAAGGAAAGGGCGTCAGGATCACAGAAGACCTTTCCCCACAAACCTTCAAGTTATGGAAAATGTGAAGTATTGCAAGCCTAAAAGAAAACAATCCCCAACCCAGATTGATGTACCCAACACAGCTTTCTATTGAAGTTGATGAAGATGTAAGTTACATACATGACAAATATCTGAGGAAATTCATCAATTCCAAAGGAACACTGGAAGATGTTCCTAAGGATATTCTAGAAAGAGATAACAAGAACTGAAACTCGTAAACCCCAATAGAATGAATTCATCAAGCAAGACATGCAATTAAACACAAGGCAGAAAAAAGAGAACCAACAACAGGAAAGTAACATGACAAGGACAAGTGAATACACATCAATTAGAACCATCAATATTTATGGTCTCAGTACTCCAATCACAAGACATAGACTGGCAGAAAGGATCAAGAAGAAGATTAAGAACTATTCTGCAGAAAAGAAACATATTTAAATTTAAAAGAAGGCTGGGGTGGTAGTTCAGTAGAATAGGCACCTGCCTAGTAAGCACAGGGTCCTGAGTTCAATCCCTGGTACCATAAAAATAAATAAATAAATAAAAATAAATTTCAAAGAAATGCAAAAACAAAAACTGAAAAATTGGAAAACAACAATCCATGCAACAAGATCCCAGAAAAAAGCAGGGGCAACTACTTTATTTGCAAACAAAGTGAATTTCAAGCCAAGCTCATTAAGACAGACAAAGAAGGTCCTTACATTCTTGAATACAAGAGAAAAACAATCATCTATTAGGTGCTCCAAATATCAGTTCACTCAACTACGCAAAACAAGTATTAATAGACATGAAAAGTTAAATAAGCACTAATACAATTGTAATGGGGGACCTTAATAGTCCACTGTTACAAATAGATCAACCAGACAAAAAGCCAATAATGAAATACTGCAGCTGCAGCACAGTGTCTGCCTGCCTGGCATCAGCAATTTTCTGAGTTTGATTGCCAATCCAGTATAAAAGAAAAAGAGAGAGGTGAGGAGGAAGGGAGGCAAGGAGGAAACGAGAGAGGGAGGGAGGGAGGGAGGGAGGGACGGATGGACGGACGGACAGACAGATGGACGGACAGATGGATGGACGGACGGATGGATGGAAAAACAGATGGAAGGATGGACATACTAGAATTGAACCAAACTTTTGTACAAATGGAAGATATATAATGAGAATCTAAAAGAATAAATGGGTGAAACAGATCAACCGCTAATGCTTTACATAATCTGACCCATAAACCACAAGTTGTCTATGTATAATTTTAAAAAGAGAGGTTGCCAACAAAACAAAAAATGTCATCATTCTTACCTGATAATTCATTGGAAGAAGTTATCCTTTAAGAGAATAAAATGATGGGGCTGGAGCTGGAGCTGGAGCTAAGTGATAGAGTTCTTACCTTGCATGCAAAACTCCCAGGACAGAGAGAAGGAGAGAAAGGGAGAGAGACAGAGAGACTGAGAGACTGAGAGACAGACAGAGAGATGGGGGTTATATAAAAGTACAAGAGAAAGCAAGTGATATTAAGTGATGTTAAGCTTCCAAAATTATACAGCACAAAATTTAAAAAAAAAATTGTGTGTGTTCAAGGTCTCAATACTAGATTGGACCCATAGTGATCTGCCTGTTTAGTCTCCCAAGACCTGGGATTACAAGCACGCACCATTACTCCCAGTCTCAAATGCCATCTCAGTGCACCCCACCCACCCAGGGGGGAGTCTGGCATAGCAGGCCTGGGGATCGAACCCCCGGCGCCTGTTCCTACTTGCAGGAGCTTTAATCCACTGAGCTATCTGGCTGGCCCAATAAAAAGATTTTTTAAAAGACAGATAATAGTAGGAAGGTAGAACATTCTCAGAGCGATCAAAGGATGGAAGAAGGAAGGGAATTGGAAGAATAAAGGAATTTACATATGCTATGTATATGTACCAACAGCAAACAAGGAACAGAAACATGCATTATTATTATGCATTGCAAATAGGACTAACTGCATACATAGATACAAGCGAACAGATCATGATTTATAATTTACTTTTTGTGATTTTGTTTTGTTGTGCCAATAGCAAATTTAGGGCTTTTCATATGCTATGTAAGTGACCTAACACTGACATAGCTTTCTAATTCCTCTTAATTGACATTTTTTAAAAATTAAAGTTATTAGAGTACTCCTGTTTATTACACATCACTTGAGAATATATCTGTAAGAAATATATTGAAGCCATGAATTTCTGTTAATCTTCCATGATAATTACTATTAAAATGTGATTAAAATAATACATCTTACTACTTAAATTGTCTTAATGGATGTCTTTCTTTCAGTGGACATGTTTGGCCTCTTTATCATAGATACGATGGCTGACTATGTTTCTAGTTGTCTCTTCATATTCTAATCTGTTCCAATTATCCTCAGGTCTCTCTTTCTTTCCTTTCCTTTTTTTTTTTTTTTTTTACCAGTAACATACTGATCTTGTCACAGTCCCTTTGTAGCATAATTTCAAGTCAGGGATTGTAATGCCTCCTGCCTTGTCTTTGTTGCATAGGATTGCTTTTGCCATTTTAGGTCTTTTCTGATTCCAAATAAATTTTAGGGATGTTTTCACTAGATCTGTGAGGTTCACTGATGGTACTTTGACAGAGATTGTATTAAATCTGTATCACAATTTTGGGAGTATGGCCATTTTCACAATATTGGTTCTTCCTATGTAGGAGAAAGGAATGTCTTCCCATTTTCTGAAATCCTCTTCAATCTTTCTTTTTTTATATATGTTGATATCTGGGATCTAAGCAACTACATTCAAGACAGCAATGTATAATACAAAAAACCATGGTTGAATGCCTCTCATCCTGGCCTCTAAAAATGTACTGTTTCTAATGTCTTTTCAATAATTGCTATACTCTAAAGTAATTTTTTAAAGAGCAAAATAAAAATTAAAGTTTACTGAAAGTGTTTTCAATTATTTGACCACCCTTGCATAAATATATGTTAATCTGAGCAACAGATTTGATGATAAAAATAGGTACTACAACAGCTATTGTTAATTTGCTTTTTGTTTTGAAAATCTGATAACATGTACTGTTGTATGTTACCCTGTTTCTATCTTTGTATTTGCTATTTGTTTTTGCTCTTCAAAATAAATTAAGTTTTTTTTAAAGGCTGTCTTTGATGTGTTAAATGAGAGAACATAATTTTCAAAGTACCTTAAAATGTTTAAGGAAATGTTTCTCTACCTATGTAAGCATATATCCTAAACCACGAAAGAAATTGGGGTATGGTACTGTTTCTGGAAGTATATGCATTTTTCTTAATTGTTAGTAGAATTTCTATTTGCTTATTCCTAAATATACAACAAATGCACAATTTCCATTTCTAGAATTTTTTTTTAAATATTTATTTATTTATTTATTTATTTATTTATTTAGTGTGTGGCCAGCTCAGCCCACCAGGGGGCAGGGCTGGCTGGCATGTGGTGCTGGGGGATTGAACCGAGGTCCCTGTGCTTTGCTTGAGCTTAGTTTGTTCTAAGTAGGTGCTTTAGACCACTGAGCCATCTCACCAGCCCTCCATTTCTAGAATTTAACCACCTACTTTTGAGCGTTTTCAAATTCATTAAAAAAATTAGGCACACAATCAGCTAAGCCTCCATATCAAATTATTGGATAAAATTTATGTCAATTTAGGAGAAATATTTCATCTCCCTCAAGTTTAAGTCCAAGATAGGACCCTAACATTCAAAAGAAGAAAAGAATAGTGCAATTATGTCATAGGAAAATAATAAAAATTTCATTACATTCCATTGCAAACTTTTTGTTTTTCTCTTCTGAGTTTATCTCAAAAAAATGTAGTTTATAAGGAAATTCTCTCATTTCAAATTGAAAACTATATTATGAGAAGAAAATAGATTTGAAAAAAGTTTCTTACAGATAAGCATGCTTTCTGTCATATACTCTATTTATGAATTATCAAAAACTTTTAGGTAGTTCTGAAGAAATTATATGTGAAGAAGAACTTCATGCATCCTGCTATATGTAAGTTTGCTATACAAATTGTTCGTAACATGGGTTATTTTTTTAACTATGACCTAGGAATTAAAAATGTCTTGCTTCCTTGAACATGAAGAATGAAGGAGGGTTTGGTTGGGGCAGAAACTCCTATTTGTTTGGTGTACCATTATGTAAACTAGTTGAAGGTTCCTGAATTTGGGAACGCTTTCCAGCCCTCTGCCAATTGCACAGAAAAGTCTGAAGCTCTAATGGTACATCTACATACATGGTAGGACTCAATACCCTCCAAGTATTTTTGGGAATAAATATCATTTTTCACTTCAAAAGATAGGAGGCTATCCACAGCCATATATATCATCTATTTCTAACAAAGACCAAAATTTTAAAAAAATTATTCATTTTCATCAGACTATCTGATTTCAAATTATCTCCCTTTTCCTTATTTTTACCGAAAGGAGAGGATACCTCCTATTGTAAGTTCTGATCACTTGTACTATCAATGCTCCACGTGTGTGTTTGTGAAGTGGTGATGGACTGTTGCAGTAGACATCAGGGAATCATCATTTCATACCTCTGAGAAGCAAACACATAGATTCTAAGCCCTTGAAAAACAAAGGGTCATTTACTCAAACTTGGAACACAAATAAAAATGACTTTCATTTTTGTTTAAAAAAATATACCTTAAGTGACCATGTTATAATGCCCAGACATGGTAGCATTTAGTACTCATATGGAAACAATGCACACATTCCATTTGCCTCAGTGACAAGCCTCTGAACACAGATGTGGTATGATTTGTGTAACATTTACTGTATGGAAACTCCTACAGGTTGAGTATGTCTCTGAGAATAAGTTGTGCAATGGAAAATGGAAAGCTTTCCATTGACCCTCCTCCCTTCTTCATCTTCAAAGAAGCTAGATCTACTGAATCATTAGAGCATACACATAAAAATTTTGACATAAGCTAAAATTGGAAGAAAGTGTAAAAATGTTCGCTATTGAAGAGCTAGTGAAAAGTAATGATTTTCAATGCTGACAAGAACAACTACCTCTGTCTTAAATGTATGCAAATTGAAAGGTTCGCCCCTGATTCATACACACTTGGTTAATACAGTGCTAATAACACAACAGAAATTTTTCCTGATCCCAAAGTCAGTATTATTAGACCTTCTTTAAATATGGCTTGTCATTCTCTCTTCAATACATAAACTGAAAGTCAGGTGTGCTGGCACATACCTGCAATCTCAGGACTTTCCAGGTAGAGGAAAAAAGATCTTTCTTTAAAGCCACCCAACATTACAAAATAATTTAAATGCCGGTCTGGACTACCTTTTAAGATCTTGCCTTAAACCAACCAACCAAAGTCAGAAACCCTAAAAGTAACAGCAAACATGAATGTGCTACCGTCCCCAAAAAAAACTGTGTTCACAGTGTAAGTGAAAATTCCCTTGAAAAACAAGGTAGTTTTAAAAAAAAATTCATCCTCAGATTTAGTCTATAAAATTTAACACATAATCTTCCTCTGTGTATTTACTTCATTTATGTATGGTTTTGATTTACACATTTTAAAAATGTAGTTATTTCTACTAGAAAAATTAAGGCACAAAGACAAAAAAGTTTTCTTTGCTTTTTGGAAGCATACATGGAATCAAACTCAGGATCTTGTGCTTTCCAGACACGTGCTGCACTATTGAGTTGCATCACTCAAAGTGATAGAACTTAAAACTCAAATTTTAAGAGGAGTTAGTTAAAGAAAACGTCGAAAACACAGAATCTGATGAGGATCTGAGATTTCTCCTTTCCAATCTGGAAGAAAAAGGGCTGGGTCAAGATTTAGATGATGGATAGATGGTGCTCCACATTGAAGCTATTGTGGCGCAACTAAGTCTTAATAATTCTGGGCACCGAGGAGGGAATTTGAGATCCACATGCTCAGTTAAAGCAAGTAGGTTATATAAAGTTACTCCAAGGGCTTTTTGCTGCAAACAGCCAAGTCACTCGGCATATCTGGGATCAAAGTGGCTCCCTGGAGACAAAATATAATATCCCTGAGTTATAAAATCAGAACTAAACTGAACATTTGAATAGAGAAAATATCGCAGTGGTAAAATGCTACTCTGAACGCAATAGAGGAAAATGAATTGATATGCATTTAGTTGATACTAAAGGCAAAGGTGGTAAAGGAATGAGGGTGGCAGGACACTGAAAATGACTTGCTCACCAAGGGCGCCGAGGTAGAAATTAATGCATGGGCCAATTATTCCTATTTTAAGACACGAACATGGCACAGTAATCATCTGCACTTCATGTTAAATCTTTATTCTTTGGTTTTTCTTTTAGTCTTTTGCTTTTAGAAATTAAAAGCATGATGTTTAATGACTTTTTAAAATCAGATCTCCTACTTCTATGGTTGATAAATTCTTAAATGAAGCAATTTCAACTACTGCATGTAAACAGCAATTGTCAGAACTCACCCAGACAGATTGGGACGGATAATGTATCCACGGTCACCGCAAAGGGGGCGGTTTAACTACGCTGCATTGTAGTGGGAACAGAGATGCAAGTCATCTAGCTAACCGCCGTGCTGAATGTCACGCCCTAAACTGTGACAGAAGAAGCATTTAGCAAAATACATATTAGCTCACATATTACACAATCATGTGATATTACTAAATTCCAAAGCCTGAACATAAGAGAACCCAGGAAAACCTATATATTTCAAAGCTAACAACACTCTATAGAGAATTCAGATCATAATAAAAGTAGAAATATTAAGGGCTGGCCTGATAGCTCAGTGGACCAACGTGCCTGCTTAGGCAGCACTCAGCGGCAGAAGTGTGATCCCAGAGTGCCTCGCTGGCACCACACACAGGCGCACTGAGACAGCAATTGAGACTGCGCATGGTGGCACGGATCTGTAATCCTGGCGCTTGGAGGCTGAAAACAGGAGAATCACTATGAGTCTGATCTGCATAGCGAGACCCTGTGGACCATGTCCTAAGTACAGGAAAAAAAAAAAAAAAAAAAGCAGAAATATTAGTGACAGTCTGCAGGAATAAATGGGACAATTCTATTCCTGATACTATATAGACTATAAGCAAATCAGAGGATACAAGATATTGAGACATGTTAAGAAGTGCCTACTAATTTGTGTACATCTTCAAATTACATGATCTACCTTACTGAGGTTTTCCAAAGTAGCACAGAAAAGATAAATGAAGAGGACTGGCAGGTGCAATACAATTCATGTCAGCAAGCATAAAGCAAGTTGTGATACAAACATTATAGGAATTGGAAGAAGAGCAGATATATATATATATATATATATATATATATATATATATATATATATATATATATAACTTAAGTCATTAAAATTATCTTACATGTTAGAAAAATTCATTTTACCGAAAAACAGAATGAATGAATTATTTCTTCATTAGAGAACTCAATAGAGATAAAAATATAATTATTTCTATACAAGGAGGTACTAATGTAAAAATAGGATACTTAAAAACATATAGAATAGTGGGCACATTAAAAATCATAGAAAACCAGTCTGCATCTGGTACAGCAAATAAGCACTAGGGAGACAACATGCAATGTGTTAGTTATTGAAACTGTCCTACCAATTTGATTCGAAATTGTCTCATTGCTATTTGTCTCTCAATAAAATTATGGAAAAAATTTTAAAAATCATAGAAAAGACATATGAGGAAAAATATACCAACAACATATTTTAAGGATAGCTGCAATAAAACTGAAGCCTAGAAAAAACTGAACTACCTGAAAATCACTATGCAAAGCATAGAGTAGAATTAAATACAATGCTTGAGGGAAGATGCATAATACTACTTTAATCCAGGGAAAAGTTCAAATTTTTATGGTTCTGATTTCATTTCAAGTTTCTCCATCAGATGAAAAGAACACAAGATAGGAAAAGACTAAACAAAAATTTTCAGAATTTTATTTTCCGATTAAGTCTGTGGAAAAATGACAACAAAGCTACAAAACAACGGAAATGAGTGTGCATTTCTAAGAAAGTGCTCTTACTATATGAAAAGGAGTGATCAAATAAAAAGTAATGGCATTTACCCAACAAGTCATTCGCGGGAGGGGCAGAGATACTGAGGTGGACACCTACGTAATTTTTAAAAACCTATAATCATTGTGTTCAGAATGGGTTTCATTTAGTAGGTTTCTGATGTCAAATAACAAAGCATTTCACATATTTTATTCTAATAAATATATAGGAAAGATATACATTGAAGATGAAAGCAGGCTAAGTATATAGAATTTCAATAAAATTTCAATGTACATGTAAATTATGTCATTTGCTGTTTCATTTTCAACTTAATTAGATGTCCTTATTCATCATTTGAAAACTATGAAAGACAGTTTAGGTACAGATTTTAAAATTACAATTCAAATTCATCTTGATATCTTACACTAATGAAAAACTGAAAAATAGATCAGTACATGGATATATATAAATGTTCTATATTTGGCTCAAGACTGAAAGCACAAACATAGAAGAAACACTATCTGGCCTTGTTATAAGTTACAGAGAAAACAAAACTATGAAGTATTCCTTTGTTTTTAAATGAAAAGTTTGATGTAAACCAAGACAATAATAAAAAATTTAATTATGCTCCTGTGGTAATATAAACATTCTCAAATCAAAAGGTCTACTGTTGACTCTTTTTGCATACTGTCAAGACAAATACGAAGCATGTATTCACTTGTGAATTTTCACTTAAATTCACTTGTGAAACTGAGCTGTCTATAGTTGAGAAACCACACTGTAAGGGGCGCCCTTGCCATAGGACATGACAATGCTCTGCTGTTAACTGAGGGTCTGGCAAGTTTCTACATTCACATAGTCGTCACACCGAAAGCATGTTTCTCCTATTGCTTTAGAAGATGAAACTAAGATGGGTATTTAACAGTTATATCGTATGTTTGGTCGTGAAATATGATCCTAGTAAGAACTGTCTGGTGATGTCTCTATGACTCACTCCTTTCCTGACACAATTTCTCAAAATTGGTATCATTTATTACTACATAAAATATTCTAGATCAACAAAAGTTTATTAATAAAAACTTTTATTACAGGGAATTTTGGGATAGTTGTGGAGTATATAGCATTCTCTCAATTTTTCTTTATTACTAAAATCTCATTGTAGTGCACTACATAGAATGCCTCTATTTATCAATGTTCTATCTATCTTAATGGAAAAACTAGGAATGGGAACATACAAAAATATGCCCATACACTTAAAAGTGTAGTGAAGATAACATACCTCAAATTGTACTTCTTGTGAATTTGTTTTCCACAACATATGCATTTAAGTTTGATTTTGATTTTTTATACCTTCAAACTACACTAAGGTATTCACAAATCCTAGTAATAAAAACATCTTTTCAACTGGCCTAGAATACCTGGAATTGTATCTTTGGTTTTGCAATATATATTCTTAAGACAGTATTCATAACTGTGATTTAAGATTGCTTAGTGTTGCAAAAGCAATCTTTCAATTTAAGTTATGCATTCAACTGTTCAACTTTAGCAGTATTGGTTAAAATGAAAACAAAAACAGGAACCCTCCAAGTCATGTAGAAAACTCATAAACTAGATTGCTCAGAACACTGATACTGACCTCTGAGATGGCAAAATAAATAACACATGAGATTTACCTGCCAGAGCATTCAACTCTATCACTGCTACTTTTTTTTTCCCCATTCAAGATCTGAGTGGAATATGCAGGGACGAGAGGACTGCTCTTCATAATGAGGCTTCAAACTTGCTGATTAGGCACAAATCCGAAGTGAGACTCCCTACTCTAATACTTCCCCTCTCCCATGATCTATCTTTAATTTGGAATTTTTCTTCAAAGGCATAAATGCATGAAAAGACTCAGCCTCTTCACACCATTATTTTATTACTTTGATCTATTAAATATCAGGCATATTATTAAAATGACTTAAGAATTAGCAAAAGGATACATTTAAAAATCTTGGTATCACAACTATAGCACTGGGAGAGGCAAAAGCTATGAAAAGAGTACTAACTTAGGGGAGGATAAAGGAAAGAAAGAAGGCACAACACAGCCACCACCATGACAACTACAATGCTAACTCCTTGGAACTGCCCTTCGTGCCACATAAACCTGAAACAACGTCCTTTAAAAGACACTATGTATCCAGCAGGCAAAAGACTAGTTATATTTTTGGCATAGAACATTATAATGAGGTTGTTTTAAGTATCTCCATTATATAAGTAAGACAGCCTAGGCCCAGAAAGATGGAGAAGCTTGCTCTTGTGCATATACAACCTAAGAGGCAGAGGTAGATTGTAATCCAAGCAGCCTACATGGTAGTAAGAATCCTACTAACCTGTTTTGAAACTGTTTCATTTCTATTTCATTTTTTTCTCATTAAAATAAAAAAAGTAAAAAGGAATCATCTTAGCCAATTCTGTGTGACCTTAGACAAGATATCCAATCATTGTGTGCTTTAGTTTTTTTCCTGAGTAAAAATAACAACAATATTTAATATAAATTAGGGCCAGCAAAATAGTTCAGTGGATTGAAGCACTTGCATGCAGGCACAGGGGCCGGGGGTTCGATCCTCTAGCCTGCTATGCCATCCCCGCCCCGAAGGCATGCTGAGACAGTGATTAAGACTGGGCATGGTAGCACACTCCTTTAATCCCAGCTCTTGGGAGGCTGCTAACAGGATAATCATTAGGAGTCTGATCTAGTAGTGAGACCCTGAACACCCTGCAGACCCTTCCCTAAAATTAAAAATAATAATAATATTAGTAACTGTTCTAAATAATGTTTAACAGCCATCAGCAGGTGAACTTTCTTTTATAAAAAAATACAGCCTGAAGTGCTAGTCCCAGCCCCAAGGCACGCTGAGACTGGGTGTGGTGGCACACGCCTGTAATCCCAGTATTTGGGAGGCTAAAAACAGGAAGATCACTACAAGTCCTATCTATGCAGTGAGACCCTGTACACCCTGTGCAGAAAACGCACACACACACACACACACACACACACACACAGCGTTTGGGGATGGTGGCACACATACCTATAATAAGAACACTGGGAGGCAAAATGAGGCAGACGGACGGCAAGTTTTACACAAATTGGGCAATTTAGCAGCTTAGCAGAACCCTATCTCAAAACTGAATTGTGTTTTTTTTTTATTATTATGTTTTCCACTGTTTTTAATGTGTGTGGTACAGGGTCGCACTATGCGGCTCAGACTCCTAGTGATCCTCCTGTTTTCAGCCTCCCCAGTGCTGGAAGTACAGGCATGCGCCACCACTCCTGGACTCTGTCGCCAGCTCAGGGCATCCCGGGGGGCAATGCTGGCAAGGCATGTGGGACCAGGGCTGGAACCATGGTCCTGTGCTTGCCAAGCAGGCACTTAGTCCACTGAGGTATCTCACTGGCCCTCTATCTCAAAATTTAAAAATGAAGATATGGTGAGAATGTAGCTCGGTACAAAATCCCTGGGATGAGCCTGCACTTGATACATAAATCAGTAAATGAAAGAATGAATGAATAAAAACAGCAAAGAAAAGAAAAAGAAGAAAGAGACAAGACCAGACTACATACTCTATGCTTTTTTTTTTCTTTTTTAATTTTTTTTTACACCACAGTGTTATGTTTTTCCTTCTGTGGATATTGATTGTAGTAAGAGATCTTCAAAATATTTATTGCTATATTTGATAGCAAAACATGAAAGTTTGGCAAACAGAGTTTTTTATACTCTTTAAGTTAAATGATCATGAAATTAGGGAAAAGTAGCATTAAATTTTCAGATAATGAAGCGCACAGTTACATTAACCTATAGATAAAGAAAATATTATGAAGCTTCAAACTAATGGAATGAAATACCTATGCCCAAGCTTACCTCCACGCCCAGGTGAGCTCAAAACATGTGCTTCCTTGCGAGCTACACTTGGTCAGAATATGCCCTCGATTTACATCTATTCCTGTCCACACAGTAGAGAGAAATGACATCAGACATGACTTAGGATAGACTACAATAGATCAAGAAAATCATTAGTGGGAACACTGCCATCCACACTCAACTTACTAGATATCTAACAAGTATTTGACGCTTCTTATATTAACGAGCCAAAGTCTTTGCAACTGAATTTAAGAAGCAAACGGGAACAGAAAACATTACATTTTAGTCACACTTACTAAAAACGGATAAAACAGAAACTGGAATAAAATTTAAATTACTATAAAAGACGACGAAATAAAGTGCCATGATGGTTTCTGATAAATGTTTACTAAAAAGAAATTTGAAAACACCCACGCTCAAACAACAACAAAAAACCAAAACGGTGGGGGAACACATAAACCTATGGCAAAGAGTATGACGTCTTAAAAACCAGTATTAGGCTGGGTGGAGCGGCACTCATCTGTAATGCCAGCACGTGGAGGCTAAGGCAGAAAGACGGTTGTGAATTCGAGACCAGCCTCAGTAACAAAGTGAGCTCAAGGCCAACCTGCACTGCGTAGCAAGACCCTGTCTCAAAAAGACAAATAAACAAATAAATAAGATAGATAAAATAAACACCCATTAATCTAGACATAAACCTGAAGCCTGGACAGAAGTAAAAGAATGCAATGGATGTTGGCTCTTAAAGAAATTGAACTAAAGGCAAATATTAAGATGGAAAAGCATGTCATGTCTTAGAAGCGTAGACATAACATGTGCAGAACTAAAATAAAAGAGCACTGATGCTTCCTGAGACAAAGGAAGCACGCATGTCCATTTGGTATTTTTTCAGTAAATATTTCCACACATGGGATGGTAAGTAACATTGATTTTGACAGTAATAGACTCCGGTGCCAAGAGTTAAGGAGCAGGAAAGAAGAAAAGATGAAGAGTGAAAAAGGAACAGCACCTAGAGAGAAACTGCAGGGAAAACCTGAAGGTGAAGGGGAAAAAAAAAAAAAAGCATACAGGTCAAGTTTTCATCTAGTTAGTGCCAATGGCCCTGACACAAAGCCACCAACTGAGAATCTGGAGAACTGATTTCCACTTTAATAAGTTGGGTAGGAAGTGAAGATTAGCATCTGGAACAGCACGACTAAACACTGGTAATAAAAGTCTTACATTTCATGCTTGTAAACTAGAAAATGAAACGTCTTAATCAAACCTGAAGAGACTGGAAGCAGAAATTTATTCACAAATGAAATTCCTCTACTCTTTGACCTGGATAAACTCTAATGAGCTAACTTTCGCTAACAGATTCAAAGCTTTTTTTGTTTGTTTTGTTTTAAAGTGTTTAGTTGTTGTAGGATCTCACTAAGCAGCTCAGGCTCCTGGTGATCTTCCTGCTTTCAGCCTCCCCAGTGTTAGGATTATAGGCATGCGCCACTATGCCTGGACTCTGGCTGGCTCGACCTACCCTGAGAGCATGGCTGGTGTGACATGTGGATCCATGGATTGAACCCCAGTCCCTGTGCTCGCCTAAATTTGCCTACACAAGGGCCAGCAAGATAGCTCAGGGGACTAAGTGCCTGCTTAGAAAAACATAGAGACCAGGGTTCCATCCCTGGTCCTGCATGCCATGCCAGCCCCTCTCCTGGGGCCAGCTGAGCTGGCGACCAAGTCTGGGCATGGCGGTACATGCCTGTAATCTCAGAACTGGGGAGGCTGACAAGAGGATCACAAGGAGTCAGAGCTGGGCAGTGAGACACAAGGTCTTGCTACGCAGTGCAGGTTGGCCTTGAGCTCACTTTGTTACTGAGGCTGGTCTCGAATTCACAACCGTCTTTCTATCTTAGCCTCCACGTGCTGGGATTACAGATGTGTGTCCCATCCCTGTATAGTACCAAATACATAAATGAATAAATAAATAAATAAATAGATAAACCAATTTGCCTAAGCAGGGGCTTTAGTCCACTGAGCTATCTCACTGGCTCCTCAAAGATTTTTAATGAATAATAACACTTTATATTTTCACAGCCTACTAAGAGCAGTATGTGAACTTTGGTTCATTCCTATACAATTTGTAGATATGTTTGTGTTGGTTGTTGTAAAAGTTAGAATTCATACTTATAAAATTACAGAAGTATTCTATTTTAAACATTATCAAACCAAATAGACCAACAGACATACAGTTTCTTTGGTTCAGACTGAAAAGAAAGATTCTGCCCCTCTATTTTTAATAGTGCTCCCTGGAATACCTGTATCAGAACTTCCTATGATATTAAAATGCACAAATTCCTAGGTCTTGAGTGAATCTTCTTAATGACAAGAGGGACAAAGAAACAGCATGTTAGTCAATTATTTTATTAAATCTCTTATCTATGAATTTGAAAATGTCACATTAAAATATCTTTCTACAAATGATCCTATTATACAAAATATTGAAGCCAGGGCTCAAATTCAAAGCTGACTTTGCAGTACAGCTCCTAAACCAGTACATTCGTCGACCTCCTTCCTAATTAGGGTAGAGACCCAGGAGCCTTTGTGGTTAACACGAAAAAAGAGTTACTATGACAGACACAATCTGTGCAGAAGCTGGAGGACAAGCAACACAGGAATTCTTTCTCTGTTTCCATCCCTCCTCTGCCACTGACGTATTGAAAATGTAAACACGGGAAAATGAGAGATAAAAAGAGGCAGACATCTTTAACTTACCCTCTAATGAATCAGTTACCTAATAAGAAGGTAAAATAAACAAGTAATGAGGATGCACAGACTGATGAGGGAAAACATCTGCTAAAAGAAATACAGCTGTTCTATAAAATAACTCATTGACATATATAAAGTACAGTTTGTGATTGTCTACCTATAATATACATAATCTCAGCTATTTTAGCTATCATGAGACTCCTAATTCATCTATATATACTCCTGTATCTGAAATTGGGAAAATGTATTTTATTTCTAAGGTAAAATGAAAATATGTTCTCAACATGATTATACATAATCCTGATTAAACAGAAATACTTTTATTTGTCTCACTGACATATAACTTCACTGACCAAAACACACACAGTGATGAGAGCAGAAAATGTAATATCTAATATTACATCTAAATATAAGGATATGCAGTGAAGTATCAAGAATTCTCTGTAACCTACTCAGCAAGTAAATGATAACTCAAAATATCAAAAAATAAAAAATAAAGATCAAGCATTGTGGAACACATAAAGTCAGACAAAATCATGTCTGTATACCTATTTTAGAATACCCCTACCTATACCTATTTCAGAATAATAAAAACAAGAGAGCCAGAGTTTATTAAGTTCCTTTTGTATGCCCAGAATTGTAGTAAACACCTTGCAAATCTTAGGTTGTTTTCTTCTCATAATAATGTGAGAAATACATGACAAAAGAGCAACTAGGAAACTTTGACCTGTTTAGTAACCTGCACAAAGTCACACAGCTTCAAATTTCTATAGACGGGATGCTAATACAGATTTATGGACTATAATGTTGTATCATGAAGTAGAACAGTCCATATACCACCCAAAGCCAGAGACTACAGTTGGTTTCGTTTGTAAGAGATAGCGCTGGGTTCAGCAGAGGCACCCAGCCACAGCCCAGCCACAGCAGAGGCACCCAGCCACAGCTACCCAAGGGCTTCAGGCCAGTCAGGAATTCTGTCCCCACGGCATTCTGGAATTGCAGCGGGATGATTAGCAGCACCTCGCTACTTTCACCACACACTCATCTGCCTTCAGACACCTGTAGGCTGCTGCTCCCAGGAGACTTCTGAGTTATAGCAGCTTATCTTCAGAAGTCCCATAGCAAGAATTTACATGCACTCATCTAGCAGCTTGCTACTTCACTTAAAATATGTGAAATGCATCTTCTACCTGAGGTATATATTTTTTCTCTAGGAGAGTGTAGAACTCAAATAAGAACAAAAAAATCAGAAATCACTACAGCCTTACTGCAATAAAACAGCACAGTGAAGAAATTAATTTCAATAGATTATAAACTCATATTTTTTAAAATATAATTTCCAGAGGGGGAAAAATAGATGATTCAACTCATGTTATCAGTATCTTTCAAAAATGAAATCAAGACTCTCAGCTACAAAGTAGGTGAACTTTTAAGAAAATTATGAAAGTGATTAGCATTCTAATCCATACTTCGTTCCAATGGGGGAAAACTTAGAACTAGTGTTCTTATCATATTTTTTTTAATATGTACCAAGCATGCATTTGGTTTTCAGAAGATCATCTGACTTCCCTATGCTGACTGCTTTAGTGGACAGTGAAAGGAAAATGCATCTGAATGAGACGACTGTATTTCATTCATTTTAAGGGCGTAGCTCTAGTTTGCATTTAAGAGGACAGCAAAAAATACAATCAATTCATTAGGCTAGGTTTTTCCTCAATTTCTTTTCAAAACTGCCACTTAGAGATGTATGATTTTAGTTATTAAAGACAACTCTTTCAATGAAGTGGCACAGAATCTAATCCTGTACAGTACATAAACTGTTAGATCTCATACAAAGCACCTCTTTTCTTAAGAGTCTTTCTCTAAGCTCCAGCACATTCACTTCCTCTATCCAGACTCCTACTATTCCGTATTCCCTTACTATTCCTATAAAGACTGAAGTTTAGCCTTTACTTATAATTGCTTAATGTCTGATTCTCCCACTAAGTTATAGGCTACTTTAGAACAATCCAATGCCAGAACTTCTGAGTACCTGCTACATAAAAATCATTCAAGATATGAAATTGGATGAATGAATAGGGGAATAAGTAAATGCAAAAAATCAATAGAAAGAAATT
Source organism: Octodon degus (assembly GCF_000260255.1). NCBI lineage: Eukaryota > Metazoa > Chordata > Mammalia > Rodentia > Octodontidae > Octodon > Octodon degus. The sequence goes on along the minus strand of NW_004524675.1, from coordinate 2,457,198 downwards.
GAGAAAAAATGTCTACTACATGAGTTACTTATTTCTTTTATTTTTTTATTTTTTAAAGAGAATAAAAAAAATTAGAAACTATAGAGCATTTCACTAATCAAAGTAATAGAATTCAACCATGGTTTGATGTTGAATATTGCTGTCTTCAAATTAGTTGTTCAGATTTCCAGATATAAGCAAAATTGGTCACATTATAAAAAATTAAAAAGAGAAGAAAAATTAAATGTTAACTGCTCCTTTTGATAGACCAACAGAAATTACTCAATCCATTCTTTATATATATAAACATAAATATATATTCTTCCTTTCCTTGTCTACTTCTTTTGTCCTTGCCTTCATTCCACTTGTTGCTTCCCTTTGAACAGATTCTTTCTCTTTCATAATATCTAATATACCTTTCAGATTGTATTTCCTCTTTTGGGTTCTTACACTAGCGAGACAATATGGTGTTTACACATGAGGGCCTGATTTATTTCACTTATGAGTAGTGTCTCTAGATGCATCTATTTACCCATAAAAGCCTCAAGCTTATATCTTTTAATAGCTGAGTAATACTGCCTTGTGTAAAAATACCACATCTTTTTTACCCATTCCTCAGTTGATGGACATTTGGGTTGTTTCTAAGATTTAGCTAAGACAAATTGCTCTCCTGTAAACATGGGTGCCCATATATCACTATGACATGATGTTTCCAGTCCCTCTGGTAAAATACCCGGATGGAAATAGCTGGATCAAGTGGGAATTCTAAACCTAGTTGCTTGAGAGAGGTCCACACTTGATTTCCACAGTGGTTGTACCAGTCTACACTCTCACCAACAGTGGAGAATGGTTCCTTTTACCCCTAGCCCCACACATATTTGTTATTTTTTTTTCTCAAGGGAAAATGTTTATTGAAAGCAAGGGTTAATATTCAAATATTTTTCAAACCTTGCATAACTATATCTGTTAATCTGAGCAACAGATTTGATGAAAAAATACATATCAACCATTAACAATTTGCTACTCCTGAAAATTTGTAACACATGTATTCTTGTATGCTACCCTGTTTTAGTCTTTGCAGCTGCTATTTATCTTTGCTTTTGTTTTTACCCTTTAAAACAAAATAAACTAATAAAACACAAGTCTATATTAAAAGAGAAAAATACAGTGTTTAAGTATTAAGTGATATTTTATAGATTATTTAATTCCTTTTTTACATTTTGGAGTTAATGACAGTCAAATAGTGTATGATGATGACAGCTGTTATGTAACAACATTGAGTAACAGAAGATATTCAAAGTAGTTATAATAAAACATTCTTAAATTTCTTTAGTAATAAAAAGCCGTATGTGTTGTTAGAACAATGATAAACTCTGTAAACAAACGCTGTTTGTGGATGGAACACTTGATGCCTCCATAGAACCATTTTTGAAAAGACCTTCAGTGTTCTTCAACAACAATTTAATACCATTTATGGCTTCATGGGCTGTCCTGCTATTTCTAAATTGCTACATTGAGATGTCATAAAACATCAGAAAATTTGAACTCAGATATAAGATTCAAATTATTTCAAAAATAATTAAATGTGAACCAGAAGGATTGTATATTACCATTTATCAATATTCCATAAAACATATGTTTAAATTTTTTTGGGGGGGCAGGGAGATGGCTCAGTGGAATAAGTGCTTCCCTGGCAAGAGCAAGGGTCTGAG
>NW_004524675.1:2441754-2455407 GCF_000260255.1 Octodon degus | reverse complement strand
AGAAAGAAAAAAGAAAAAAGAAAAGAAAAAAAAAAAAAAGAAAGAAAGAAGAAAAAGAAAAAAATGGGGGGGGGGTGACCCAGCCCACCTGGATGGCGGGGCTGGTCCGGGCAGCACGTGGTGCTGGCAATCTAACCACAGTCCCCTGTGCCTACCCAAGCTTGCCTAAGCCAGTGCTTTAGACTGCTGAGCTATCTCACCAGCTCCATACGTTTAAGTTTTAAGGTTACCGCATTTGTTATTGATTGAATTCTTGAAGATAGTCATTCTTTTTGAGATGAAGTGGGACCTCAGTGCTGCTTTAATTTGCATTTCTCCAATCACCAATGACGTTGAACATTTTCTCACATATTTATGTGCCATTTTTATTTCTTCATTGAGAAGTGTATATTCATCTCAGATACCCATTTTTTGCATCTTTTGTTTTCAATTTTGGAGCCTGTTTATTTAAAAATTATTTTTATGTTCTAGACAGAAATTCCTTGCCTGAAGGACAATTGTCTAAATTTTGTTTCTAATTCATAGTTTTTCTTTTTACTCTGTCGGTAATTTCTTTTGATGCGCAGAAACTTTTTTAAAAAGATGAGAACTCAGATGTGGATTCTTTGGTGTATTTTCTGTACATTTTGTTTTCTGCTCATGAACTCTCTGCCAACCACTATGTCTTCAAGATTTCTACATACTTTCTCCTCCAGTAGCTTTAGTACTCCTGTCTTAATATCTGAAGCTCTGATCCATTTTGGCTTCAGTTCAGTGCACATGGAACTAAACATGAACTAAACAGGGAACTATTTATTTATTCTTGAAGCTCATTAGTCTACTTATGTGTAACCTAAATCATAGACTCTGTCTTTCACATACAACAGTATTTTGATAACATTTCCATTTAATATAGGAATTGGTTCCTGAATTTATCTACTTCATCGTTATCATATGTGTTGTATTCAAAATTACTCTTTGTCAGCTCAGTCCACTGCCTTTCCAGAAGTTCATCCCACAAATATTTTTCTGCTAAGAAAGTAACTAGGTTATTAATTCACTCAATAGGAAGCAAATAAATATTCTATGAAACCACTGGAAAATTGTAGGTGTTTTCTTTCTTCAAAAATACAGATATAATAAAAAAAAAAAGGCAGCTGCCAAAATTAGACTGTATGCAATCTATGCTAAGGTACTCTTTGTTGCTCAAAATTATCATATGAAATAAATATGATCCTGTCTTAGGTTTATCAAAAGGAGAAATCAAAGTCTAGAGGTACAATATCATTTTTTGTGGTATCAAATGAATGAATGAATGAATGAATGAAGCAAAGTCTCCAATACTTCTATACTATATAAAGGATAACATCAAGGAACACCTAGAAGATATGATCCCACCTTGGAAATCCTAATGAATTCTACTGTGACCTAATTATAGCAACATTACTCTTGAACTTATTATGTTCCAGTATTTTACACACATGATCTGCCATTTAACTTTATGAGATAGGCACAGGATAAGTACTACTAAGTAAATGTTTATTCTCCATTTATCAACAAGAAAATTGAGACTTAGAGGTTGAGTAATTTCCTCAATTTACATGTATGTGTTAAATAACTGAGCCAAGACTCAGATTTAATTCTTAACACCATGATTTAGCCACTGCACTACCTGTTCCTTCAAGCAGTTCCAACTTCTGTCTCCTCAAGTGTCAAGCACATATGTGCTCTTGAGTCAACACAGGCTTTTCTTCTTCTGGAGAACTAAAAGAGAGTACCATACAACCGAAAAAAAGAAGAGGGGTTCAGCCCATGTTGTTTCACCTCATTTCTTCTTTGTTAGCCCAACAGAAAGAGAATGAAAGAATGTGAGAGGCAAAAAAGAAAAAAAAAATGACACGGGTAATATGCAGACAATTTAGGATAAGTAAAATACATATTTCTCTTGAATAACTTGGCAAATTCAATTAAATGCACCCCTGGATTTTTAAGTGGGAGAAAAAAAATATTGGTTTCACCTGAATTCTTTTCTTCTTGGCCCAGAACCAACTAACATAGACTGTATATTTACTGTAAAAAGTCCTAGAAACCTAAGGGTAATCCTAGTTCTAGCATTAGCAGTTGAACCTAGTGAGAATCAATCTTTCACGTCTACCCTCAGTAATATAAAGCTATTAAAACCCATCAATTTTTTATTATAGAGGTAAAGTAACATTAAATTTATTAGTATTACACTGTAGTCTAATTTTTTATAATACTATTAAACTGTGTATGATTAAACAATAACACACACTTTTGTCTAGTAAACAATTGGTATTGCAAATGCTTTAAGGTAATTCTGATAACTAAAAAGCAATAGTAAAAAATATTCATAATTGGGGCCGGGGAGATGGCTCAGTAGGATAAGTGCTTGAATGGCAAATGCAACGATCTGAGTTCAACCCCCAGTTCCGCCAAAAAAAAAAAACATTCATAATGATCACCAAAGATACTTGAGGTTATTAATAATGATGAAAATTCAAAGACAAAGCAAAAATGTTTTACAAAGATCAATTTAAATATAATGGGAGATTTTAAAAGATTACTTCAAGTAAATTTCAATGTTTCCATACTCTCATCCTCCTTATCTGTCTTTCTTTCCCTAGTCAGATATGATGCAGCTTATGCCTGTTACATACATACAACATAGCAAATGTTTACTTATTGTGTTTAGGAATGAATGAGAGATTTGTTCACTGGCTTTTATCTGTATTGTCTCATATTTTTCAAATGCAAGTTTTATGAGTACCAATTAATATCTCATGACTGCTTTAGTACAGATTGTACGTAAATCATCAGTGAAGGCAGGAGTTTTTGTTTTGTTAACTGCTATATTGCCACTGTCTGGAATATACAAGGTGTTCAATAAATACTGGTTGAATAACAACCCACCAAAAAAAAAAAAAAAAAATTCAAATGTATCCCTGCCAGTGAGCTCCGATCAGTGCCAGTCCTGAGCAGGAGCACCCCACTCCTGGCTTCCCTTTAGGGGCCAGGGAGATGGCTTGAGTTCAATCTCAGTTCTGCAAAAAAGAAAAAAGAAAAAAAAAAAAAAACAAAAAACGCCCCATGGCACATAATGCTAAGCCTCTTCTATTTTATTCTAGGGATTGAACCAGGGCCTTTTGTGACTACGGATTCACTCTATATCACTGAATTGCTCTCCCACATCCTGGATCTCTTTCTACTCTGAAACAAACATAACAAAGCAACTAAATCCATTATCATTATGTATTATTTCCTATACACATATTCAATTATAAAATGGCTGTCAGATTAGATATGTAAAAAGTGTAAGATCTGGGAGGTCTTTCCTTTTTATTAAATAATGGATGTCTTAGGGCCTGCGATTGACACAGAGATGCATTCTGTCCCCAAACCTGTGCTATTGTATCCCCTATCTTGCATGTGCCAAAATATATTGTAATGACAGTTACCATTCCCTATATTCATCATACTCTTTAACCTGCTATGACGTTTCTCCTGTGCCTTAGGTCCATCATTCCACTGCCCAGTTCCATGTACTATAAAGCCAAAACCAAATATCCCTTCTTGCTGCAATATTCCTACCTCAGCCTCCCTTCATTCCCAAGCACACAGGGTCTCCTTTCTAAGAATTCTCTAAATGACTGCAGCCTGATGCTGAAATCTGCTCCATGCCTACTTATGCTATCTCTTCGGTCTTCTGAAGAGCTGCTTGTAATTTATTTTTCCATCCAAATCCTATATTTTTAAACTTACTTTTAGAAAATAAGAGCTTAGAAAGTACTACAAAGCACATATATCTTATTTTTAGTCATGATAAAAGAAACTAATTTTGATTGTGATCTACTCAGTTGACACAATCTAACCACACAAATTTCAGCGGTGAAATAAATATGATTAATGATCTGACATATCATCAAATCTGAAGTCAGGATTTCAGTAAATTTATTAAATATTTGTCGTTGATGAGATTAGATTACAAATTAACTCTAAAATAACTTCATGGGCTGCCCAGATAGTTCAGTGGACTAACGCACCTGCTCAAGCAGAGCACAGCAGCAGGGGTTCAATCCCCACTGTGCTCTTCTCCTCCCAGCCCCGGGGTGTGCTGAGATGGCCAATGAGACTGGGCATAGTGGCACATGCCTGTAATCCCAGGGCTTGGGAGGCTGAAAACAGGAGAATTACTACAAGTCTGATCTACATACTGAGACCCTGTAGATCCTGTACTAAAATGCATTAAAAAATAACTGCAAAGTTTTATGTTTATATCTATGAATGTACGTATACAGAATCATTCACTGCCTGACTAAAGCTTATTTTCCAGTAACTGTGATCTTTAAATTAATTTCTTTAAGAAATATCAGCAGACTGTAATTTCAGCATAGTTATTTTTCCATGCAGATAAGAGAAATAAACGTGTAACACAAATTCCTTTGAACCCACTTCAGGTGATCATGAAAATGAAATAAGATCTCCTTTTGTTCTATTTGTCCTGCCTTTCTGCTGACAGCCATGACACTGGTTGAAATTTAGATTCTTCTTGAGAATTGAAAATTGCATTTCCAAATCTGACGCCTCTTGGGAAATTATCAAAGGATTATTGTAAGGGAAAATTACCAGCTACAAATGAATGCTCTATTTTGACAGCTAAGATAGCAATTCATCTCTATTTTATGTTTCTCAATTATGCCAATGGACTCCTAGGGAACCACAGACTCTTCTCCTGTTCAGATTTATAGACATTTTTAAAGTAATATAAGTAGTAGGAAGATGAAGACTTCCACACAAATACATTGTAATATTTCCAAAATGCCTGTTTGTTAAACATTCAAAGCAGTAGAAAAAGAGAACCTACTTCATTTAAACTTCAGGTCTAAATGATAGAGAAACAGCACTCAGTCAGTACCACCTGCCATGCTCCAGGGAGCCGTGTAAGGAATTGTATACTAAGCCTACATCTGGGCCACTGGAGAAATTAGGTCTCTTTTCCTGAACAGAGAGTGAGTTTCCACTCTTCTCAATCACCAGATACTTTACTGGCATGAGAAAATGTCCAATCAAATAGTGACCCCTCCAAATCACAGGGGGTACCTGCAGCATCTGTATGATGTAACTAATTTTCACATTTGTCTCATTCACCTAAATTAGCAGCTAGGTTTCAAGTCAAAGTTCTATAGATCTCCAAAGTTCAAAAAGAGATGACAAATGGATGAAATGCCTATGACGTTTATTTTGGAATCTATTTTTTATCATTAAAGCTAGACTGTTTTCTAGACTAATTAGTTTGGTTCGAAACCTGTGTTCATTCATACAAAACTTCAGAAAAGCCCTAAAATGCAAATCATTGTGTGTGGTCCCAAACAGATGGTAGTTCAATGCTTGATATGAGTGAATTGTTGTAACCATGGATAGGGTTATATGCCACTGTGCTAGGATCTTTTCCTAAATTGTAACATTTAATACTATGTTCCTTAAGTAAGTGCATCACACCTCAATTATAAAAATGAAGAAATCAAGGCTTCTTAGGTAAGACTAGACACAACACAACCAAAGCCTCATAACGCTATGTAAACCCAAGGCACATGCCAAAGGCCACCGACCTCAACACCACCAGTACACCCAGCCACCACTGTACCCACGGCACAACACAGGGCAAGCTATGCTAGCCACTGCTGCTCTAGGAAAACTTGCAAAAATCAGAATCTTTCTCAGTTACTTATCAAAAGGTTACAGACTCAAACTTTTATCTCTACAACAGTGAAAGTCAAATAGAAAATTGATTAGTACTCAAGCTATAGTACTACTTACTCATCAGATTAATTTGACTCATTTAGTGCCATATACATAATGCTCAATATGGATATGATAATTTTACTATATTTTTTATGATGAGAGCAAACCTTCAAAAGTCTATCTGCTTGAGATTCTTCAATTTTCTGTAAAAGAATGTCAATGGCACTTTTTGGTCAGTAGGCAAGGCCACCTAAAAGTTTTCTCTGAGCTTGACAAGGAAAAGAAAAACTTGCAGATATATTTTAATACTAAAAGTATTGAGACATCATAAGATTAATACACATTACCTTTGACGTCTGCACCTGTGAGAGATACTTAAAGTCGTGGTCATCAGCTCACAGTAACCACTGCTTGGGGAACTCTGAACAAGGAGACTGCTGCACATGCATTTTCTATTTCTTCTCTAAGCTCCAGCGGTGTAATAGATTTCTACAGTACATAATATCCTCTAGGGTCCCCCATATTAGAATAACACCAGCTGTGGGGAAAAAAAATTGGTATTTCCTTTCCTGAAGTGTATATACATATTTTTGGCAGACTGTGTGTGGAGGGAGGGCGTTTTTTTGTGTATATACAGTATGTTTGTTTCTGGCAGCACTGACAAATACAAATATAAAACAGCGATACTTCACTAAATAATTCCTTTATTTTATATTAAAAATAAGTATTAGTACTTTGCCAGAAATAATCTTATTGAGTTGTAAGATCATTCAAAAACCTGTTCTGCGCTGCTATAAGAAACCAGGAACAAGAGAAATTTGACATCCCATAGCAATGCATCATCATTAATCTTACCATTGAGAGTGAATGATTATATAACATGTGTTTACATTTTTTTAAATTTTTGTCATTTATAACATACTCTCAATATACTAACCCCTTTAACTGCACTAATTTATAATTTATCATAGAAACCTTTGTGGTGGATTGACAAGTAGTGATCAACTTTTAACACCTATCTGAACTGAGCCAGTGTGGTGCTGGGCCCAGCTAAGGATGGTTCCCTGCAGCGTAAGAGGCAGAATTGAAGAGGACTGTTAGTCTGTGAGAGAAGTCATTTGGAAGCTATTGTGGAGCTGTAGGAAGCTGCTGGCACTCTTGGGCTAACCTGCTGAAGGACCTTCTCATGCTGGCTTTCCTGATGAACTTGGCTGTTCTCGTCAAGGAGGAGCTCGGGTCCTCCTTGTTGCTGAGAATGATTTTGGTCCACCTTGGGGAGCTCTGGTCCTCACTTTGAGCATCATTTCCTGGTTCCAGAGGGCCAGATGGTGCACTGCTCAGTGGTCTGAAGAAGCTCATTGAACTGGCTTTCCCGACAGGAGCTGGGCTTTCCTCACCCTCGGAGGAGCTCGGGGCCTCACTGGTGCTGGAGATGGTGGTGGAGCTTGTCAGGGGAGCTGTAATGGGCTCTCGGCCTCCACTTTAACTCCTAGGAGTCACTGTTATGAGCTCTAGGTCTTCAGCTGCACTCATGCAGGACATTGCTGTGGCATCCAGGCCCTCAGCTGGATTCTTTGATGTGTGGAAGAATTCCTGCACTTTCTTTGTATGTGACACTTAGGGTGACTTATAAACAATCATGTAAAATGTGTCTTGTATTTTATTTTTCTCCTTGCAAAATCTCAAACCAAGAAATCTTCATATTTTTTTTATAAAATTAATATATATTTAAAGTTAATCTGCCACCTTTTCCACAAAATCTAACAGCAAATGTGAAAATATGACATCTAAATAATATTGGTCAGGCTACAACAAGATTATAATCCATACTCTACCTTTAAGAGCTTTTAGAACAAAAAAGTAAAATCAGGAAAAGCAAAAGCTAGCACAGAATTAAAAGGTCACCTGAACAATTTTCATTTTTAGTTCTATATAAAGATTTCTTGACTTTTAAAAAGAACATTAATATATAGCAGAGAAACAAAGAAAACAGTGAAATTTAAAATTCATCTCTAAAAATATCCAACCACAAGCTTTTCCCTATTTAAAGAAAAAAATTAAAATACATAAAATTATATAACAAATAATATTTTTGTAAGTTTTATCCAATTTTGGAAATTTGGTGAACTAAAATCCCAAATGACTATGTTCAATAGAATTAAGAAAAAATTATAATTTTTATTTAAATATATTTTTGAAAGCAGAACAAAATTCTGTATCACTATATCACCCATTCACACTCCTTTCAAAATATTCTAAACTACCTGATCCCTCAGCAATGTATCATTTGTACCAATGACGTGGCATTGAGCAGTACTTGGTCACTAAAAGGTCCTGGCAAACAAAACGTCTAGCAAAACAAAAATATGTCTAGCATGAAAAAATTACATGCATCTACATCCCACATTATACTTCATTCTGACTTTAAAGACCACATCTAAGTCCTCATCATAAACTAAGACACTTTATAATAATGCAAGTAATACTAAGATATTTTATTCTAGCTTGATGAAACGTGGAGGGGCCTGAACAGCAGGACGGTAGTGTTCTGTGCCACATCCTCCTCCATGAAGAATTCGGTGCATCTTGCCAAATATTTTACAAGGTATTGCTTTACTTGTAATTATACAAACTTCCTCTAAAAAATTCTATGTCCTGAGTTTTAGATTAACATGATTTTCTAGAGCAACAGAATTTAATGCCAGCATAAACAATTCACCATAATAATTCAGAATGTAATATCAGGCTGACAGCATAAATGAATGAAGAAAGAAAAGTGTTACAGAAAAACAGAAGCTATCTGAATCTCACAGCCAGATATTCCAGTGCTCTTGCTGTACCTGCATGTCCAGTACAGTAGTCATTAGCCATGTGCACTATTAACAACTTGAAATATGACTCATCAGAACAGGGATGAGGGCCAACCAGAGAGCTCAGCAGACTACAGTGCCTGCTTAGGCAGGTGCAGAGACCTGGGTGATCCCCAGTGTGCTGTGCGGGGCCTGCTCCAGAAGAGCAGACTGAGACTGGGCCTGGTGGGGCACACCTGTAATCCCAGCACTTGGGAGGCAGAAAACAGGGGGATCACTACATATCTGATCTATGTAGTGAGACCCTATAAACCCTGCACTAAACATATAAAAAAAGAAAGAGAACTGGGATGAGCTGAATATGGAACATGCACAGCAAATCTCATTTACTCTGAGAAAGCAACATCAATATCTCTATTAATTTTTGTACCAACTCTGCTGAAAAATAATATTGTGGTTATACTATATCAAAACATATTATTAAAATGAGTTTCACCTATTATTTTACCCTTAATATCGCTACATAATTTAAAAATTATATGCATAGTACATATTAATTTGTATTTGATAGCACTGTTCTAGAACATTAACCTTTATTTTGTGTATCTCTTTTGCAGATTTCAAATACATAAAGTTATTTCTTTTATGAAATGTCTATCTTTTCATTAGTCAACTAAAATTCTCCCTTGTCTCTCGGGAACCTATGTTTACATAATCTAAATGCCACACCGATCAACAAATGCCACGTGTGTCTCAGAAATAGGCACCACTTCACCAGCACTCTGTCCCCTCATCAGGAAGCCTTCCCTTCACTTCACACTCATTACTGTCCCTATTCTAAAACACTGTTCTCCGAACTCCACTGTGGTCCCAAGTCTGTTCTACACTTAGATAAATGCGCCTGAGGCCAAGGACTAACAACAAAACGAGGATATCAAATTTTTATTATCACAAGAAAATAATTAAAAATGATTCCAAAAGAGTAGAGTTTTTGTTAAGTTACAGCAATAACTAATACTATTATTCAAAAGGAAAAAATGTTCATATACCATGGCAAAGGCTATTTTCTCAGATAACTGCTTAATTTGAAGACCTTTATTTGAGAGGAATTAAGGAAAAAATGTGCCTGGAACACACTACCGAGATTTAAATTAAAGTCACTTATATGTGATTGACAACAAATTACCAAACCAAATCGTCACTGAATCAGTATTTTGAAAGCAGGGACCATTTCATAGTCCTGGCAAAAATTAAGTGCCCACAATAAATGAATTTATGAGTATATATCTACCCTTAGAAATAAGAACGGGGTAATAGTTATAGTACTCTCTTTTCTTCAACCAAATGGAAGCAGTGTCCTTTTTTCTTTGTACAGGGTCTGCAGGTTTCACTATACAGACTGGACTCATAGTTTTCTCCTGTTTCAGCCTCCCAAGAGCTGGGAGTACAGGCACATGCCACCAGACCCAGTCTCAATCGCAGTCTCAGTCTACCACGGGGGTAGAACCCAGCACAGCACACCAGGGATCAAACCCAGGTCCCTGCATCTGCCTAAGCAGGTGTTTTAGTCCACTGAGCTATCTGGTCAGCCCTTGAAAGCAGTGTCTTAACAGACACACCTTAACAATCCTATTCAATTACAAGTGAATTAATCAACAGACATAGAAGAGTAGTTACTTTTCAGTTTTCTATTCCTCTATCTAAGAACCAATAAAGATTTGTGAGAATGGGGCCATACTGGGGTGGTACCAAGGGGCAAAAGGTGAGAAGTGGCTGGGAGAAATTAGTTTTAGACATGACACCAAGCTGGATTTTTGTTTCATGAATTACCAGCCAGGTGGTAATTATAACTATGGTTACTATTCTGGAGCCTTTTGCAAAAGCCCAATGCTGTTACTGTTGGCATTATGGGCTTGTGTGATTCATACTCTACGACATGGGAGACAGCACAATGACCTTTTCAAAGAAAGAGAGGAGGGGGCAGGCAGGAAATGTGTACAGGTACAGAATGGGGCCAACAGCCTGCCTGCACCTAACTGCAGTACTCCAACAGTGGAAAAAGGTGGCGCCTATATTCTTTTAAATCTGTACTTACAACACGAAGATTTATGAATCTTCAGGAGATTATGAGGCTATTTTCCAGAGTCTCTGCCATGAAAAGAATTAAAGTCTATTTCCATTAACCTCATAATTCAAAATAAAATACCAGTTAACATTCCAAGTGTACTTAAAGTTCTTAAAAAAATCATTCTTATATGTAAGCAATACTGGTGAGTTTCTTCAGCTTTTCTTTACTTCTTCAACCATGTATTCCCTGGTATGAGGAGAATTTTTGATAATTATACTGATTTCAGTTATTTATATTTGTCGTGTTATAAATTTCAATTTTAAGACTTCTCACCGATATGTGTTCTCTTCAGGCAGAAAACATAAGAAAAACTGTCAGTAGAAATTTTACAAGTCAATGAGAAGCATAAAACAGTAATTCTACACAAATTCTCAAGGTAGCTGCATCTACAGAATATCAAATATATATGGTAAAAAATAGGATAAGAATATATATATATATATATATATATATATATATATATACATATATACTTGTTCTTGCTTTTCATTTATTATGGCAAAGTCTATACATATTTTAAGTGGTTTTTTTTAGACAAGTTTTTGTAAGGAATATTATGAAGTCATCTCTTTCATCATTTATAAACAAGCCAGGACCCATAAAAAGAAAACAGTACACCATACACCACCTCAGTAGAAAACAAAAGAATAATTGAAAGTTTACTTTAATATTATGAAAGTTACTCAGATCCCATCTATAATGTAATAAAGTTTAGCATCTAAACCAAACTCCATGTTATGTTTGAGTTTTTCTTTGCTAAATCATGTGCCTTCTCCAAATAAATACAAAACTAAAAGCTAACCTCTTTATGCTAAATTACTAACATTGTATTAAAATACATTTATGATACAGAATATAAAATTCTGTAGTACAAAGTAATTTGATATTTATATTAATCTTTAAACTTTCAGTCATTTCTCCATCAAATACGGACTCAGAATCTTCTGGGCACTGGCAATTCAGTAGTGAGCAAGACAGCCACTGTCCCTGAATTCACATCAGAAAGTAACATCAAATTACGGCTTGCACTATTTTATTTTTATTTTTACATGTCTTGTGATCAAACTGAGGACCTCATATATGATAGGAAACGGCAGAACACTGACTTCTATAATTAACAAAAATTGTGAAACACTCAAGAAAATAATGATTACAACATATTAAAGGGGCATAAAACAGTGGGATGTTGTAGGGACAGATTAGGCAGAGAATTCCCAGCTGAGTTTGGAAGGAGGAGAAGGACATACACACATCAGTGAGGTGGCATTAGGTGGAACGATGGGAACTCCTCTGGGAAACAAGTGCTTGTGAAGAGTCCTGGGCTGCGAACAATTAAAAGAAATACTAGGGGCCAGGGGGACAGCTCAGTAGAATAAGCGCCTGCCTGGCAAGTGTAAGGTCATGAGTTCAATCCCCGGTACCGCAAAAAAAAAAAGGAAATACTAGGAGGAGGCTGTTGCCAAGAGAGTGAGGAGGGACAGCAAGGAGGTTTTGAGTGGAGATGGTGATGTGGGCAACGCCGAACTGTGCGTGGATTTTATTTTATGTTGTTCATAATAAATTTTATTTTAGAATATGAAGGTTTTGATCAGTGTTGATAAATGTTACCAGGGGAATGCTGTTGCCAACAGCATATCTGCATTTATCATAAGGTCTAAGTCTTCTATGCTGTAGTGAGTGGGCATAGTGGGGCAAAACTGTGTGAGACTGTTGAAGATGTAAGTGCAGAAGTCCAAGCAGCACACAGGAACACCCTGCAATGAACTGTTAGGAGTAGAGAGGGAGGAGGAAAATAATGGCGAGGTCTCGTTCATAGGTATGGTCATTTCCTGAGTTTTCAGCATTCTATTAACTCATGATGCTCCCGTTGTGTATTTTTTTGTAATTCCTCCCTTATGGCTAATGAATGTCATAAATTTGGCAAGGTCATTTAATTTCTTAGAGATGAGAAAACATACATTTTATGAGATGAGAGTGCTGACACTGGCAAAGGAGTGACAGAGCCTTTATGTCATCTTCGATCTGATTAATCAAAGGCACAAGTAGGTCTTAAGTCAACAATGAACAGAAAGAAAAACTACAACCTGTATTTCTAGATACACACAAACAATGGCTGGAGATATAAGTGAAAATTCAATGCATAATCAACCCATAAAAAGGAATTCACAACTGGAATCAGAGACATGCAGATGTAATTTTTACATTCAGAGGCAAAAATGTCAAAAGGTTGACGTGAATCCACCTTGAGTCAATATGGTCAAAGTCTACTTCAGGATAACATGGTATGTGTAAAGACTAATAACTTGCTACATATATCACAGGCTGATTCCTTGCTTTAAATTTTTTGTCAAGCTAGTTTCCCTGAGGCTTTCTAAAGGTATTTAAACTATACATGACTTTTCTGAGACGAAACTATCAAAGGAATAAGTGTTTATTAATAATATCTGTGGCTTCACAGGAAATAAAATGCTTGCATATTTCTAGCTCTCTCCAGTACAGAGCAATGAAGAATAATGCACAGAAGTGGAGATGTATGTTCTGAAAATTTATTAAAGATTTGTATTGGCCCAGCCAAGTAGCTCAGCAGATTAAAGTGTCTGCTTAGGCAGACTCAGGGGCCCAGAGTTTGATCCCCTGGCCTGCCGTGCCAGCCCCACCTATGTGGCATGCGCCTGTAATCCCAGTAGTTGGGAGGCTGTAAACAGGAGGATTGCTACGAATCCAATCTACGCAGTGAGACCCTGTACACCTTATCCTAAATACAAAAAAAAAAAAAAAAAAAAAAAAAAGAATGGAAGGAAAGATGATTTTCTTGACCTCTGTCCGCCCCTCAAGTGGTTGATTTCTTATATAGACCTAGTGATCTGGGAAAGATATTCTTTAGGAACATACAGCTTGAGTATGGTTTTCACTTCCTCTGTACAAACATGTACATAGACACATAGACACACACAAGAACACACAGAGATTTCCCAA
>NW_004524675.1:2424128-2441654 GCF_000260255.1 Octodon degus | reverse complement strand
AAAAAAAAAAAAAAAAAAAAAGACTTGTATTGCCTCCCAGAACCATACTCATAAGAAAAATGAGGTCTGAGCTTCATGACACTGAAAATTCCTGCAGTACAAAGAATGTGCCATCATCTTAAAGGATTATGTGTATGAACATAATCAACAGCCAGATGTGCTTGTTTCAGGATAACATACCAGGATCTAAGTGGAATAATGATCACTCCACTACAGAGTAATCGGTATTGTGTACTATTTTTCACATAGTGAAAAATGTAACAGTATTTTTTAAGGTCAGTATTGTCAGTATATTAAGACATATCAAATATTAAACATTATAACAAGATATTCCCTCATATATTGATATATTATGGAGTTGGGGTGGTAGCTCGGCAGTCTCAGTGTCTGCCTGACAAAGCCTGAGTTTGATCCCCGTACCACATGCATTGCCAGTCCCAGAATCCAGGACTCACAGTGTCAGCCTTGAAACCGTGTGTGGTGGAACACACGTGTAATCCAAGCACTGTGGAGGCTGACAGGAGGAGCACTATGAGTCCAAGCTCCATTACAAGATCTTGTACAAAAAAAAAAAAAAAAATTAAAAAAAAAAAATATATATATATATTGCTTAAAATTAGAATTTCACAAGGAACGTTTAGAAAACACTCTCTTTACTTTCTAAATCTTCAAACACAAGACAATACCAACTCAAGTGACAACATATTATTTTGTTAATTACTTGCCAAATAAGCTAAAAGTAAATTGAATAGAATCCAGCAAACAAAAGTTATTAAGGCAAATGCAAATGAATGTTTTTGTGTAAGCAGTCCCATTGCTAACACCTCACCTGTTTATAACTGCTCCTATGCTTCTATTCACAATATACCAACTCAAGAAAAATGGTTCTTAAAAGATCACTTCAACCAAGTTATGATTATTTTTAAAAGTATCTCAAAAAATGAAAATATTCAGAGTTAGCTTACAGCTATCTCTTCAGGACCTGAATTTGTGCCAAGTTATAAAAAGATGTGGAAAAACAGAGAAGAAAAGTTTTGTCTTTATGCCAAATTTACTTGTGATTCTCACCTTAAAATCTGAACAAGAATAATAGTTTCTAGTTGGGTTGAATAAATAACAACGATGCAATAAATATTTCCTGGGGTCAAAATGTTCATCACTTTAAATTCTTTAGAATATTTAAAATTCTGTCACGACATTTGCAGGCTTGTTTTTAAATGCTAATCACCCTATGAAGGTCAAATTTCTTGATAAACATGTTGAGAGTCTTTTTCCTTGAAAGATAATATCAAATTTATGTACGAAATTTCAGGACGATTTTTAAAAATGGTGTAAGAAGGGGTTCTCTGGGGTTACAGCCTCATTTTACTCTTGGAAAACTAAGATTCACAAAGGATTCTCTTAGTCACAGACTAACGTAGCAGTAGAGCTGTGTTGTAGTTAATCATGGTGCCAACTTCAATAGAGGAAGGAATGCCAAGAAGATCAGTGGAGCACAGTTCTGCGTGTGTCTGCATGACCGATGTGGAAACTGCAAAGGGAAGAGAGTACACTCAATCTCATGACCTCTTCCCTAGGGGGCGTCCTCCAAAGGGCCTAGAGCTGGGATATAATAAAAAGGAAAAGAAGAAGGAAGTCTGGTCTTGCTTGGAGAAGCTCCAAGCTTCACTATCACTTGTGGAAATTCATCTCTAGTTCCTTCAGACTTCCAGGGTAGATTCTTCACTCTCCCAAGATGACCCTTTGTCATATCCGCAGGACAGGCCCAAGCTCCGCAGGGAACTCCACACCTTCCTCTCTTTAGACTTGATCCTCCAGCTTTCCAGCGTGCAGGCTTCACTTTTGTACTCTTCCACCGTGATGGAGGTGGCCACTGAGAGTATAATCCAGAAATCCTCTCTCTCTCTCTCTCTCTCTCTCTCTCTCTCTCTCTCTCTCTCTCTCTCAAATCTATCCCTCTAGTGAACCCTAACTGATAAAAGCTGGAAATGGAAATCATATCTTTAGAATCTAAAGCCAAATAACCAATTTTCAATAAATTAAAACAATGAAGACTGATCTAGAACTTCATTCATCAGATGGCTGTATTTATCCCACAAATATGTGGGCAGCAAGTGTAAAAACCTAAGAAAACATTCTGTATTACAGAAGCAAAATATGACAATTGGTAAATAAGATGTTGGAGGTGTCATTATTAGCATTCAGTGAGACAGAATTTAAACTAACGCCATGTCATTTTAGGCCAATCAAGATTTAACTAAGCAGAACAAGCTCATTCATATAACAGAAATATTCAGAGAAGGTTTCTGAGTACATGTTCATATCATAAAGAAAAATGAACTTTTCTGCATAATCTCAAACTTACTACCTATTTACAAAAAAAGGACTTAACTTTTATAATTCTTAAAAACTCAGTCATCAGAATATAAAATAGCAGGGCCCAGGCGTTAGCTCTGCCATCTAAGTGCCTGCCTGGTAAATGCAAGGACTTCAGTTGGAGCTACAGTACCGAATGCCTCACTGGCCCTATGCCAAGCCAGCCACTGAAACCAGGCATGGTGGCGCACACCTGTAATCCCAGTGCAGGGGAGGCTGGGACAAGAGGGTCACTATGAGTCTGAGCTGCGTAGTGCGACCCTGCAACAAATATAAATAGGCATGCAGTTTGCTATGGCCATGAAAATAGACTCCACAATTCTAGCCCTCTGGAACTCAGGTGCTATCTGAACAGGAACATGGGTAGGACTCATGACTGGAATGAGCTATCACTACCTTGATTAATTTACTCATCAACTGAATTTTCAGTTAATTATTAGAAGCATTTCCTCTTTTGAGGTCATCCTCACCTAATCAATTCTTTTACCAGAAGTTAAAAATATCAGAAACATATTCCCCTGTTATCCTGGAAGAAAACTAAGGACCATGTCATGAACTTCCCATGGAGGACACCGTTTGGCTCAGAACTCACATAGTTTTGAGAATCTCATGACCTCTTCCCTAATATATTCAACCCACAAAGCTAGCCAGCACACACATGGTGAACTTATTATTATATAAAGAAATTAATGGATACAACAAAAATCAGAAAGAGCATTCTTACTCTTCTCTCGTTGCTGGGACAAATATCTGACACCCAAAATGAAGGAAGGAAAGGTTTATTTAGGTCACAGTTACTGGAGGTTTCAGTCCATATTCAACTGGCTCCAAGGCAGAGCAGCACAGGGCAGAGAACAACCTTCCACAGCAGCAGCAAAGAGCAAGAGCAAGAGCAAGGGAGGAGGAAGCAGCTCAAGCAGCAAGCTTCTCAGTCCGCCTTACAGTGAAATGCAAATTACCTGCCCCAGAGCAGGTGCAGCATCCGCACCCACAATAATCAATCACAAACTCCACAAGCCACCCCAAGACAGCTTCAGGCTTTGGGGGGGACAACTATGCGCAAACCGTAACAAGCATAAATGTAAATCCCTAGACAAACCATGGAGATACACTAATAGATATCTTAATTTAAGTCATTCATGACCTTGGTCAAACAAAATAGCCAGCAAAATGATCTCAGATTCATGAAAAACACGAAATATTAAATATGTGCTCATTTTAGAATAAAAATATGGTGCTAATTAGTTATACAACAATAAAAATGTAATGCAAGGGAAAACTAAATCTTTATCCTTGGCACATTCTCCAAGATTAAAAAAATACCACAGTAGGTATTTAGGTATTTAACTTTCTTGATTAGATTATCTTCATTGGAAAACAATATGACTGATTCAGTATAATTCAAAGAAACTGTCAGAACTGTTAGTGTCACTCACGTTTCCAGTTTTCAAACATTTTTCTCAATAAATACTGTGAGTTTTCAGGTCATGGGTATCATCCCTATGTCATACTAGAGGAAAAAGGACCCACAGCAGTTACACTTCCAAGAGCGATGCTACCAACTTACATTTTTTCTACCTTGATATTCTCTACCTTTAGATATTTCCTTTTGAAATTGTTTAGCTGTGCGAGGCAGTTGGGAGTTTCAGAGAATTTTCTTGTAAATCTGGTGTCATTTAAAACAAGAATGGGGATTATTGTGATGCTCATCTTGCTTATGTCTGATGTCCCACAAGGCCCTTATCCAGCAAGTTTCATAGGCTAAACATGTACTGTATTTGCTCGCTGACTGACTACAAGTATGTTGATCAGGGGGCATGTTACTTTCACTTGTTAGAAAAAAGATTCATCAGAATTATAATTATCAGTGGCACTACTATGAGATTATATATTCTTTGTGCAATTATACATTAATTGTCACAGAAAGTATACAGGGAAGCTTTGATTCTTTATTAAATGAGAAAACAATGTCAGAAGTGATTCTATGAAAGTAGGTAGACAGCTCTACAAACACAAATTCTGATATGTCTGCTCTAAAACTTACAATGCTTTCATGATTTCCTTACTGTGTGAGGAGACTTTACTACGTAAAGACTTTACCACGCAGCAGCACCAGTATGTTCTTTGTACTGAAGACTATCAGGCAAAGTATAACTTTTGGACATATTATTTTCACAATAAAAAATACTCTTTTACAAGCCATACGCACTAGCACATTCTGCAACTCCAGTATTCTAAAAGTCTGAAGCAGGAGGATTGCGGGTAGGATCAATCCCAGTCTGGACAACTCAGAGACTTAGTGAGACCCTGCTTCAAAAGATTTTTTTAAATAACTAGGGATGGAGCTCAGTGCCAAAGCCCTGGATTCAGTGATTCGATCTCCAGTACCCACCTGCCCCTTCCCCCTACAAAGGTCTTTTATCTTGATCACTAATTACTTAAAGTAAGCTGTGGCATCGCTGACACGGTGCTCTGACAGGGAAAGTTATGCTTTTTGTTAAAATTCACAAAGTTTCCCAATTGCACTTAAACATTCACAGAGCACAATATTCATAACAGAAATTTTATAGCAAAATATTTCTACAGAATACAGTAAATTAAAATTTCAAATAATATTTTTATACTTTAAATGTAACATTCTTTTTTCTGCTCTGTACATTGAACAAAATGTTTTAAAGCTCAGGTGGTTCGAGGTTTTAGTGAAAGGGGCTGGAAAAGACAGCTCAGTGAGCTCAGCGGTCTAAAGCTCCTGCTTACGCAGGGGCAGGGGACAATGGTTCAATCCCTGGCACCACATGCCGCCCCAGCCCTGCCCTCAGGGTGGGCTGAGACAGACAAAAATTTCCACAAAGTTTTTTGAAAGCTACAGAATCACTCTGCAAACAGCTCTGATTTGTCTTCACAATATAAAAACCTATTAAGTTTTTTCTAGCACCTAAAATAATGGTGTTGTCTATTTTTTTGTGAAAGAATCTGAGTTTAAAAAAAAAAATACTAAGTTTGACTAAGAAGCTACTATTACATGTGTAGGAACATGATAATTCTCAAAGTGAACGACTGTTACAGAGAAAGTTACCCAATGAGGCCAGCCTCGTTCTTGGGTTCCTCTGGCCATCTTCACTTGCCAATAGCGATTCACAGCCATCGGCCATACAGCATGTCAGAACATAAATCTGTGTCTCTGCAATCTCCCTCTTGATGTCGCATCAGTCCCACTGTGACTCTTCAACTATGTCAAGTAACCTGTAGCTCTTTTTTACTCTCTTCCTATGACCTGCTCCTCTAAGCTACACATACAGAAAAACAAAAAATACCACAGTACCCTCTGATTGAAAAGATACATTAAGACCTCTGAAAAAGTCAGTTGTTCACAGGCAGCTCCAAGGACAACCACCCACTGTCTGGGAATAACACACGGCACCTAAGAACTGCAAAGGCTCAAAGAAGGCACTGCAAAGCTAAATGTGCTTGCCTCTCTCAAAACAATTAGGCCAGGAATTCTTCTGTTTCAACAATCACTGCTGCAACAGCCACAAGGCAGCCATGCACTCATTTATCAAATGTGTTGTTTAACCGCTTTATTGGAAGAAAACTCACCTGCAAATATGGTATTTATTTATTTATTTATTTATGGAACCGGGATTGAACTCAGGCCCTTGCGCTTGCCAGTCAAGTGCTTATTCTTTTTTTTTTTTTTTTTTTTGCAGAACCAGGGATTGAACTCAGGCCCTTGCACTTGGCAGGGAAGCACTTATTCCACTGAGCCATCTCCCCGGCCCCTCAAGCGCTTATTCTACTGAGTTATTTTCCCGGTCCTAAATATGCTTTAGCTAGAACACTAATGAGAAACTTCTGATTGGAAGGAGACATGATGAATCAGTCAGTCACTGGGAGTTTAGACAACTAGAACATAAAATCTTTCCACATGTTAAGTTATAAAGCAGTATGAGTTTTAAAAAATTTAACAGTAGATTCAAACACTATCAGTTGTGGGCCTAAGAAAGATAAGTAAATTGCCTGCAAAAATTATAATTTGCCAAGATCCAGTAAGTTCTTAATAACGTAGGATAACAGCAAGGAGCAGTACAAATTAAAAGCATATTTCTATGTGGGCATAAATGTACTGCGTTATAGATTAGTAGCTCTGCTAATTTATACATTACTTCTGTAAATATTAAAATTAGACTGTCTTCCCTGGGCAAACATCAGCTGACATGGGTAGGTGGCTTTTAAAGATATGCATGAAGAAAAAGTGAAATCATTCTAAAATTAATGAACACATGGGTAATGAAGAGTTAATTATCTGAGTCTACCTACAGGGACATGCTTGAATTCCTGTTAATTTATTGAAGTGAGCACTCACAGGAGGGTTATCCAGGAAATGAAGCAGGTGACATGAGTAAAGGCAAGCAGACAAAATGCACTGCTGCAAAGCTATTTATAAAATAGAATTTTGTGACCCCCCCCCCCCATGAGCAGCAAAGCATGCAACGCACTCCTTCACTTACTGTCCTTGATTGAGATGAAATTTACTTTCATAATAGGTTGAACCATTTTGATAAAATAGGCTGCATTTTTTCTATTTGATTATCATTCGGGGTCTAAAATTGAAGAGAAATCTACATATGTATATATAAGCCATCAGTGTAGCCTGCAGTTACATGTAAGCATTTTCCTCTTCTTGAGATGGTAAGTGATGTGTTTTTAAAAGTCTACTGAATAGAAAAGCTACTGCATAAAGACCTTAACTAAATCAATTTATTTCCAACTGCATAATTTCAGCAATTCCATCCTATAGTTCATCTGTTGAGATACCTACAGTAGTCTTTGCTTCTTTAGAAGCTAGACTATCTCCACAGCTGGCCATTAGAGTGAAATGATGTTAATCTAAACTCTTTACGTATTCCAACTCTATCTTTCTATGAGGGAGGAGACAATAATTTGCTAGAAAAATATATATATATATATATATATATTCTAGTAAAACTTACTCAAACTGAAGGACATTTTATCCTTGCAATTTAGGAAATGGATAAATTACATTAAATGTGAAATTCATGTAAATATAAAGGATTTTGAGAATTTATAACTTAAGAATGAAGATGGCCTAAAATTCTATGGCCAGGGCCAGGAAGATGGCTCAGTAGAATAAGTGCTTCCCTGGCAAGTGCAAGGGTCTGAGTTCAACCCCTAGTTTCACCAAAAAAAAAAAAAAAAAAAAAAAAAAGAAAGGTCTCTGACCACATCAAAGTTCAGAAATAAATGAAAGAACAGGCTTGATTTCATTCTGTACAAGACATACATGTCCAAGTTGGACATGGGAAGAAAGTAAGTCATTGAGCTCGGTGGGGAAGCCAACCATACATCACCATACTACATAAAAAAATGAGTTGTTCTCTATATTTTTTGATACAGAGTTAACACAGAAACTTATACAAAAGAATAATAATAAGGTTGGTGATTTTTAAAATGTTTACCATTAAAAAGGGCCAGCTCAGTGGACTAAAGCACCTGCTTAGGCAGAGCGCAGGGGTGTGCCATGTTAGCCCTGCCCGCGGGGTGCACTGAGATGGTGATTGAGACTAGGTATGGTGGCTCAAGCCTGTAATCCCCACCCTTAGGAGGCTGAAAACAGGAGAATCATTGAGTCTGATCTACATAGTGAGGCCCCATAGACCCTGTACTAAATACATTAAAAAAAAAAAGATAATTGAACATCAAAGGCACCTATGTACACCCAGCTGGAGTTAGAAAAGGAAGCTGCTAATCAACCTCAGTATCTCTACAAACAGGCCAATGGGTTGTGTGCTACACTGAAGTATTTCTATTGGTGGCTTAAAAAGAAACTATATTCCCTACTACAGTCATGAGGATGCTTTCCATCAATAAAAAATAAAAAAAAAACTTAAAAGAATTTAGGAGCATCAAACAACATACCACAAAAATAAAATACAGGAGTGAAAAACAACCTAAGGAAATCTGCGCTGGAAAAAATAGAAATTAATTAAAACTCCTGAATCTGCAAAATATACGCATTTGATATTTAGGCAAGTGGATATTTTCAAGGTATATAAGCATGTGGCCCTTTCCAGAAATCTTTACATGCTACAGACTACAAATTTTAAAAGTAACTTCTCGATAATTTTGGATATGTCAGGTCTTCTCTACTGCAATGTGCTGTATATTCCATGACTGTATGACTACAACATTTAATAACAGAAACAGAAAAATTACACACTTCTGTATCACGTATAGATTAGAAATATTATCAAGAGAGTCATTTCAACTTGTGGCATATTCATAACCTACAAGGAATCACAATATATTGAAGTTTCAACTGACAAAACATACTGGTGAAATGCTATTTTCCAGTTAATGACTACTGTCCCCATCGCTTCTTCTTCTATGGAAGAATATAACTGGATATTTTTTTCTATATTATCCAGCACAAATATTATATAGTAAATAGAGATTATATTAAAAGTGCTCCTAAGCTACTTAGTCTGTATTATTGATTATTGTATGTTTTATCTATGTACACTGATATGATTAAATATTTTGGGGTAGTCTATTTTGACTAGTCTTTCTCTCCAAAGATATACAATCAATTTCTTCCCAATCACAAGATACATCATGACTTCTGAACTTTATGGACATAGAAGAGATAAAAGCACACCCTCCAACGATGGTCTTTAGAAAAACTTATGATGCTACTGAAAAGCAAAATCATCTCCCCGAGCATATCTTTAAATGTCTGGTACTTTGCTTAAGATGATTGACTTCATTATTAAAATCTGTACCGATTCCAAATAGGACAGTAAATTATCTTGAGTAATTCACATAAAGCCATGCTAAGAAATAGGGTTGGACTAGGTGATCTTTCAAGGTTCTGCAATTTTCACCTGTCAGATAAAGAATGGCATCTTAGAACATACGCTTTGGAGATATTTAGCTAGGTAAAGTTTATCTTCTACCTAGAAAATCAGAGATATACCTCATTCATAGAATCACTATGAAAATTATGTGACACAATTATATAAAATACTTAGTATAGTATTTGGAACATAGTAAATATGTCTGTTACTTATGATTTCCTAGAAGCATTCTGAAATAGTAACTCATGTAAATAATTGTTGAGGATTTGCTCTAAGAAAAAAATCCACTGGAAGTAAAAGAGATAAAACAGGAAAAGAGGTGTTTCATGTTGTGAGGTTAGTCTATTATTTGTTAGTAAGTGGTTTTGGAGGGAAAAAAAACCCAGACTTTTAGTGTTTGTCTGAAATACTCTCACCACAGTCAATTTTAGCTTACCCACATAACATCTCTGAATACAGGGTTTAAAAGAAACATTAACAGCCAGCTTCAGTCCAACTGACTGCAGCTCAACTATTTTTCTTAAACTCATCCTGCAGGGATTTCTGGAAAGCCAAGCAGAACACCACAGAATTATTCTACCCAGAGAAAAGAGGCCTGGCCTTTGGTACACCAGATGCAGTGAGGCATTGCTCATGGGATTCCCTGGGGTAAAAGAGGTAATCTTCAGAGGTTTGCATCATCCAAACCCATGTGCCGAAGAGTCCAGCTGTGAAATGCCCACAACTTGGAAAGAGATTCTTCTGCCTGCTAAAAATGATTCTGCTGGATGGTTAAGACCAAGATAAAGCAAGACTTATGTAACAAAAAATTGTAACTATTGTATCTGACAAGGTCAGTCAAATCCCATCAGGACTTACTCTGAAACCCTGTACAACAGTTTGTAGATCTTTTGTCAGTGTCAGCCATCTGGATGAGTCATGGCCATTGCTTGACCAATTTGCTCTCTGTGAAAGCCTGAGAGAATGTTTTCTCTCCACGTGACTCTCTTTAGGCACACTCTACATCATCAATCGCTTTCCCCTGTGGCCCCACAATCTCCTTGAACAGAAAATGTGGGGCACCACTGAGCTACAGGATGTTACAGTACAAGTTCTCTTGTGTCCTTTTTCCTCACTGACCTTGAAGGGCTAGGGCCAAAGTATAAACACGAGGTACAAAAAGTAAAACCACATTACTACAAAGACAATACTCAACGTATTAATTATTGTACCTGTCCTACTAAACAGTTTTGAAACTGCCTCTTTGCTATTTCTTTCTCAATAAAATTAATTTAAAAAATTATTCTGGTGGGCAAGTAATGACATTTAATGTAATCTTACCAATGATGATGTAATGTTTAAGCTTACTACTAAACTTGACTGGATTAACAGTCTGCTGAAGAAGTGACTGGAGCATTAGGGCACTCTACTCAACACTACACTCACCTATATAAGCTATTGTAGCTAAGTGTGATGTTAGGAGGTGAGGCCCCACTGGGGTAGGCGGATCACTAGAGGAAGGCTTTGGAGCACCTATCTCCCTGGTCCTCTTCCTCTGGGCTTCGAGTCCCAGCCACCAGGAAGTGAGTAGCTTTTTCTCTGCCACATGCATCTGCCATGTTTTTGAACCAGAGCCAGGCTACCATGGACTGTCACCTCTGAATCTACTGCCCAAAACTCTTCTACATCAAGTTGTAGGTATTGGATATTTTCTCC
This sequence comes from Octodon degus, assembly GCF_000260255.1. Taxonomy (NCBI): domain Eukaryota; kingdom Metazoa; phylum Chordata; class Mammalia; order Rodentia; family Octodontidae; genus Octodon; species Octodon degus. The sequence continues at coordinate 2,430,708 of NW_004524675.1, read as the reverse complement.
AGCAATGAGAACACTAATACAGATGCTAATACAGTAACTTGTCAGAGTAACATGAAAAAAGGTGGCAGAATGGTAGTCCTGATATCATGTCTCTCTATACAACAAAAGACCTGGCAACCATCCATAATCAAGAATGTTTTTCCACGTGGTGGTGCATGCCTGTAATCCCAGCATTTGGAGGCTAAAAACTGGAAGAACAGTACAAGTCCAATCTGTGTAGTGAAACCCTGTAGACCCTGTACTAATTTTTTTATAAACCATGTTTTTCCAGATAGGAAGCTTCAGAACCCTGGTGAAACCCAACATAAAGGAGAGCAACTTTGAGAAGGCCAGCCATGACATGTGGCAGATTTCTCTATTGTATAGTGTGGGCTACAGACCAAAACAGCAAACCAAACTCATGCGGACTCAGTGAAACCTCTCTTGGCCACAGTGCTGCCAATGGTTTATCTACCAAGAGACCTGGGTTGAACCATGCCCACCCCTAAGCCCTAAGCTACAGGCCTGCAAACCTGGTCCCCAAATACAAATCCTCAGAAGGCTCTACTGCCCCCTTCTACAGTGGTATAGATTAAGTTCTGCCCATTCTGAGTCACAGCATAAGATGGTGTTGTCCTTGGCAGTAGATCTATTGTCATCAGTTCTTTCTCTTTTCACTGAAGTGTCCCTGTGAACTTAATCCAGCCCTGTCTACTACAATGAAGGCAGGTGGCCTGCCCACTTGCACCTCTGAAACCAGGCCAGCCCAAAAGGGAGAAAGAAGATTACAAATGATTAACAGTTTCTGTGAAACAAAGAAAGTGCCACTACTGAAGTGACCTATTGAAAAGCAATATATAGTACGGGTAAAATACTTGCAAAATATTTTTCTGATAAAAGGTTAATGTCTACAATACATCAGAAAATCACCTCCATAGAAGGATGCCAAATATATATATATATATATATATATATATATATAAAGTGGGCAAAGGACTGTAACAGATATTTCTCAAAAGAACACACACAAATGGCTAGTATCTATTGAATAGATGTTGAGTATCAATAATCATTAGAGAAATGAAAAATACATATTTTAATGAGATAACTTCACATCACTTGGAGAACCTATTATCAAATAAACAAAGAAAGTGAAGGAAGTGGAATGTTAAAAAATGTTATCAAAAATTTGGAGAAAAGGGAACTCTTCAACCATCTTGGAGTCAGTGTAAGTTGGTACAGCTCCTGGGAAAATCTGTATGTTCTTTAAAAGGTTAAGAATAGAACTGTCATGTGGTCCAGGAATCCCTCTTCTGATACATTGCCAAGGAAAATAAAATCAACACACTCCAGATTTGTGCACTACCATGCACATTATATCATTATACATAACACAAAATCTGACCACTAATGTTCCCATAAATGAGTGAAAGCACAGAGAATATGTAATATACACACAAATTATTCAGCCTTATAAAAGAAATCCAACCATTTTGATTACAAGTGAAACATACATGATCCTAAATGAAAAAAAAAAAACACTAATAAAAACAAACACTGCATGATCTCACTTAAACTTGGAATGAGCCAGGTGTGGTAGCACACACCTGTAATCCTAGCAGTGGGGAGGCTGAGGCAGGAAGACTGCCATAAATTTGAGGCCAACCTTGGCTACATAGTGAGTGGAAGGCAACCCTGAACTGCAAAATCGATTGTCTCAAAATACTGTCTCAGGAAAAAAAGGAAGGAAGGAAGGAAGGAAGGAAGGAAGGAAGGAAGGAAGGAAGGAAGGACAGACGGACGGATGGACGGACAAAAGTTGATCTTACAAAACTAGAAAATAGTATGGTTATTCCAAGAGGCTAGGGAGTGGGAAAAACAGGTAAAATAATCAGTTATGTGGATGGATGAATAAGTTTTGACTATGTAATGTGCAGACTGGTGACAATAATACTGTATTATATGCACAAAATTTGTTAATGAAGTTGATTTTAACTGTCACCATACTATAAAAATGGTAACTAAATAATATGTTATTTACCTACATTAGTGTAATAATTTCAAAATATATATGTATATAAAAACATTTTATATACAATAAATATCATTTTTATTTGTCAAATATGGTTCAATAAATTTGAGTAAACAGAATTTGACTATAAAGAAAAAATGAGAACAATATTAAATACTGAAATGCTCCTAATAGAATGATTTTATAATTATATATCTCTCTTACTATGCATCTATCTATTATATATCCATATCTAAAACCTTCACAATACCAGGGGTGGTAAGGACAAAATGAATACAAAAATTCAATGAGACTAAAGCTTAAATCAATAAAATTATATAATTTTACACACTGCAATATTTCATTCTTAATTTATACTCTTCAAGTAATCACTGAAGCTTTTAAAAAATTCCCAAGTAGAAAGCATGAGAACTCTAATGTAGATTTAACTACTACAGCTATCTGTAAATATAAAATAATAATGTTGTAAAGTGACGTTTGGCAAACTATCTTATTCACATACCAAGCAGTCTGGATTTATCTTTTTCATTAGAATTTTACTCATTTTTTTTTTGTATGTTGCTATCTCAAATCACAAATACTTTGCTGAAAGGTCTCTGAAAACGTCCTTTTTAAGTGGAGATTATAGGTATAATAATAGATGATGATAGATAATGATAAGAAAAATGCTACAGCAGATGGTCACATAGGTCTATTAACATAAGAAATATTTTTTAATTGAAAACAGAGGTCAACTTTTATGTAAGTGGCAATTCCTTTTCAACCACAGGCTATATTAAATCTTAGCCCACATTTATAGAATTCTTCATAGTTTGGTTTCAAATGTAAGAACTTTACATGTATATTTTAACAACTACTTACCATAAATAGGTCAACATAGATTTTATAAATGCATGCAGTGGAACAGTAAGCAAAAATTGGAATAGTATAAGATTTGTAATTTGGACTAATGGAACCAAGTTGGGGCATTCCACCATTTCATTTTCCCATGATTTCCCAAAAGCTCTTCTATTCTTATGCATGTTGAGATTTTTTTTTTAAATACCAATGCTTAACACTGCACATGGAACCATCCAGAAAAATTGAGGGACCTTGACATTAGTTATCATCTCTTCTTCAAAAATTTAAGAAAATAAATTGGTATTAAATATCTAAAGCTGGACAGGCCTGATAGCTCAACCGAATAAACTGCCTGCTTAGGAAGAGCATAGCAGCCTGAATCTGATCTTCTGCATGCTTTGCCTGTCCTCCCGCGGGGTGCTCTGAGATGGCAACTAAGACTGGGCGTGGTGGTGCACACCTGTAATCACAGCTCTTGAGAGACTGTAAACAAGAGGATCACTAGGAGTCTGATCTATGCAGTGAGACTCTGTAGATCCTGTCCTAAATACAAAAAGAAAAAATAAAACAAAATAAAACTTCAGAAATATAGTACACACACACACACACACACACACACACACACATACACAGCTCTCAGCAGCTTGAACAACAAAAAGAAATGTCACTGAAATTGTGGGGATACAGAACTCAATATGAAGTTGAAAGATTATGTTACCAAGGGCCACCCAGATAGCTCAGCAGACTAAAGCGCCTGCATAGGCAGAGCACAGTGACTGGAGTTCGACTCCCAGCTGCCCTGCAGGCCCTGCTCATGGTGCGCACTTGAGACTGGGTGTGGTGGCACAGGCCTCTTATCTCAGCACTTCAGAGTCCAGTCTACATAGTGAGACCCTGCAGACTGTCCTAAATACACGAAGAAAAAAAAAACAGATTATGCTACCAACTAATACACATTAAAATTGTGCAATCAGTATTCACTTCATTTACTGTATTATCTTACTGTTTTATTTGGAAAAAATGTCTTTTTAAAAATTTATGAAGGGGGCCGGGGAGATGGCTCAGTGGAATAAGCGCTTCCCTGGCAAGCGCAAGGACCTGAGTTCAATCCCCGGTTCCACCAAAAAATAAAAAATTTAAAAAAAAAAATTTATGAAGGAAGGCTGACCAGATAGCTCAATGGTCTAAAGTGCCTGCTTAGGCAAGCATGCAGGGACCACAGTTTGATCTCCAGCACCAATGCTGCACCAGCACTGCCCCCAGGGTGGGCTGAGCAGGAAAAAAAACCTTATAAAGGATAGTGTTATCACCAATTGAGATAAAACTCTTTTTTCCCACAATTACTAGACCAATATTTTAATAATGATCTTTGGTAACAATCATTTTATTTACTATAATGTAAAAAAATTCTAAACTCAGACACAGAAAATGCACTGGAAAATATGCAGTAGCTCAGATTTTTGTCTTTAAAAAGAACAGTGCTCAAGATCTTGGCCATTACAATCAACACACTGGAGAAAATCAGCATTAAAACTTTTGTATGCAAATGAGACAAATTATTTTTTTAAGCTTTAGTGTCCTTACTGATAATAGGTGCTACTTAGTAAGTCTTGTCCAATAGAATTGTTTTAAGAACTAGTAAGATAATATACCTAAAATTTTTAGCACCTTTCCTGGAGTATTATAAAGGCTTTGTAAATGTATCTATTTGGGTAATTATGCCTAGATTCTCGCTACAACATTTGTTTCCAAAATAATCTTCACCTAAGAACTGGACCCTAGACATAAGCAGACAAAAGGTTAATATACAGTGTTTCCCTTAGAAAGATACGTCTTTTTGAAGATATACAGGATAAAGCAGATCAGAAACACGCGTTTCGATGCCTGTGCAAGCTCAGGCTCAGATGTCATGGTACCAGTATACACCTGAGCCTACAATGCATTCAAAGTGAACTGGTCCTGAGTTCAATCCCCAGTACTACAAAAAATAATCAATAAATAATAAAAATAAAGTGAACTATGTAGTGGGCCACACAAAAATTCATGAACAATAACTTTTAGTACACTGGCTAAATTCTATTAGAAAACTCGAGAAAAATTTCAAGGAGAATGAAATACACCTCCAAAAGTGCTACTTTATTCATAAAAAGTCAGAAAAACTAGTAGGAATGAAAACCCTCAGGGTGTCTAAGACAGTTCATTATTGAAGCAGAAAAACATAAACACAAATACCAACATAAACATTTAAACTGGGGGATAAATGTGATGATGAAAAAACTTTGCTGCTTTTTAAATTTGTAACCTAAAAAAATAAGCCAAGTGCCCAACACTTACCTGGTAGAGCTTAAGAAAAGAAGATCAGAGAACATAGTATCAAAGGAATGAGAGAAAACTTGCTGCAAATTAAGATAAGGACTCTGCAGACATAGGTCCACACAATCAACAACGCACTGATGTTCTCACCAAAGACCCATGTGACCACTCCATTCCGTCTTTCCTCTCTCTAGTAAAAAGTCAAAGCAATATTTGGACCCTTGCCTTGATGCGGGATTCATTTCCTCTTTCGGAAATCGCGTGCTATCTTAAGCTCTGAAAGATGAAATGTGCTTGCGACAGTGTTGATCTATTACAACATTGTATTTAATATTATTGCGAAGATAACTGGAGGTGGGGAAGAAGCCTCAGCACTGTGGAGCAACTACGTACCACAAGAAATGGAGTTTTCAGACAAAGGGCATTTCACATTTCTTCATTTCTTCGTGTTGGTGAGTGTTTTTACTTGCCTGGTTCACCTGCTATAGGTGCTAGCTACCAGCTTCACACGTGGCTATTATTTAAAACAGATCCCTTCTCCCGCGTCTATGCCATTTAGGCTTCAGTGCAGCCTGAGCCGCATGCTGGCTGCTGAAGAGTCCCTACCAGGGCTGCCTACATGCCGGTGGGGCCTCCTTCCTCAGCCTCCAGGACGTTGACATTGTAAGTGTACTGCTTCCTAAAGGGCACAGAGTGGATCTTCATACACATGTATTAGTGGGCCTGTATTCCTGAATTAAAAAAAAAGAAAGAAAAGAAAAAAAGAAATGGAGTTCAAAGTTGAGCCTAAAAACTGAGTAGGCATAATTTTTCCAGATTCCCATTTTTCTAAGAAAAAAAAAAAAGACTATGTCTCTCATAAGGCAAAATTACCAAAACACAAACTCCATAAAAAATAATTTATAAGAAGAAAAAAATCATCATTTGTTTCAACAAATTGTTTTCATTCTTATAGCAAGAGAAACTACACACACTTGTTCAATGGTTTAAGCAATCTGAGAGGAAAAGTGTTCAATACATTTTGGGATAATTCATAGAGATAATGACTGACAAATTAGAAAAGACAGTACTTTTCTTCCAGCAGGATAAAAAAAAATCATACCATGTTTCCTTGTGCAGTTCTTAATCAAAAATGGCACCCACCATCTTCAGTGGAGGCTTCAGCTCTGATAAGAGCGGTACATAATTAAACCCGATGGTACTACGTGCGGGGATTGGTTATCTCATAACGGAGAAGGAACGACGTCTAAGATGGTATCACCTTCCACTACAATGTGCAACATTTCATCAAATCTGCTTTTCTGAGCATTTACTAAGATGCAATCAGGTGAGGAGAAAAGATGAGCATCTTTTTTATTCAGTGTACTTGAAGATCAAGCAGCCTCAAATCTTCTTAAAACATTTTTTTTTTTTTTT
>NW_004524675.1:2420655-2422535 GCF_000260255.1 Octodon degus | reverse complement strand
TCATCTCCATTGATGCAGAAAAGGCTTTTGACAAGGTCCAAAACTCATTCATGTTCAAAGTCCTACAGAAAATTGGAATAGATGGCCGCTACTTCAATCTGGTAAAAGCCATTTATGAAAACCCAATGGCTAACATAATCCTAAATGGGGAAACCTGAAATCTTTTACTCTTAGATCTGGTACAAGACAAAGATGTCCTCTATCACCACTCCGATTTAACGTAGTTCTGGAATCATTAGCTAGAGCCATTAGACAAGAGAAAGAAAAGGAATAAGAATAGGTAAAGTAGAAGTTAAATTATCTTTATTTGCAGATGACATGATACTTTACTTGGAAGAACCAAACAACCCCACCAAGAAGCTACTAGAATTAATACAGAAATTCAGTAGCATAGCAGGTTATAAAATCAATTCCCAAAAGTCAATAGCATTCCTCTACACAGCCAACAAACACACTAAGAGGGAAATTATAGAAACGATACCTTTTACAATAGCACCAAGGAAAATGAAATACCTTGGAATTAATCTTACTAAAGAATTCAAAGATCTTTTCAAGGAAAATTACATAACTCTGAAAAAAGAGATCATGGAGGATTTCAGAAAATGGAAATATATTCCATGCTCCTGGATAGGAAGAACCAACTTTGTGAAGATGGTCATATTCCCAAAATTGCTGTACAGATTTGATGCAATCTCTATCAGACTACCACCAACATACCTCATAAAGCTAGAGAAATCATTCCTAAAATTTATCTGGAACCAAAAAAGACCTAGAATAGCAAAGGCAATCCTGGGCAATAAAGACAAGGCAGGAGGCATTACAATTCCTGACTGCAAATTATACTACAAGGCTACTGTGATAAAATCAGCATGGTACTGGCAACAAATTAGACCAAATCAATGGAACAGATTAGAAGATGCTGAAGATGCTGAAGCCCCTAGGAACATACTCAGCCATCTTATCTTTGACAAAGGGGCCAACATACTCACTGAAAGAAAGATAGCTTCTTTAACAAATGGTGCTGGAAAAACTGGCTCTCTACATGCCGAATAGTCAAACTTGACCCAAGTCAATCACCATGCACTAAACAAAAGTCAAAATGGATGAAAGATCTAAACATTAAAGCAGAGACACTAAATCTCATGGAAGAGAAAGTAGGAGGAACATTTGAAGACATATGGGTAGGCAAAGACTTCATGAACAGAAATCAAATCACATAGGAAATAACTGAAAGAATTAACAACGGGGACCTGCTCTTACTGACAAGTTTTTTCACATCAAAAGAAATTACCAACACAGTGAAAAGGCAACCCACAAATTTGGAAAAAACCATGACAAATAAGTGCTCAGAAAAAGGTCTGCTCTCTAGAATTTATAAAGACCTAAATAACATTAGGGCTCTAAAATTTCAAGACCCAATCCAGAAATGGGCATCTGAGATGAAAACATGCTTCTCAGAGGATTAAATTAAAGAAGTGAATACATATATGAAAAAATGCTCCACATCACTAGCCATCCGTGAAATGCAAATTAAAACAACATTGAGATATCATCTCACCCCAGAAAGAATGCCTATAATAATGAACTCACCCAACACCAAATGTTGGAGAGGCTGTGGGGAAAAAGCAACCCTTCTCCACTGCTGGTGGGAATCTAGACTGGCGCAACCATTATGGAAATCAGTATGGAAACTCCTTAGAAAATTTGTTCTGGAAATCCCATTTAAACCACTTATTCCTCTACTGGGAATTTTCCCAGAGTATCTGAAAACATCATAGCATAGTGATATATATGTGCCTATGTTTATAGCGGCACAATTTGTGATAGCCAAATCTTGGAAACAACCAAGATGCCCATCACCTGAGGAATGGTTGAAAAAG
>NW_004524675.1:2406820-2420555 GCF_000260255.1 Octodon degus | reverse complement strand
TTTTTTTTTTTTTTTTTTTTGTCTTATTCACCTGGAAAAAATTTCAAAGGTGACTTTGTCTTCTCGGAAGAAAGTAATGAGACAGCAATGCCAGGAAAACACAAAGGAGGCAGAAAGTACTGTCCTTCTTCTCTGTCCCACTCCCCAAGACCAAATAAAACAGCCTGGCCCAGTGTTAACACACTACAGTGTAACTGCAGTCAGCCAATCGATAAATTTTAACAGCACTAACGCTAATTTCGTGCAATGCCCTATAAAAAGAGAAGTGGTCAATGCAGTCTTTGTTTCTGGCCAAATCTTAGCTCAGGGTGTCTCACTTTGGGATCCGTATAAACGAGAGAACATGCAAACGTGTCGCTTTGCATTTCCGGCTCAGGGGTTCAGGCGTGTTGACTCTGCCAGTGGGCTCCCAGGCAAAGCCTCTGCGTCCTGTCTGTGGGGCACACTTCACCCAGAGTCCGCACCACGCAGTCTCCTGTTCGGAGCCGTCAAGGCTCACATGTCAGGAAGGCACAGTAGCTAACAGAGTACACCACTTTTCAAGGGAAGATACTTTTTAACTGATGATACCCCACAAAACAGATCTCTGGAAGCATCTTAGATCAACCAAAACACACACTGAACCTTGCCCCGGGATATCCCAGCAAGAGAAGTACGGCTTACTACTGTCTTTCCATGTGAAACGCGTGCACTTAGATAGAATCTGCACAATCTGATGGAACACAGGGAAACATTTCTACATAAAACTCTAACACATATTGAAATTTAAGGAGTATTCAGATACAGTAAAACTTCAAAATGAGAGAAGCTTTCATTATACTTTCAAATGTACACTACCCTCAAAATAAGCCAAAGAATTAGGTCCTACCGTTCAGGCCTGCCTTCATGAACTTTTTAATAAGCTGTTTCTACCTTAAAACACTTTTCAATAAATGGTTCCTACCTTATATACTGACTACATAGTAAAAATAAACTCCTAGGTAATTGAAAGATAAGCAATTTTTTTCTTGTTTAAGTCAATCAGTTTACTTTTGAGAGCACAACTCTCAAAAGCATGAAATAATGGATGTTTTTAAAATCCATATATCTGGATTAAGACACCCAAGGAATGTAAAACATGCATGCATTTATGTATCTTATTCTGACATATTTCTTTCAGATTTAAAAAATTACATAATAGTATTCTTACTAGTGTTCTCTAAAACAATAGCAAACACTAAGCTAATAGAATAAAGTTCTTACATTTTTTATTTATAGCACATATTAACCATTTAGTCTAAACATTTTTAGTGGGTTTCAGCTATTTGTTATTTCATATAGAAAATATGAATTAGGTAAATATTGTAGCATTTTTCCTGTTGTTCTGTTGAAGTAAAAATATTGATTTGGTAAAATATTTAAAGAATAGTTTCTATGGCCAGCCAGATAGCGTAACAGCTAAGCACTGCTTAGGCAAGTGCAGGGATTAGGGTTCAATCGCCAGCAAACCTGCTGTGCTGGATCCACATCCAGGCTCCCTGAGCCCAGCACCCAGGGTGGTGGCATACACCTGTAATACCAGGGCTGGGAGGCTGAAAGCAGAAGGAACACTACTAGTCCAATCTGTGTAGTGAGACCCTGTAGACCCTGTACTAAATACTATATATCTATATCTATCTATATATAATATTTTAGCAATCAATAAAAGATTAACATAGAATAGGTCTGACAAAACTTGATAATCTTATGTGCTAAGGTGTTAATGCAAATATTTATAGACTGTATTTAAATATCTTGTTATTCTTCAACCTTATTGGTTTTGAAGAATATGGATGAAAAGATGTTCAGCTCTAGTGAAAAAAATAATAAATACAACAATTATTGGCATTTTAACATTCTGTGAAACTATGTACATTTCCAGAAGAAAAAAAATCACTAGAGCAATTTAAGTGTGAAAGACTATAAATGAATGCAGATTAATGGAAAATTAATGAAGCGTTTGTAGGGAATTTAATGCTTACATCCTCAGGAACATATGGTTTGTTTTATAACTAGCAAATTTACTGCCATGGTTTATTGTAAAATGCTCAATCCTCACTGCAGTAACAGAGGTGAATTTTTTCATATTTACTTATAGCTAATGAAATAGAAATACAAAAATTCATTTCAATAACACATTGCAAAAACATAAAAGTCACTGATCTCTCTGACTAAATTATTTCTAATCTAAATGATAAAAATCAAATGTAGGGGCCTGAGAGATGGCTCAGTGGAATAAGCGCTTCCCTGGCAAGCACAAGGGCCTGAGTTCAATCCTCGGTTCCGAAAAAAAAAAAAAAAATCAAATGTAACAATATTATTATATACATTCTCTTAATGAATAGAATGATTTATTCTAATGGTGTTTGTAAATAGGATATCATGTCCACATCTTGTACAGCAATTAACCACTAGGAAGAATGTATGCAATGTGTTAATTATTGAAACTGTCCTACCAATTTGATTTGAAACTGTCTCACTGCTATTTGTTTATCAATAAAATTATGGGGATAAACATTACTATTACAATCCTATTTAAATGAAACGATTTTCTACACACCGTTATTTTTGTAAATATTTTACATCTTTCAGAAATAAAATCCCCTCCATCTTCGAGCCCCTTCAGTCCATCACTCAGTTACTTCCCATTATGTTGTTGCCTTTGAGTACTTCGGAGAAAATAGCTTAAGAAGAAAGTAAAGAAAAAAGCAAGTTACTTCCTTAGGCACATTTGTAAAAGAAACATAATTGAGTAGGAAAAACCAATACAGTTGAGAGGCAGAGCTGATTTAAATCATAACTTTTTAACTAATCTGCTGTTCGACATAAAAATGTAACAGTGACACATAGAAATAAGCACAGCTACGATGAGTTTTTCACATTAATGATGAAAATAATCTCAATGAAGAAAAATGTATAATTGTTATTCATTAATAATGCAAATACAAGCAGACTGATCTTAAACACTGCATGGAATAAACTAAAGGACAATCCTGTGTACTACATTTTTGTAGGTTTTGCTGTATTCTCTAGTAATCATCTATTGTAGGTGATTTATATAAAACTTAATGGTCACCTAATTGCTCAACAACACAGGGAGGAAGGAGAAGTCAGGACCTGGCAGCTGTATCTTGGAAGTGCTTCTTTGCACGAACACTGCTGGGAATCCAAGATCCGATTGTTCTTTCCTACTCCAGGCCTTCTTAGAACTGTAAGAACAAGCACCAGCCCGATTTTCTGAACAATGTAGAATTTCAACAAACATATATTGATTGCATGTCTTGGGTTACTTAATCTAGGGATATTCAGACCCTATAATTCCACAGACTACATCTATAGCCACTTTCCTGGTGTTGCCAGCCTGCAATTTGTACTAATCCTAGTCTTCCAAGCATAACATAACTAGATGGACCCTCTCAATCAGGCCAACAATATGTAAGTGACATGCCAGTGTCACACAGGGACTTGGTGGTAGGGTCACGACTGACACATCTGTTCTTTATGTTTGCACCAATATTTCTAACATTGGAATTTCCAAAAAAATAACATCTTCCTTACTAGTCCTCATAAATAACACATATATTTCTTGGCATAACAGTGAAAACTTCTGTTGCAAATAGCTCTATTTTAATAACTTCTCTTTGTGAATGAACATTCGAAAAATTCTAACCCATCACTGCCAATCATTACAACACGAGTGGAGGTATGTAGAAGGAGGTTCCCCAACACACACACCAGACAAAGGCCAGAACTTCAAGGGCATTGCCACACAAAAGCTTCATTTGGTATCCGTAACACATGAGATCTACTTAATGGTCCATCTGCTAAACAAATACGCCATGAAAAGAGCTCTCTCCTCCCCTCACCAAAAGCACAAACATTCAGTAGAAAGAGGTTAGTCACCATTCGAGTCAATAATATAAGTACTACACTTAATAGCTTTAATTTCTCCAGTTTTCCGTGCAGGCTATAAAATACAAAGGATGAGTCCATTCTTTTTTTTTTATTGATGACAATATAATTTGAATAACTTTTAAAATAAAAATATTAATAGGGCCAGGGAGATGGCTCAGTAGAATAAGCACTTGCCTGGCAAGGGCAAGGGCCTGAGTTCAGTCCCCGGTTCTGCAAATAAATAAATAAATAAATAAATAAATAAAAATATTAATGACCACAACTTATTTACTGCATTGATGTAATTCAATATTATACTGAATAACTCTATAAATCTTTATGTTCCAACAATATTCTTATTTGAAATAAATTTCTTAGTAACAATAAAGGACATGTTCATGGAAGAGAGACAGATGTGTCTATAAAAAATCTCAACTAAAACACTGCCTATTCTCAAGAATTCTTCACAAATAATATTGATAGTACTGGATTCTTAAAACTTACACAAATAAAGAACTTTTTATCAAAGAAATGCCTTTCCATTGTCCAAATTTTGGGGAATTTACATAGTCTCATAACTTGGTTAACAAAATTACATGATACTTTGGTATATATCTTTTTTTTTTTCATCTTCTTCTGGGCGGTACTGGGGATTGAACTCAGGCCCATGAGCTTGTCAGGCAAGCGCTGATTCTACTGAGCCATCCCCCTAGCCCCTGGTATATTTCTTGAGTAGTATTTTTCTGTGGATAGACAGGCCCATATATATAATAGCAAATAAAGAACAAAATTATCTAAGTAGATGGAAGGATGGAGGGCTACATAGACAGACCAACCAATAGACAAAGTTTTCCACTTAATATTATATCATGAATATTTGAACAGTTTTAATGTATTTTATTAGTATACCCATGTAGTACATACTGACTGCATTCCTTGTGGAAGTTGATAAATGGACATAACACATCTTAATTTTTTTCATCTCCCCCCAACACAAGCATCCCTTGTAAAAAAAAGGTCATGCAATGGATCATGCATAAGCACCCGCTTCGCACAATGAATGTAAACATTAGGTAGTGCACACATTTACAAGAAAAGAACGGCATCATTAACATTTCTAGAAAGTTTGATGATATATAAAGTATAATATGCCATAATTAATTTATAATTTAACCAATACTGCATGTTTAATGAGTTCTTAAATCTGTACCATATTGTTTAACACTTGAATAAATGTCTTTATAAAGGTATTTTATCTATATCGATCTATATTCAGAGGTATAAATCTTTAAGATTATGTAGATCTGTAAGTACTAAATCATTTTCCAAAAATGCTGAAGTATGTTCAGCCATTTAGTTTTCCAGTAACGATACATATTAATTTATTTATTTTTTGGCAGAACTAGGGATTGAACTCAGACCCTAGAGAGTGCCAGGAAAGCACTTATTCCACTGAGCCATCCTCCTGCCCCTCCTTTTTTTATTTACCACAAGGTCTATAGGGTCTCACTATGTAGATCGGACACATAGTGATTCTCCTGTTTTCAGTCTCCCAAACACTGGGATTACAGGCCCAGGACACCAAGCCCAGTTCAATCTCAGCATGTCCCCAGGGTGGGGCAGGGCTGGCACAGCACCCTGAGGATCGAATCCAGCCACTGCGCTCTGCCTAATCAGGTGCTTTAGTCCAATGAGCTGTCTTCCTGGCCCTATATTACAATTTAACTGTGGGCTTATCTATTGCTTTTCAAAAACTTAATCTTCTCACAGGGGTTGTAATTTTTCTTAGGATTGTTTTAATTTTCTTTGAATATAGATGGGAGAAAACATATTTATAAGCCCACTACTGAAACAGATCTCTACCCGTTGCCATAGTTTCAGATTCCTTTCTTCCTATGCATTCTTTTCCCCACTTTCACTCACACGCTTCCAATAAGACACATCCTTCAACCACATCCAAGAGAAAAATTAAACCTAATATTAATTAAGCTTAATACTAATCCATGGAAAATGGTGTAGGAAAGAAATAACTCAGCTTTGCCATCACATCAAGGTTTAACTTCTCCATAAGTTTTTTTTTTCCTTTAGTATACAAACCATTTTAAATTTTCTAATCTCACAACATGGGAGCAAAGTTTCTTTGTGAGACTCTTCCACTGTAGTTAGTACTTTCTCCCTCTTTTTCCCATTACAGTACTGCTTTCTAAACTTTAGTATTTAAATATTGCCCCTATTTCTTCAAATGCTGAGTGTGCTGTGTCATGGAAATAATTTTCTCCTAAAAAACTAACATTCTGTTCTTTCAAAGTAAGCAGATACTTAGTCTTTTATCGTCTATTGGAAGCACCTGAAGTGCTTGCTCAACGTACTCCTCTGAAAGTGCTGCTTTACAGTTGATGGCGGCAGCACTGCCTGGCCTCCTCGCTGGAAGGAATTCTCACGCTCAGTTCATTGCCAGAGCTGAGTTCAGGAGAGCAACTCCTTTTCATGAGCTCTTGTCCTCCTCTTCTCCAATAGTGCTCCTCCCCAAATGTGAGTCCACAACCTGGCTGCCTTCTGCCCTTGAACATTTTCACACTCACAGTAGATGCAATCTACAAAGAATTTAAATAATGCTCAGGGCCACATAACCATTTCTACTCTTCAACTGGATGAAAGAAATACCTGCTTAATTGATACTAGTATCATCTTGACTCACCTAAAAGTCATTTCAGTATACTACACTGCATGTCCATATGAATGGAATAAACAGTTTCTTCTGTGAATAATTAATTATATATTTATGTACAGAAAGACGTATTTGTCCTGATAATTTCACTTATTTCATCTTTTAAAATCATCTATCTTGTTTAGTTGTCCAGTTACTGATCTGTCAAAAACTCACATAACCAACCTAATCATCTAATCAATCATCTGAATTCTGTTTAGGGAAGTTTTAAAACTTTTATCCTTTCCTTGATATTTTGGTATTTTTTGAAGGATGAAAATGGAGTTTCAGTTATCGCTATAGTCTACCACAATTTCAACTGGACTTTATTGACTTTCACATTTGGGATTTTATTTTTATGTCAGTAATTTGGAGAGGTTAAATGAACCCTAATAATTCTTCCAGCCCATACACTTTAGGATTCTATATTGAGTCCACTAATTTACAAGGTGCTTTCACACACAGATCCTTAAACTCAGTGATAATGAAGTAGACTCATGGCTACAAATGAGGCAAATATATGAAAAATGAGGACCCACAAGTAAAACTACATTGCTATTATTCTAGATAATTTCAATTCAAGTGTCTAGAGGAACAAGATGTGTGCAAAAAACTTCACCAGTACCCCACATCTCCTTCCCAACCTGTTCCCACAGCTGACTTTTGCTTTTTTCATTTCTCCGACCCACATAATAAAATGGTAGAGAGCATGACCTCACCCCCAATGCCATTCAAACTTAGTCCTAAAAAGATGCCTAAGTATCTTTCTGGGATGAAGCCTAAAATTCTACATTTTCACAAATCGTTCACATGATATTAAGATGAGATGACCTTTATATCTTTATTAACAAGATTCTAGAACCACACATTCATATTTTTCTTAAGTTGCTTTCTTCATGGCTGGGACAAAACACTTGACACCTAAAGTTAAAAAAGGAAAAGCTTATTTCATCTCTCAGTTTCGGTCCATAGTCAGCTGGCTCTGAGGCAGGGTGGCATGACAGAGGGGCACTGCAGAGGACAAGTAGTCCCTGGCACAACAGGCAAAAGGCAGCAACTACCAAAAGTAGCGCCCAGGCTTCCTCACCCTTGCAACCCACCCAGAACCATGCAAATTTCAATCAGTGGACTAATGCGGCACCACACATAGCATCCTGCAGGCAGCACAGCTCAGTCTCCTGGAGAAGCTTGTGGGTTGCTTTCCTGATGGGAACTCAGTTTTCTGCATCATCAGAGAAGCTTGAGACCTCATTGTTGTTGAGCACGGCTGTGCTGCTTTGGGGAGGAGCTCTGGCTCTCACCTTGAGCATTGCTTCCTGGTACCAGTGCAAATCCCTCAGCCTGCAAGCACAGAAAGGCACAGACTTTCTAGCTGGCAACAATGAACTTTAGGTTTTCCCAGCACAGATCCATGAAGCTGGCTTGCACGAGACACTGTCATGGGCTCTAAGTCTCCAGATGGACTTGGGGGCATTGTTATCCACTCTAGGATTTGCAGCAGGACCCATGAAGGACATTATCATGGGATCCAGGCCCACAGTTGAAATCTTTGGTCATTAGCATGTGGACAAATTTACTGCACTTTCGTATATGATTCTTGGGATGACTATTAGAAAATAACCCTATAACATATGTGTCCTGTCCTGTACTATATTGCTCCCCTTCAAAACCTCAAGCCACGACAAAGGTTCTTTCCTCATGCTAACCAAACTTTTAGCATATGAGCTCCATCACTGCATTTTATTAGATGTGCATTCTAATTAAACAGGATTGTTGCCATGTTGTCCTATGTTGCCCAATACAAGTACTGAATTTCTGGTATATAATTTCCCATTTAAAAACGGTGCTAGTTATTTTTTACTTTCTTCTACAACTGGCATGTACTTATTTTAAGTTTGTGTCAGAGATGGCCACACCAATAATTAGTCATGAACCTTAAGTGAACACGAAGCATATTAGTAATACCCGTCAATCTTCTTTACAGTGTTTTTCAATTAAAATGCTTTTCTCAGGTATGCTACATACTCCAGTGAAATATGGATCGTTACTTTCATTTTATAGTCAATTTAGCCTGATGTCTAAGACTCAGCATAAATAATTAATTGAAAATATCTAAATTTTGAAACAGCACATTTAATGTGCCATATATATAAAATATAGGTATGTTTCACTTTTATATTCTTTTATAGCCAAAATAAATACATAAGTGTTGTGGCAGACACTATCTGAAATGTCGACTATAATCCCAACCTCCTTTTAATTCAAAGTTTGAATGATTTCCAGCATCACCAGGATATGGTCAGTAAGTTGCTTCTAATGAACAGAATGCAGCAAAAAATAAAGGGTGATACTTATGAGATGAGGTTTCTAAATCTTTTGATTTCCATCTTATTCTCTCAGTTGCTCACTCTAACGAGGCAGCCATGATTATGCATGGTGATTCATAAGACAAAAATTGAGAGCATCCTCCAGCCAAGAGGCAGAGAGAATGTTACATTCCCACTTCTACAGCTTTCTTTATAGTTTGTGAGGGTGAAGCTTAATCATATCAACTTCATAGGCTTTGGAGCTGCACAGGGGATTAGCAGAACACTGTCTATGTCTAGGTGGGTCACAGAGGGATGACCTTGGACACTGCATCTGGTCACTCAGTCCTTCTTTTCTGACACTGTCCCTTTCTCTGCTTCCTGAATGCCATGAACTAAGATCTGCTCCACCACAACCTTCCACTATGTTTCTGGCTTGGAGTCAGGTGATCATGAACTGAGTCACCTTAAAAGATGAACCAAGTCTGCTCTCCTCAAGTTGTATGTGTTGAGTATTATGTCCAGAAATAGAAAAGCTGACTAGTACAGGAAACTGGACTGTAGAAGTGCCATCATTTTTGTGACTCTATAACCATACTGCTGGAAAACTTTTGGAACTAGTTTGTGGGATGAGTTTGGAATGTTTTGTACATGGAGGCTAGAGAAACCATAGAATACCATAAAAAGAGCTCTGTGGGTTGGAACTCAAAAGACCAGAATGATCCATCATATGGATGCATAAACAAAGGCCAGGCTCACGAGGTTTCAGTGGGGAACAAAGACGCAATGAGAAATTTTACTACAGGATATATATATGTTACACTCTGGCAGATTATGTGTCTTCATTGTGCCAATGTCCTGAGACTTTGCAAGAGATTTAGAACACAACTGGCAGACAAATTAATCTGGAAGAGGATACTACCAACAGCTTTACATTCAGGATGTAGCATGGGTGTCGCTGACTACTTGACCAAGATTCTGGTGAGAGCTGGGTGGAAAGAGTTGAGCAGAAAATTTTGAAAAAATAAATTGTGGGCTGAGTAGGAATTTCTGCTGCGTTCCAGGAACCCAAAGACCCAGTCCTAGCCCAGGGTGGTTGAGTGTGTGGGAGAGCTTCTCGCTACCCTGCGCTGATGGGGAACTACTACTAGTCCCAGTCCAGATGCAGCATGGTGGAGACACTCTCCCACCCCCTTGTAACAACCCCCACCACTCCGCAGCACCTCCCCCACCCTGCCCACCGAGTAGGAATTTCTGCTGCATTCCAAAAACCCACAGACCCAGTCCTAGCCTAGGCACGTTGAGTGTGTGGGAGAGCTGCCTCTCCCCACTACTCCACCTTGTCCTCTCCAGGCTCAGGTCAGGCCTGGCATACAGGTCTGGGGTGAAACCCTGCAGCTGCAATCCCTGCAGAGAGTGTAGAGAACAGAACAACCCAGCTAGTCCAGGAACAGAAAATCTTGCCAGAGGGGCACAACAGGTTCATCCCCAAGGGCAGCAGCAGGAAGGAGCTGAGCAGAGCAGCGAGACTCAAGCCAGGCACAGCTGGATGAATCCAAACTTTGTAGATCTGAACCTGAACTTCAGTACGTGCAAAGGTTATAACTCCAACAAAGATCTACAACAAAGGTCAGAAGACAGTGCTACACAAAATGAAGAGAAGGAACAAAATGCAACCTCAGAACCCAAGCCCAACCATAACAAGAGCAGAGGACACTAACAGAACAAACTGGGAACCACACAGCTGAAAGCAATGAAGCAGCGGCTTCTGAAATAAAGAAACAGCTGCAGAAAGGTACAAAGGAACTCAGATTGGAAATAAAAAAAGAAATACCTGAATTAATAACATCTGCAGTAAAGAATCAAATGCAGAAACATATGGAGGAAACCCAATGACCAACCAAAAGAAATGCAGAGGACACTAGCTCGGCTCAAATGCATGAATTAATAGTGTTGATAGTAAATAAGCAATAGCAGAAAGTTATAGAGGAACTGACAGTGCAATTCTTTTCTGAAATAAAAAAAAGAATTCTCATAACTCATAGCATCTGAAGTAAAGAAGCAATTACAGAAACATAGGGAGGAAACCCAATCAGGAAAAAACACTGCAGTTAAAGAATTTATAACTGATTGTAAAGAAGACAGTGATAAAAAAAAAGAAGAGATTAGAAACATGACAGATTCCTGGAATGAGCAATACAAGAAAGAAATAGATCACATGAAGCAGAGTCAAAGAGATGTAGAGGAAATTAAAGTCTCACTCACAAGCTTGCAAAACCTTTTAAGTGAAAGTGAAGACATAGTTTCAGATTTTGAAGATGATGGTACAGCTAGTGAAAAGGTAAGAAAGGATCTCTTAAAAACAATGAGGATGCAGGAAAGAATAATCAAATAATGTGCAATTAATAGACATCAATGAGAAAAAAGGAGTCAATACAAATGACATTAAAAAAATATGGGCACAAGTAATAGCAGAAAACTTCCAAACATGAGGAAACAATCTGACATTCAAAAAATGGAAGCATACAGAATGCCAAGTAACCTTAACAGAATTAAAAACACACCAAGACATATAATAGTCAAGATCCCAGAAATTCAGCACAAGAATAATCTACTGAAAACCGCTAGAGAAAAGAAACAGATCACATTCAAAAGAAAACCCATCAGAATTATGGCCGACTTCTCTTCACAAACCATGAAGGGAAGAAGAGCATGGCTCAGGGTACTTCAAGTCCTCTATGAAACCGAATTCCAGCCCAGACTTCTATACCCTGCAAAACTCCACTTCAAGTTTGAAGGAGAAGTGAAATACTTCATGGCAAACAACAGCTAAAGAATTTCATGATGACAAAGCCAACCCTACACTAGCTACTGGAAGATGTTCTAGAGAGGGACCAAAAGGATCAGAACTCCACAAATGAGATCAGAAGCAACCAATTAAATAGGTCAAGCAATTAAATACAGGAGAAAAAGCAGTAAACCACAACAGGTAAATAACATGGCAACCATAAGTCAATACATCTCAATTCTAACCATTAATGTAAATGGACTCAATTCACCAATTAAGAGAAATAGACTGGCACAGTGGATTAAGAAACAAAATCCAACAATATGCTGTATACAAGAAATACATTTAACTCATAAAGACATTCATAGGCTGAAAGTCAAAGGATGGAACACAACACTACATGCCCCAGCCCCTCAGAAAAAAAGCAGGGGTAGCAATCCTATTCTCAGACAGTCTCAACTTCAAACTAACAATGATCAAGCAAAATAAAGAAGGCCACTATATACTTGATTAGAGGAAAATTTCAAGAGGAAGACATAACACTCATAAATATGTATGCACCAAACACGGGAGCATCCAACTATATAAAGTAAATCTTAATGGACATGAAAAATCTAATATCCAATACCACGATTTTAAAGGAGACTTTAACCCCCCTTTATCTCCAAAAGATAGATCAACCAGACAAAAACTTATCAAAGAAATAACAGAACTGAACCACAGCTTGAAACAAAGGGACTTGGTGGATTTATACAGAGTGTTCCACCCAAACAGAGTTGAATACACATTTTTCTCAGCTACACATGGGTCGTTTTCTCAAATAGACCACATACTGGTCCAGAGATCATGCTTAAGTATATGCAAGAAAACAAAAATTATCCCATACACATTATCTGACAACAGTGCAATGAAACTAGAAATAAATTACAAAAGAAACCAGAACAAACCTTAAAAACATGGAAAATAAATGACACCCTACTCAGCAACCATTTCATTAATTCAATGAAAATTCAAGCACAATATATCGGAATTTATAGGATATGATGAAAGGAGCTCTCAGAGGGAAATTCATACCTGTGAACTCACACATTAGGAAAACAGAACAGGAACAAATAAATACACTAGTGTTGCACATTCAACAACTATGAGAGGAAGAGCAAATCAAACCCAGAGCCCAATGACGGGAAGAAATCATAAAGATTAGAGCAGAATTAATTCAACTGAGATGAATAAAACAATTCAAAGAATTAAAAAAGCAAAAAGCTGGTTCTTTGAAAGATTAAATAAAATCAATAAGCCCCTAGCTAACCTCATCATAAAGAAGAAAGAAAAAAATCAAATACAACAAGAAGGAATAAAAAGGGTGTAATTACCACAAACTCAGTGGAAATTCAGAAGATTATGAACAGCTACTTAGAGAATCTTTACTCTCACAGAACAGAAGACACTGAAGAAATGGACAGATTCCTAGAAACATACAAATTACCACAACTGAATCGACAAGATATATCAACTCTCAATAGCCCAATAACAGCCAATGAAATACGAGATGTAATTAAAAACCTACCAGCAAAGAAAAGTTCTGGTCTGGATGGATTCATGGCTGAATTCTAAAGACATTTACAAAAGATGTAGTCCCTATACTCCTCAAACTCTTCCAACAAATTGAAAAGGAAGCAATTCTCCCAAAATCTTTCCTGGAGGAAAGTATTATACTGATACCAAAACCAGGGAAAGACGCAACTAAGAAGGAGAACTACAGGCCAATCTCCCTTATGAACATAGATGCCAAAATCCTAAATAAAATACTAGCAAATAAAATACAGCAAATCATCAAGAAGATCATACACCATAACCAGGTAGGATTCATCCCAGGGATGCAAGGATGGTTCAATATTCGAAAATCTATAAATGTAATACACTATATCAATAGCGCAAAATTAAAAACCACATGATCATCTCCATTGATGCAGAAAAGGCTTTTGACAAGGTCCAAAACTCATTCATGTTCAAAGTCCTACA